>NC_140197.1:3225697-3720697 GCF_965226575.1 Pagrus pagrus | reverse complement strand
CATAATATGCAACATTTTTGCATTAAAATGTCTAAAAACCACTAGAACTTTGTTAGTTGTCTACTTACATTATCCAGAAAGTTTCCAACACTGCTCAAACCCAGAGAAAAAAAGTAATTTTACTCGAGGTAACATTTCATTTGGCTGTCTGTCACTGTAACTTCCCAGTAAATGCCAGCGAGGGAGGAAAGAAGTCGATGAATGTGACTAAACATAACATAAAACAGTACATCACCTCGTCTGTGAACCTGATTTCTGAGTCATGTCAAACAGATGTTTAACAATGAAGACAACTCTCAACCCGTAGCTACTTCATGATATCATCAAACTGTGTCTTTTGTTCTCATTTGTTTCAGAGACCTCTAAAAGTAGAAAATACATATTTTGCATTTAAAATCCCAAAGAAAAGCTTTTCTTAGCATAGTTGGTGAAAATTATTAAGTACCATGTTGGTACTAGTCATGTTTAGTTAGACTCTATACGCCTGCAACAATAATCTTCGTTTCCAATTAATCTGCCAACCACTTGGCATTTTATACTGATGATGGTGCCAGAGGAAAGGACAGGAGGTCACCAAAGTTACCATTGATCCTGAGGGGAACATGAATGTGTATAGCGAATTTCCTGTCAAACCAACGATAACCGATTTCACTACACAATTATCATGGACAAAATAATTTACGCGATATCTATTGTATCTATTATTTTGTACGGCAGTAGTAGCTACAGTAGCTGTGGTAGTAGCCGATTTATGGCGTGTGGCAACCTGCTTTAAAAGTGCATTAATGACACCTACTATGTAAAAACAAAAAGAAACGGAAATGATGATTCATTTAGTCTATATTATCATATGTGTATTATTAACATGATGTCAATGTTTCATTTGTAATTATCGTCAATATCGTCAATATCATCAATATCGTTATATTGCAAACACCTCTAGTCAACACATTACATTCAAAATGACAAACATCGACCTCATGGTGGAACTAGAGGACAAAGTCAGAGGATCACCAAAGTCATCAGCACTAAGAGTCAAACAAGTTTTAGAAGCAGGAAGAAGTCCTAACCATGAGAAAAGACTACCCATATATGGTAAAGATGGTACAAAATGCAGCTCATACAGGCTGATATAAACTTTACTCATCCAGGGTGAAACATTGTCAAAAGACTGAGCTCTTATTAAAATGTTCAGCATAGACATAGAAACAGAAATAATCCAGAACGGCTGAATTATATCAATCAATATATTATACAAGGTACATTCCTTGTCATTTTTTAAACAAGGAACTTTTTTCAACCAGGCTGGTGATATGCGATGACCAAGATAGGATCTCAGTGATGGTAATTCCAAAGAACCTAAAACTGTCCACCTCAGCTCCTCTGATACTCTGGTCTATAAAACAGTAGAAAAATGTAATCCCAGTGTCATGGAGCCCAAGGTGACTTCATCAAGTGGCCAAAAACAAAAAATATTCAAACTAACTGTAATGTAAGCCCAAGAAAAGCAGTGAGTAATCAATCTGAGTACCTGGAATTATCACATTCTGGTCATGTTTGCTTGAGTCATTTACCAAAATAGTTAACAATTAATGTTCTAGTGATTGACTGATCGATCAATCGCCTGTCATGTTTTTGATTGGACCACTGGACATCTCCAATTCTTACCAACAACTTCTGCCTTTGACGAGACCGTGCCTGCTTTAAAGTGACAGTGATCCAGACTGCATCCAGATATTAAAGGCTGTTCGCTGTTGTACACACTCACTGTCTAAAGCCTCTTTCCTGCTACACAGGAAACGTTTTATGTGTCCACTTAGTTTGAAAAAAAAAAAAAAAAACACAAGAAGAAGAACTAAACAGTTAGCATGAACAGACAGAGGGAAGCAGTCGAGCTACAGACGCTCAAACCTGACACATGATCTCTGGACAGCGTAGTGCAGAAACATATGAACCAAGCAACAAAGATGGAGACTAACCAAAAACAAAATTGGTCTAGTTAGCGGAGAACGTCTGTTGTTTTCACAGCTTATAAATCTGCAGTGATGTGAAGACTGTGAACTTAAGTTTTCTCTTTGCTCCTTCATCTGTTCTCTCTGCTTACATTCATCATCTACGGCTGCAAAGAAAGACGCTACAGTACTTGTTGGCAAATATTTTGCATTGCTAATCACTGATAACAGTTCATAAAACACAAAGAGGGAAGACAGAGGTGTGTAGCTGGAAGTCCAGTCTACGTTTTCTGTCGCTCACATTTCTCATTGCTGCTGCTGCTACTGCTGCGAGGTATTTCTGGAAACCAATATTCCTCTTTTCTCTTCTCTCCCTCTCTGTCTCTCCCTGTCTTGTTCGTTCTGCATTGCTAAAAGAAAATAGGCACTATGACATCAGCCCTGCAAAACACTTAAAAAAAAAAAAAAAGCCAGGAGAGAGAGCGAGAGACAGAGGGGAGAAAGAAAAAGACAGAGCAGGAGAGAGAGTGAGGTAAAAATAGTATAATGGCTGTTTGTACTTTGGACAAATTAGAAGCTTAGAGAGAGAGAGAGGAGTCACATGTGTAGTGTTGCTATAGAGACTGAGGCTGGGTCAGGAGTATTATGGGCTGGCAGACAGTAGGTCATCTGCAGCTGATGCTGTCTGTTGTGTTACACCAAGCTTTATATCTTTGACAACATCTGGTTCAATCATTTCCACATCAGGCATGCATATTCTTAAGAGAAGCACTGGCGATATTATTTGTATTAACAACGGGTCAGATGACTGTGTGTAATGTGACGGAGTCACTCACACAGACAAATCCACAAAAATTATCATTATCTCTGCAGTTCCCCTCCATTATTTTGGTTGACTTGGCCGGTCGGTCCTATACGCACGCTACACAAGTCGCGTAGGGCCCCACAAGGTACACAAGGGCCCCACCTCCCCCTCATGTCAAAGTGGATGTCAATGTTTAAAACATGAGAGTATGAAGAGTAACTATCCTTCTGGTCACGAGACGGGGAAAAAAAATCAACGTGAGAATGAACTGCAGCTCAACAGCAGTCAGGTAAACTTGTGAATTTCCCTTCTCCAAGAGCAATATCAGCAATCTAAGTTCATGTGTGCCGGTCCATCTCTCTGTAGTCTGTCCATCTTGCTAACATCAGCTGGGCTGGGCAGTGCATCTTTTATCTGTCTGTGTCTTGCTCACCGCGGTATGTGACTTCATGCCTGACGGAAGCGAGAGTGAAATAGGTCTACAATGATTTATTATGTTTGATACATGTCCACGGGCCGAGGTGTTCATAAACTGCAGGTCGGAAAGACAATCGCATCACGCGAACATGCGCTCATATGCACAAAACAAAACTCTCACTTTACGACGGCAACCGCGGTGTCCAGTCCACTGGACAACAAATGGGCGTGATGACACGTAACAAGACAGGACAATGATACAATGGTGAGTTAGGCTCCCAGTCAAGGTTGAGTCAGGGGAGGAAAACTCCATCCAACATCATTTACTTCAGTAAAAGTACTAATACTTTCTTAAATAAAAGTATGTATTATCAGCATTGTTTTCCTATTATATCTGATCTTTTTGGATAAATATTACTGCTGCATTATTGTGTATGTGTCATTTTACTGCTGCAGACGTTTATGGTTGAGCTCATTTGAACTCCTTTATATACTGTTGAGCTGGAATCACATTCTATAACATCATGATATGTTCATTATGAGGCTGTCCTGCGGGAACAACATAAAAGCCTCACTTCTTCACTTTTAGCTTTGCGACAATGTATTTTTCTACTTTAAGAGGATATTTTAAAGGTTTATTTGTTTCTGAACTCATTAGGGACGGAAAATTGTTATATGAAAGGTAACTAGTAACCAAAGCTGTCAAACAAATGTAGTGGAATAAATGGTACAATATTTGCCTCTGGGGTGCAGTGGAGTAGAAGTATAAAACTGGATTAAATGCAAATGCTCAAGTAAAGTAAAGTTCCTTAAATTTGTACTTAAGTTCAGTGCTTGATGTAAATGTAGTTAGTTACATCCCACCACTGGTTACTGCTTGTTTGTACCTCATTCTCTTCTGTAGATGGAGCATACTGTTTGAGAGGAGGGAGAATTGTAGAGGAAGCACGAGGGGTGTCACTTGTCGCTGTGAGGCAGTGGGCAATGGCAAAGGTTTACATGGCTCACAGGTCAGGTCCGAGGGCCCCTTACCAGAATTTTGCTTAAGGCCCCAGGGAGCTAATTTTGGTTGACTTGGAACACTTTCAGCTCATTGTTTTGGTTTAACTGGCACTAAAGAGCCAAATCTTTTTCCCCAGGAGTTGGCAGAGATCAAAACAGAGCTACACAGTGAAATATTGTGCTTATTTTTGTTAGGGTTTTGTTAGGGTAACAAGACTATGTGGCTTCAGTTTGCTAGTTTTAACATTAAAAACATACAACAGGTGATTAACGGTTTATAGATGGGAAATGTAAATTATTCTGCTGGTTTAAATATTTTCCCTGTAGATTCATGGTCACCAGCTGTGTAGTTCAGACTTTTTTTTCCGCCAAGTTAAGCAATAGCACGTACACACACGTACCTCATATAGGATGCAGAACCAGTTTTAAATAATAAATGTGATAAGCATTAGTAAAGAGCAAACCAAGAACACATAGCATCTACAACACAAACATTCAAGTGTTTGTGAGCCTGTTAAGTCTGAACAAACACACAAACACAAATAAACACTGACCTGGGTTCACCAGTGAACCAACAGTGTAATTGCAGCCGAAAAGAAGATTAGAGTGAATGTTGTGTCCTGCTTGTACCAATTAACAACCTGCTGGCATCAGGAGGTGGCATCAGGCCGCACTCCAAATAGGCTCACCCAACGTCAGCAGCCACATTGTTCGGCAGCCTTTACTGTACCAAATTGGTTGAAGGTTGAATTCCCACAAGATATTAATTTTGCTGTGTATCAGTACTTGATAAATTCCCTAAATCTAAAAGGTAAAAGCAAAGATAGTGACCTAAGAGTTGGCTGAACGGTTAAGAGCAAGAAAGTGTGCAAAAAAGTGTTCTTCAAAGTCTCAAAAGTTTCCCAAACAAAGGTCATCCATACGCCCTAAACTGACAAGGAGCGGTGTAGAGCAGTAGATGGAAATCACGAGAGAGTGTGATTTACAGAAGAGCGCCTGGAGCATTCTTGCCCCTATTTCTCTGAAAACGTGAAAAGAAGACATTGTTCTTTGTGGATCTACTTTGGTTCAAGACTGAGTATGTGATTTAATATGTGTTTTTTATCGCATCAACATCCTCATCATCCCCAAGCTCAATTTTCAATTAATGACGCGTCCACACGTTTTCAACACAGGGCAAATATCTGTGTTTCAGGAGTCTAAGAGTCATGTTGATGGGACATTCTGCGCCTTATTAATGACAGAACAAAATGACAGTGCGACATGAAAAAAGGTCGTATTAATACGACAATCACGCTCGAAGCTTTGGAAGTACAGTTCCTGTAATTTACGGGCTTCGGGGGATGTAAACAGGAAGCATACTGCATCAGTGTATTCAGTAAGTTAGCTCTGGGATAAAACCTGAGCCCTGTTTGTTTTATCCTATATTTGTTTACATTATGGTAAACTGGCACCATTTAAAGTATGCTGAATGAGTTATTAGCAGTTCCTGTTTGCAGTGCATCCATGTATGTACAGACATCTATTACTGGATGACTTTTATACTGAAAAAACACAAAAAATATCCGTCATATCTAATGGTATCTCCATAAAGTGTAAATCCCACTGAGTATGTTTAAGTATGTTTATCATGTGCATGTTCAGATGTGGTAATTGTGACGCAAAGTGCAGCGGTCGGGCACTATGGATTTAAAATGAGCATTAATTGCATCAATAAACTGTCTCACAGCCTCTACTGCTCCAAATGCTGCCCATGTTAATGGTAATGACAACTTACTTGATTTGTCTTTAAAATAACGGCATGCCCCTGCCCCTTCCACCTCACACAGCATCTTTGCCTCGCATCCCCACAGTTTGAAGCCCTCTGACCATAACCTTCTGTCCATTCTTACATTCTATTCCATCAACAACACAACTGAGCCCAGGCAAATATCTCGTCGTTCGGGGAACGCCAAATAACACTTTTTACATTCAACCTTTAGTCTGACGAGCCCATCAAACCTCCAGCACTCAGCAGCCCCCCTCCCCACCTCTCCTTTCCCAGAGATGACTCACCGGTGGTGGGCATGGCAATGCTGGAGCCCCTGTTGTCACTCAGGAGCTCCAGAGGCTGGTGGTGGCTGTCTGTGCTGGCAGAGGAAAAACAGGACTCAGTCTCATAGATGGTCTGCAACATGGCGCACAATCCTGACACCGTGGGATGCAACAGCATGCCAAGACAAGAAGCAGCGCTTTATTTTGTCACAAAAAATGACAGTCAGTTCCTCTCCCGAGAAAGCGGCATGGCTCAGTGTAGGACTCAAGTTGCTGAGGATAGGGGGAAACAGGCATTCAAATATAGTTTCAAAAATACTGAATCATGGATGACTCATTCTGGGATGAAGCAAAATTGAAAACTTCCAAATGTTTTCTGTGCTTTTATTATAAAAATGATTAAAAAATTAATGTCAATTCCATCAAAAATTCCAGAGAGAACTCAGAAAAGTCCTCTGTGCTTTTATTATGTAATCCAGCAGAGGAAGCCTATTCAGGCTGCAGTCTCAGTGTGATTTTTGCAGGTAGTCTCTTTGCCTTTCAGTTTTCCTGGAGCTCCATCTGGCTCCGGCCCATGGTTTGTGCTGTAATGACCAGTAACAGACACTTCAGACAAAATCCTCTTTTCTTATGCTGTGGCCTCGGCTGCAGGTTTGAAAAACCCTCTGCTCTGCTTAGTCCGAAGAATGAATCAAAATCAAAATGTGGCTTTCTGGTCTACATCACCTGGAGTCCTGATCCATGCACAACACTTTGCTCCTGAAAAACAGTGGCTGGTATGTTGCAAAAGGTAGAAAAAAGTTTGTTTCCTCTGGTGCACTGAACCTTCTCTCAGTCTTTGCCAGCCAAACTGAACGAGCAAAACCAAGAGCAGGAAAAGAATCAATGAAATCTCGTTGCTGTGTGTATTTCCATGAACTGAGGAGTGATGGAAGGGATCGGCTGGAGAGTGGTGCTGCTGCAGCCGCTACACCACTTCCCACCGCTAACAACACAACAAAAATACAGAGACGAGGAGAAGACGAATTCCCCTGCTCGGGTGCATCAAAGGATCCTCATGCTGCTCTCCTCCTGTACGAGGAGAGGGAGAGGAGAGGACGAGGAGGAGGAGGAGGTGGAGGAGGAGCAGGAGGAAGAGGAGGAGAGGCGAGGATGTAAATAGCTTTGGGAGAGCGCTCCCCGAGGTTCCATGCTTCCAAAATTAGAACGAAGCGCTGAGAGAATGACAGAGAGAGGGAAATGGAAGGAAGGAGGGAGCAGAGCGGTAGAATAAAAAAAATAATAAAAAGAAGCAATGCAAGGAGAGGAAAGGAAAGGCTGGGCTCAAGAAGACGAGCGGCAAGTTAGAATCCTCCCAGCAAAAATAAACAGCCAGAGATCACACGCTGTCCTCTTATCCCTCGCTTGAAAACACACAAAACGAGGCGGGCTGCTGCAGAGCCGAGCCGTGTACAGCGACCAGAAACAGCTGCTGGTCAGACAGCTAATATTCACTGTCTGAGAGTCCTTGGTGTGTGTGTGTTTGAGTGTGTGTGTGTGTGTGTGTGTGTGTGTGTACAGGGGAGTGTGTCTACGACGCTCTTTGAGCTGCTGAATGAACGTTGAGAGAGGGAGAGAGGAGACGGAGGGGAGGAGGGAGAGCGGGAGCAAGAGGCTGAAAGTAGATCACTGGGTGGTGAGAAAGACAGACGGATGAATAGAAAGTCAACAACAGCTTCTTTGGATTTAGTAAAAGCTTCACAACGTACAGAAAGGAGAAGGAGAGAAGACAAGGACACTCTTCAACACCCGTCCCTCTGTCCAACTTCATTCATTTCCCCCTCCGCTGCATGTTTCTGCTGTTAGACGGGGTGACTTTTTTAAAGATTAAACAACACGAAGGGGAGAAAGGAGCGGAGAAGAGAAGAGAAGCATTTACTAACACAGGAGATGGGGGGTTGATGGAGGGACTACAGCTGAAAATAGCCTGCCTGGGAGGAGGAGGAGCCACAGATAAAAATAGACGGAAAGGGAGCAGTAAGCCTACAGCTCTGGGGTGGGGTGGCGGGGGTTGTGGGGGGATGGGGAGGCGTTCAGCGCTGTCATGTTTCTGCACCACACTGCCCAGAGATCACCCGTCAATCAAACCGCGTGGGCAGGGCTGCAACCTTTCCCTCCTATGATTTTGTGTTGGTGCAGTCTGAGTTCCTGTAGGTGGAGATTGTCCACTTTATAAGCACGGTGGCTGTGCCTGCTCACGCTGCAGCCTCGTCCTGTCCATGCACTATGTTTGATGAGATTCAACTTGTAGCTGTTGTTCCGTTTTCATTCGCCTTGTGGTGCTAGGGATGGAGATGTTGGCCTTTCGGTCGGTCCACCACATTGGTCAGGAGTGAAATATCTCAACATATATTCATATAGCGCCACCAGCAGGTCAAAGTTTTCAAACACCCAGTGAATATGACAACATCTCCTTGATGGATTGGCACCTCATTTTGTCGAGACAGTCAGTGGATGAGTCCTGACTTTGGTGGTGATCCTGCATTCCAATACTTTGGTATGCTTTTGGAACAAATACGAGCAACGCGGGTGACATGCCCATCCGACACAGCTGTACTTTGTATTGAGTGCTAATTAGCAAATGTTAACATGCTAAATTAATGAAATAATGGATGCTAATTGGAAAATAATAGCATGCTTAATGCTAAACTAATGAATAATGAATGGTGAACATGGCACATAGGATAGAAAAACAAACATTGGTATCTGTGAAGAAATGACTGTACAGAAATGCTCGGTTTGAGGTACTTTATAAACAGTGTCACCATTACAGTTTGTCCACCAGAGGGCTCTGACAAGTAGATTTTTATACGGTAATATTTCCGCTTAGTTTGTATTTTGTCATGATTTAAAAGACAAAAAACAAGCTACGAATCGAATCCATATCATTATATTCTGTTTATGTTATGTGTTTCTGTTTTATAAAAACATTTATATTGGATGATACGTTAAAATTTATTTTTTAAACTTTCAAATATAGATATTAGTATTTCCTCAGAAATCCAATATTGGTTGTGATAAATCAATATCAGCTCTCGGTACATGACAGTTTTAAATACTAAGTTTTATGCAGGGCACCAGACACTTTTCTTTTTTTGCACTGGTGCGCCAAACTTCTTCATTTAGGTGCACGTGCTACCAATAACACATTTTAATTTAGTTTCTTGACACATTATTCAAATGATTGTAATTACTTCCACATCACAGTACACACACAAGAAATTGCAATAACCTCCACAGATGCACTGGATTCAGAGCGAAGTAGTTCATTAAACAATCCTGTGAGTCCAGTTTTGTCATAAATCAGCCACTTTGCATTAAGTAGCAATACTTCCAGAAATGGTCTGATCCAACAAGAGAATGTCTTGCAAAATCTCTACTGGCAGACAAATGTACATATTATCATATATTGCAACCCTGACATGGAGGCTGACAGCTTGATGATATAGGTTATGGTCACCTATCAATACTTTCAGCAAACTCAAAACCATGTAAAGGACTAGACTGTTTTTTATGCTAACTTATGTAGATGTCATCTTTCTTGAAAGTAGCAGGGCAGACTTTGGTTGAGCTGGTGAGAAATGAACACTACAGAACTACACCAACTAAATATTACACTGAAATAGCATTTACAAGTCATACAAAGCGAATATCTGCATCATTACTAAATAAAACCGGCATTAAGGAATAGGTTGACATTCTGTCGAATATGGCTATTTGCTTTCTTAGGGCCAGTTCTCAGCTGCCTGCTGTTTTCCTTGATACTACTCAGTTACAGTAAACAGGAAGCTACAGCCAGGAGCCAGTTAGCTTAGCATTAGGATTGACAAACAGGGGTAAAGCTTATAAATCTTGGCTGTGTCCAATGGTAACAAATAACTCTGAAGCTCACTTGTTATATCTTGTCTGTTTGATCTGTGCAAAAACCACTGACAAATCTGAGCATGGCCAAGAAACAGTCATTCATTATCCACAACCGCTTATCCTTTACAGGGCTGCAGGGGGCTGGAGCCCATCCCAGCTGACACTGGGCAGGCGGCGGGGTACACCCTGGACACGATGCCAGTTCATGTCATGGCTGACATATAGAGACCAACAAGCAATTTAGAGTGACCGATTAACCTAATTTGCATGTCTTTGGACTATAGGAGGAAGTGTGGGAGGAACTGTTGGAGAACACCCGCAGGCACAGGGAGGAGAACATGCAAACTCTGCACAGAAGCTCCTGCCCCAGCTGGGTCTTGAACCCACAACCTTCTTGCTGTGAGGCACTGCCACTGCCCCTACACATAGTCCAATATGTAAAATCACAATGTTACAAGCTTACAAGGTAAATGTAATGTAATTTAAAACTTTAAATTTGACACTAAACAATGTTTGGGTCCTTTGAGCCCTGGTACATCTATTTTGGAAAATGGAGTGTTGATGCTAAAGTCATCACGGCCTGGGGAGCGAAGCTGCTCTGTAGTCCGGTGGTATGACAGCATATACTTCTGTATCTTTTGCCAGATGGCAGCAGGGTGAACAGACTGTGGGTGGGGTGTCGTCTTTTATACCAATCTTAGAACGCTAATGTCCAAATTTTACAGAAAGTGCTTTTCATCCAACAGCAGGATTTTAAAAGGTGCATCACATGTAGGAAGTCCGTATGTCACTCTATACCCTAATGCTGCACTGCTCCTTTTTCTCACATCGCTGTCAGTGTGGATATTATTAATTGAAACTGCTGGCTGCTATTTATAGTACTTGTTTGTTCCATTCAGCAGCTCAGTCTAAGTGAAGCTGTGCTTAAAGGAATAGGTTCCAATGTTTAAACAGAGTGCTGTGGGATGTCACTGACTGCTGGAGTGCATGGATTACAAAAAACAAAGGATCAGAATGAATCAGGCTTTATGCAACCAATGCTAATACATATTTGAAAAAGTCTTGCATGGGCGCAGCACAATGTATGAGACAATGGGTAGATGATTTTGACTCCTCTGTATTCATCAGTCGCTGCTGTAATGCCCGTTTCCTTTCCAGGAACGATAATATTTCGTTAAATCGTTTTATCATCACCTTCATCCCACCTCCTCTTCATCACCTTCATCGCCCTTATCATCCTCACCTCCTGTGTAAACAGCTCTGTGTGTCCTCAAGCAGATTTAAGACTGCCTCAGCATGACTCACAAGCAGACAGACTAAATACACAGAAAATGCAAACGCTGAAAACTCATTTTTACGTCCTTTAATGTTTTACATCAACTTGAGCTGATGCATTGCTTTTCTATTATCCAGTACTGTGATTATTTATTAAAGACTTGTTCTATTATCTTACATCCTCATTTCACATCATTTTGGCAGCCAGAGAGACAGAGAGATGCGACTGACCACGCAACATGTCTGACATGCTGTCACATACTAAACACATCTGTTAACGTGTGTGCGTGTGTGTTTGTGCATGTGTGTGTGTGTGTGTGTGTGTGTGTGTGTGTGTGTGCGTGCGTGCGTGCGTGTGTGTGTGCCTACTGCAGTAGCTCGGTGGATGACTCATCTCTGCGTTTCTATTTGAGGCACATCAACCCCTGGAGTCACACTGCTGTCTGTGTGTCTATGTGTGTCTATGTGTGTGAGTGTGTGCGTTATGTACTATATCTGTATCCATGACAACCAGATCACACAGTCAGTCAGCAGTCAGTCAAGTCACTCAGTCCGAAACACGGGTGTCATAAAAATACCTGAGGGCGCCTTACAGGTGTTTTGACTGTGTTCTACCACATTACGAAATTAATTTGCCGAACACTGATTGTCAACAAACACAGTAATACAGCTCATAATACATGCATTATGTATTAGAAAACTATAAGGAACAATATGTGAGAACTAGAGCTTGACAATATATCAATTCTATATCCTTTGAGTGATATGAGTTTATATATCGTCTTAGATTTAGGATAGCATCATATCATGATATGGTACAAGTGATGTCTGTTTGTGGTTGTAAAGGCTGCATTACAGTAAAGTGATGACATTTTCTGACACTTTGCAGACTGTTCTTCTTGTTCTAAAACTGGCCTTTACCCACTCTATGACTTTCTTCCATCACTATATCCACATTACTGCTGATTATTTATCATAAAATAAAAATATCACTTGTCCTTCCTTCAATATTGTCGCAATATCGATATCAAGGTATTTGGTCAAAAATATCGATATTTGATTTTGTCGCAACATCCTAGCATTTAAGTGCTTTTGAGGAGATTTTTAAATATCAAGACATACTCTATCGTGTACTGCAATGATAATATCTCAGTATTATTTTAAGCCCTAGTGAGATCCCTCCTAAATAATCTCAAGATCTTCCCGTGTGATGATCTCACAGGACATACAATGTAAATGGCTGTACCAAATTCCATGGCCATCCATCCCATAATTGTTTACATTTCAGTCTAGACCAAAGTGGTGGGCTGACCGACTGACATTGGCATCTCTCGAGCCATAAACCCTAATATTGCTGCAATAAGTCGTGCTTGTGACCACTCTGCTTGCACAGTATGTTCAACCATATCTTAACTGTCATAGACACACACAAACACACGCTGAAGGGCAGCCGAGTGAGGAAAACATACAGTATGATTATGTGACTGATTCTGTTATTGACCTCAGTGCAAGCCATGCATTAGCTGGAAAGTGCTGCTAGAAAGCTTCAAATGTCTCAGTCCTTCTCACACTGTTTATCTCGAGTCAGTAAACTGAGCTGCTGGCTCAATAAAGTTCCCTTTATATAATTGACTGGGCTTACAAGTGTAACAACAGACCACACAACTGAAAAAATTCACCCCTCGAAAAAAAGCAGGTTAAAACTTGCATTGCTCATATGGACTCAACCGGGAAGTCAAAAACTTTGGCACAATAAATACTGAGATTATATAAAAGAATGGTACTCTGTATTGATATTTAGTATAGGTACACCCACCAGTCAAAAAGGTTATTCTCATGCTTGTAGCAGTAACTCTGGATAAAACTGAAAGAAAACAGAAGAAAAAAATGGCATCCTAGGAATTCAAACTAGCGACATCCAGTCACAGGCCAGTCCCCATTGTCTTACCTACCACCACCAGCCACACCAGTGTCACCACCAGCCGACCAGTCGGACACTTTTTCATTTGTCACACCAGCATAAGCCAGAAAAGGGCCTGTCTCACTCTGGTTACACAAGTGTTAACCACAGCAGCTCTTGAGATGGAGAGACAGATTGACAGAGACTTACCTGAGGTGTGTGATGAATTCATGAAGGTCGAAACCTGGACTTCCTTCCCCAATCCTTCCACAGTGTGTGTGTGTATGTGTGGTTAAAGCGGGTCCTCAGAGTCGGCCATGTGTCGGAGGACAGACGATGGACAGACAGATGAATCAGACTTTTTTCTCAATGCCAGCCTTTCTGCAAAAGAGAAAAAATACGTTTTTCAGATTACTACACACCACTTGTTTTTCTCCACACAACACTTGACTGTTTGTTAAGCCCCTCCCCCTGAAAGCAATCATTGAATCATTCTTTAGAAACCAGCACAGCAGGTGTGTCAAGCTTTGGATTTGTCCCCATGTTGAAATGGTGATGGTCTGTAATTTTTTTTAGCATTTCTAAAACCAAAAACACATCAGCTAAAGTGTAAGAAATGGATTAGTGTGTTTATCTGCTCTAACGTAAAATGCAAACATTGTAACATGACATTCTTTTGAGGTTACAGCCCCACTCATGATAGCACCTCATGATAGCACCTCATGATAGCACATCCGATCTGTAGTGTGTTCCTACTGCATGGAAGGGGGTCCAGGATGCTACAAAGTAAGAGTTGAGGCTAATGCTAGCAGCTCTGTCGTGCTCTTTATTGGATCCGTGGAAGCTTTCACTCACTTTCACTTGCAGCCGGATCAATGTGAGTTCAGGCCAGTGGTGGACTGGGGAGGTGGGACAATCCTGCTTCGGCATGGTACAGAGCAACTGGGCCTAGTGTGAGTGTATCAGTGTAAACTACACACGTGAGGTGTACAAACAAAAAGCTTAGCTCAACTTTGTTATTACCTCGCCTCAATCAAAGCCCAACACGAAGGAAAAAAATATGATGAAGAAAAATCTACATATTTATATTGTCAAGGCTTCACATCTGAATCCTCACATACCACTTATCACAAGTTTTTGTGTTGTTAAATATTTTACAGGCCGATTTTAATTGGACGAATGCTGACATAGACAGTAATTATTTGCTGTTTATAATATTAATGTGGGCTATTTTTCTCTCCACACCAGTCACACAGCATGTATTCTGTTAACAGAATAACCTATACCTTCAAAATCAGACAAGAAGATCAAAATCTCCAAAATCCAATTCAGGAAAAATAAAAAGTTTCTCAGAACATCATATAGTGGAGTCAACATCTACGCCAATAGGTGTTCGCAGTTGTTGGAGAGCAACTGCAGCACTGTCACGTAAGACTCTGACGTTACCTTCACAGTCTTATGTGGAAATGGGAAACATCATTTTTTAAATCAGCTGTTAAACTTTATTGCTCTTATATATTCTATTTTCTTATTTTTGTTTTCTGTTCCCACAAGCTGCAAGCTGTGTCGCTCTCTCACCATCCACCCTCTATAGCTTCCTCCTCCTCCTCCTCCTCTCTTCTCATTCAGGCTCCCTTCTGATGGACCAGGGGCCCCTGGGAACATCTACCTCTCCTGGCTCCTGCTGCCTCACATATTGAAGGATCTGGATCGTCGCACCCTGGGCATTGCTCTCCTCTGTTTTACTATCTCCTTATATCTGTAGTTCTGTAAAATGTGATGCCTCTTCATTCTGATGTTTTCTTTTTTACTGCTAGTTATCTTATGTGGCCTTCCCTCTTCCAGGTCACCACGGTGGAGAGGAGGTCGCGTGACTCGGGCACCACTTGGCGACGCCTCGTCCTGCTCAGTCGTCCTCCTGGATCCACACACTTTACATGTATTATAATTTGTATCAGATATTCTGTCAGTGCAACTTGTAAATTGTGATTTTGTTGTTCTGTTCTGTGCATGTGACATCTATTGCATGTCTGTCCATCCTGGGAGAGGGATTCCTCCTCTGTGTATATTTGCTGTTTGACTGCTGTACAAGGAAACTACAGAGGGAGAGTTAGAGTCTGATAACTTCCGGTAGTCAGCAAGGGCTTTTGGTCTCTGATGATAAGTTCATATCCAGACTTACTTTACATGTACATTTATTGTTTAATAAATCTTGCAGTTGTGCAGTGGTCAGCACTGTTGCATCACAGCAAGAAGGTCCTGGGTTGGATTCTGAGCTGGGGCCTTCCTGTGTAGTATTTGCATGTTCTCCCCATGTCTGCTTGGTTTATCTCTGTGTGCTCTGGCTTATGTCAACTGGTAACTCTAAAATGCCCATAGGTTTGAATGGTTGTTTTTTCTCCATATGTCAGCCCTGTGATAAACTGGCAACCTATCGAGGGTGAACCCCATGACCTGCCCAATGTCAGCTGGGATTGGGTTAAGCCCCCCACAACCCTGCTGAGAACAAGTGGTTACAGGTAATGGATAGAGGGTGGATAAGTTTGATGGATAAACCTGAATTTTTACGGTCCTCTCCAAATGAAGACATTGTGACATATCCCTGCAGAAAAGCACAGGTGGAACTACTAATATCATAACTTATCGTGAGGCCTAGTGTGTGAAAACTCTTAGGTTGGGCAGTCATTTTTCATTAGAGACAGGTTCAGGTTCTTGATAGTGTTACTTCAATAACTCCAATTTGGCCTCTGTATTTGAGCAATACAGTTTTAGTTTTTTTTTTTTTGTTGGTTTGCGTTCTGTTCCTGGCTAATTCATATTCAATTCACTTACATTTTTTTAAACTAAACTGATGTCTCGTTGGTCTACATATCTGAACAATTCCATCGTGAGTTGTTTCTTGAACCAACACTGTGTTTGAACAGGAATTACATCACATTAGGAAATCAAGCTGCACCCTGTTGCTTACTGTGGCACCCTGGTCCTCTGGCGCCGCCTACTGTTCATGTCCTGTGTGTACCGTGTAGTCAGAGATAGAGAGAAGGGGGCGAGAGAGAGAGAGAGACAGAGAGAGGAACAGGCTACACAGAAAAATGTACCAAGTCCGACATCCTTGAATGAATGTGAGTGTGTGTGAGCGGACGTGATTGTGTTTGACACAGGTGAGGCTCAGAGTACTTATCTGTACTGTTATTTAAAGGAATATGTTCTGCTCAGTTTCCCCCCGACCCACCCTCTGATTCCACTCAAACGCACACTCAGTTCTTCTTTACACCACACACATACAAGACACACAGATCTACATGCTCTGAGCCCAAACTGGGGAAGAGGAGGGTGAATGCGTCATCATTATCATTATCGTCATCATCTTCAGGTCACCTCGACCCGCTGTCTACTAGCCTTTAACTGCAGTTGAACTAGTCAAAACTGGTTCACAGTTGTGCAGTGTAAAGATCCACAGAGTAAACTGGTGTACACAGTCCACGGCCTACACCTGTACAATCTGATGCAACCCAGTACAACAGCCCTGCAGTAAATATTAAAATAACATGTAGAATAGGCAGTTTGTTTGTTTTTTGTCACAATGATTCAACGCTAAATTACATCTTAAAGCTGCAGTTGATGATGGCAGTGTGTTCCAAATAGTATGTCCCACTAGTGTACGTAATGGGGTGGACATAAAAATAACTATTAAATTTGTAGAAATTATGCAACAAATCCAACACATATCCTGAAAAGATTTTATCCTTGGATTTCAAGCTTTAATTACTTAATTAATTAATTTAATTCACTAATTCTTAAGGGTTTAGATGGTCAGTAAATTAACTCCATAGAAATAATTGGGGATGATAACATTGTACATCACTATTTTTCAAATATTTTTGTGGACATTAAAAAAAAAAAAAAAACTTCAGTTACTGAGTTAAAAAGCATTAAAATTAAAGCTAGATTGCTTTTCATTTGAAGTCTAACTCACTGTAAAGGGTTACATTCTCACTCTATGTGCATTGCAGGTTCAAATCAAGTCCATGTATCAAATATGAATCCTTTCACATCTCTTGTTAAATCTTATTAGGCCTGCCTTTTAACATTTGGAAGTAACTACAGCCAAAAGTGAAGATGTTCATCCATACGGTAAATAAATAATCATTAGTTGCAGCCAAAATCTGGTCAGAACACTCTTAATTGCTACATGAACAATGAAAATAACAAAAGCTTAAAGCAAATTAAAATTTGAGACCTGAATAATTAATTAGCCTGGTTAGGTCCAACTGCTCTGTCTGAGGCTCTTCTCCAACTCCGCCAACTCTCGAAAGAAGTCACAGGAAGTCTGTGTCAGAGCAGCACCTGGGCCGGGTGCCTTGGTAACAGTGTCAGGGCCTGGATAATGGGATGAAAAGCTGTGGGTGAGTGCATGTTTGTGTGTGTTGCCGTGTGTGTGTTCTTAGGTTATGGAGCTAACTAGATGTGACGGACTAACCTTCTGGCCAACAGCTCCATTAGCCTAATGACATGCAGACCAACAGAGAGAAAGAAAGAAAGAAAGAAAGAAAGAAAGAAAGAAAGAAAGAAAGGATTTTAAAATGTAACAAGCTCACATGTGAGTCATGTGTCTCAGTGTTGCCAAAGCATCAAGAAAAATACATTTCTCTCCCTTTCTGTCACTCTCCCTCCCTCCCTCCCTCTCTGCCGCCTCCTCCTACACCTCTTCACACCATCATTTCCTAAAATACCTGGCCCCTCCCATTTTGGAGAGGAGCAGGAAGTGCTGCCTGGCAACCAGGGAGCTGGCTGCCTTGGTAACGCTTCACCTGAGCACCTCTTCCCTAAACAAACAGCAAGTGTGAGAGAGTAAGAGAACTGGATGTAGAGTCTGAGTGCTGCTCTGTCTCTATATTTCTTGCTCGCTCTCAATACTGTTCCATCACGCGCACACACACACACACACACACACACACACACACACACACTGTATACACACACTCACACATACACTGTATACACACACACACACACACACACACACACACACACACACTGTACACACACACACACACACACACACACACTGTATATATACACACTCAACTTTTCAACCGTGACTATGTATAAAATCTGCCCCCCCCCCCTTGTCAAGCAGGCTCAAGGAGAAATGAGACAAACACACACACACACACACACACACACACACACACAGTATCTGTCCTTTCAAAGGACACATCAGGACTGCATATTAACATTACAGTTAAATGTAGCGCTGTAACGGTTAATAGGGATAAAATCAATCAGCAGCTATTTGGAGAATGGATTAATTGTCATTTTTCAAACAAAATTCTGGTTTTTGGTTAAATGCCTGAAAAATGTCTGTAGTTTAAAGAAGCTAAAGAGATTTTTTTTAAAGTTTTGCTTTACAACATAAAATATGTCAGCAAATACCTTATGTTTGAATTAAAAAAAAACATGTGTAGAAAAGCAGGGTTTCTATCAAGTGCTACATGAGACTACAGAGGTTGTTGGGGACATTAAATGTCATCACATGGAGAGTCATCTACAGGTAGACTTTAGTTGCAAACTATTCTTCTAACTCTAACTTTACAACTTGTAGACCGATCAATTTATTGTAAAGTGTGTATAGTATAGCGTAAGACGCTTAGTGGTGGTGACATTGAAGTCATGCAACTGCAAACTAGTTTGTTTATAGCCAAACGTTAGCTTTTTTACTAAGTGGTGTTCATCTATTAAGATTATTTTGCTAAACAAAATGTGGAACTATCATAAACTTGTTGTTGTCACAGACTTTATTTTCTGCAGTAATCCAAAATCAAACTTAAAACACCTAACGGAAATACTCATCCAATCAACAAGGAAATCTTGACATTTAAGGAGCTGGAATCAGAGAATTTTTGTTTTTGTTTTATAATTTTTATCTAGACCAATTAATCAATTTTCAAAATAGCCAAAATCAACCAATCAATTAATCATTACAGCTGCACTGTTCTTATATACAGTGTTGCTGCTGCTGCTTCCCGAGTTGATCAATTTTAAGGAGGAATATTAAAGGAAATGTTCGATAGTTACATGTCTATTTGTATGTTTTATGAGTTATTAATAGCTGTTATCATTCCCCCAGTCCATACTGGCCATGAAGTTACATCAAATGAACTAGGAACCAACTGGGTATCTTCATCCCAGCACTTGCGTGTAGGTTTTATTGTCAACCTACATCTGATAGAACTAAATAGAACAGGCCTTAAATAAAATCTGGACACTGGAAGTGAAGTCAGTGTTGTGGCCCTTAAAGCTCTTATGTAACTAATGGAGTGACCTCTGACCTGTATGATCTGACCCCTGCGCATGATAGAGCTGCAAATCCCTCATCACCATCCCTCCAACCGGACTATCAGCAGCTGGATGATGAGGGGGTCAGGCCCTATAAACAGGGAGGAGGGGCCATGGATTTATTTAGAGAACTGGATACAATGTTTCCCCCTTTCTTTCTGAAGGTTGCTCACCAGGACATAAGCAATAAAGTTCTTCAGGCCTTCACATGTGTGTGGTTGAACCTACTGACTGTCAGGAACAAAGGAATGCGGCTGATCGTGACCTTTTATTTTATAGTAGGCCTTGAACTGTGATACAACAAAGAATAATTTATGAGCGTATGTTATGTTCGATATAGTGATGCCATTGAAGGAAGGAAGGAATGAAGGAAGGGAAAAGGGAAAGGAGGAAATGTAAATTTAAGGAAGGAAGGACAGCCAGAAAGAAAAAAAAAAGACAGGGCATGAGGCTGCAAACAAACTTCTACCACAGCTATCAGAACTATAATACCCTTTTTATACTGGACAAAAAAACAGCTACTGTAACAACCAATAACTTCTGACTTTTATCTTTAATGGGAATGGGGACAACAAGCATTGTCAGTGGATTTGTCATCTGCCTGATCGACACTTCACATGTGCAACTCACAACAGAGATGAGAAAGAAGCAAGATGTCTCACTCCTTAGCAACTTCCATTATCAGCTCCGTAAAAAAACAATCTGTCCTTATTAAGAATTAAAAAAAAAAAGATTTAATGTCTTTTGGATGTAGTCTTATGAGGTATATGATCTGCTGCTTGCTACTGTTTCCTGGTTTTTATCCAATTATGGGACTTTAGCAGTCCCAAACAACACTTCATATCGCAGAAATCTTGCAAAGTGATGTCATTATAGGGGTCTGTGATGAGTTAGGTGTAGTACCGGCTTGCCTCACTATGTAGTGCCCCTTTATTATGTTATGGAGTTGCTGATGTGCCCCTGTCTCCAGAGAAACTAGTTGGTGCAACTAAACCAACAGACCAACTGTGTCATTGTGTGCTTTTTCTAATGCAGGGATTTTCTGCCTTTTCTTTGTTTTACATAATAGCAAAATTTGGGTTATGGAGTGTTGTTGGTTAGACAAGACATTTGGAGACATCCCCTCTATCAGAGAGCATTTTTCACTACTCTCTGATAGACCAAATGGTCAATAATCAAAATAACAATCAGCACATTATCGATATTTTCAGACGCACATGACTGACTGCATCTTAAGTAAGACTTAAGACAGTCATATGATAGCCTAAGGGTAGCCTATCTCATATTTCTAGCTGATATAAGCCTTTAAGATACAGCCCTCACTGACACAAAAAGATGGAGGTAAGTTTGCAGGCACTGTCCTGCACGTTAACAGACCGTACATACTGGATGCCTATGTATTGCATGGCGGCTGCATTACTGAGCTGCTGCGGCTCACTCGTGTGTTTGTGTTCACATAGGCTGCGTGTCAGCTGCGTTGCTGCTGTAGCAGTATGGGACGCTTTAGCCGCTCCATGGTTTGCATGCCCTGACCAAGGCGCCAAAACGTTTAGCACTGACTGCTATTTTTGTTCAGTTTCGTTAGTTTCAGTTAACAATATTGACTTTTGAGGACTTTTTGCTACCAGGTTCATTTCAAATATTGCAGACAAATATTGCTGATATTGTGGACAAAGCCACAATGAACTTGTCGTTATGCAAAATAACACAAACTAAAACTATCAAAATCGATCAAATCTTTCATGTCTGATTTTTTTCATGCGTTTCTTTCATTCCTAGATAGCTGGTAGTCCGCCCTGAGGACACCCAGCCAGTCCGCTCTGCCTAACTAGCCCAGAGTCACTGCAGCTGCAACGGCTGAAGAGGTTGTTGTGTTTACTGGGCAAACTACAGCTCACTCTTCACTCTATCAGCTCCGCCACTGGCTGTTTGTTTTACAGACCAACCACAAGAAAAACACGGACACAACCCCGGCTAATTATTTTCTCATTTGTGGTGTTGGTGAACTGTAAATTCATCTTGGCCCACTGACTTCCCTCCCTCCCTCTGGTCAGGCGCACTACCAGGGCACCCAGGTAGTTTGTGGATTCAGCAGGACAGTCACATGCCCCACTGATCTCCCTCACTGTTGTCCAGCAGACTACCAGGGCCGCAAAACATCTCTGTCAGATTTTCTTTTGGCAAGATGCACCTATCTGTTAAACTAGTACAGAGTACAAGGACCACAAAGCGTTGAAACTTTTGTCACACGAAAACGATAGACGCAAGCCAATCAGAGGAAAAGTAGGGCGAGTCTTGTAAGAAAAGCGGTGGGATCAATACCAATGCCTTTTAACTAATAGTACCATAATATAGCACATGCATCTATCTTTGTGGGATCATTCAAAATCAGCCAGATTATAGCCAATAAACAAAAACCTTACAAACAAAATATCAACTGCCATCCCCTTTTGCTGTCCAATCAACAGCAGCAAAGTCGATTATGTTGTTTCGGACTACTGATATGCAGTTTGACAGCTAAACACCAACACTGTGTGAATCTTTTCAAACTGGTAGATGACATGGAGAATAATGTCATAAAGCAAAAATGTTGCCATATTTCATGCTGAGCATTAGCTTGATCCCTCGGAAGAAGGCTGCTGTCTTCGCCTTCAAGAATAGCAGTATGTGAGCAATGCACCCATATGATTCTAATATGGGACCTTTTTAAGTGTAGCCTGGACAAAGTAGAGTACAAACATAATATTGCATTGGTTTATAGCCACAATTCAAGCTTTCAGAGAAGGACTGTTGGTTCTTTCTTGCTACTGTTAGTAGCTGATGTGTTACTAGTTTATGTGGTTAGGGCCATCCACTGACCACCAGAGTAAAGTGTTAACCACTGTGCTGTGTGAGCCTCAGGGTGCACTGAAGCTGGGTGGCTGTTTAACTTCAGGTTGCCTACTGTTGGTTGCGCCCTTGTTAGCAGCTAGCTGTTCAGTTAACCCCTAGTCAGTAACTGCTGGCACACAGGTAACTACTGTGTGAGAGCGGGTAATAGCTGTGAAGTGTTACCTGTCTGCTGCTAGCTATTGTATCTCTCAGGTGTCGGCTCAAGGCAGCCACAGTAGGTTAGTGGTTAACTGTTTCTAAGTTAGCTGCGATGTTAACTGAATAGTAGGTGTGTAGCCAGTGGCTTAGCAAGCACAAAATGTCACCCCTCAATCTGCAACCGTTCTTCCAGAAAAAAACCCTCGAACCGCCGGACGGTAGGTATATCCTTCTCGTACAGTCACGCACACACGTACACACACGCACGCACACGCTCCCTCATAAACCCCACGGTACCGTGGATGTCGGCGGGGTCCTCCCGGAGCGCGTATTAGCGCAGAGGTCTCCTTCTCCCGGCGTCGGTTTCCGCCGAGGCTCGGTGCGAGTCCCCCGGTGCGAGCTCCTCCGCGCGTTCGCCTCTCACGACAATGTAGTTTTAAACAGGCAGGACGCGTCTCACCTCCTATCGTCTCACCTCCTCCATATTTACAGTCTGCCTCTCTCCCCCTCTCTCTCCCCCCTCTCTCGCTCTCCCACCAACAACAACATTATTGACGTCCTCTTCATGCCACGTGACCAGTCTGCTGTGGCTAAAAATAGCCTCAATAGAAACCAATGGAGGCAGACAGACAGACATGGCAGAGGTAGAAAAAGCAGGCAGACACACAGACGGTTAAGTTTGTGTTGCATGCCAGCTTCACCCTCACTTTACCATTGTTTCCTACCCGAGGTACTGAGTCAGGCCGGCCGGTGTCTGACCTGCAGATAACACACTCAAGCACTGCTCACACAAAGACTTTCAGGAATGTTTCCAAACAGTTTAACCATGCAGGTATATGGAGTTAAAATCATGCCAAAACCTCCCAAACACACAAAACATGTTTTACTCACGCCCAACGATTCACAAACAAACTCAGTGTGGTTTGCAAATACAAAACATCATTCACAAACTAATGCATTTTGTTTTGCAAATAAGAAACTTACCTATCAAACAAATACATCATGCTTCAGAAACAAATACAGCATGTTTTACACATACACAGAAACATATTTCTTCAATTACAAAAAAAATCCTTCAAGTACAAACTAAAATCTTTCAAGTACAAAAAAAATCCTAAAAATCCTTCAAGTACAAAAACAGAACAATCTTCAAGTACAAAAAACTGTCACGTGACTTTTGGCACTAATTTTCCGCCTTGCAGATCCACACACAAATGCCTTCAGATCCAGACACAAATGCCAGGAAACGTTCTAACAAATGTCCTGTAATTCGCACTCCACAACAGCAGGTGGCGCTGTTGAGTCAATTTAAGGCCGCCAGGACGATTTTTTTCCCCCAAAATCTTTATTCAAGGCCGCCAACGGGAGCTTCCGTGGATTCGACTTGCCGCCTCTGACTGGACTCGCACGGAATGAGAAACGCTAGTTTTCGGGATAAAGTTTATCACAATGAATGGCCAACAGGTGAGTTTGTGGTCGTTGCTGGTGAAAAATCAAATGTTAACTAAACTCCAGAAATGTCTTTTGTGGGTACGATGATAAATATATAGCTTGGTACCGCAGGAGCTAACCTAGCTTACACGGATTAGGCTAACTTAACTTTTCATTCTGTTTCTAACTTAACTAAATTAATCTATGGCCACATATAACGTTACACTTGATACGTCTTGGTCTTAAGACTGAATTTTGAAGTGAAGACGACCTCAGTCCACATACATTTGTTTTAGCACCACCTGAGGAGTCGTGTTAAGGTACTGCAGATAAAACACGCCCTGCTTTCCCTGCTTCACATTGAAAGGTTTGAAATAACAAAGTAACGGGAGGCTTTTATTGTGAAGAGGTTATAGGAAGTGAAATGCGGTCATTTAGAGCTAATTTGTTCTTGTTCATGGATCAGTTATAAATACTACAGGAGGTTAGAGTGTAAGCAGAAACGGCCACAGTGGGGTGTTATATGCTGCAAACAAACCGGCTTTGTGCACCTCGATCTGCACTTTACCTCCAACAGGTGAACTATCGTATGTCAATGCTTTTACATGCCGTGCTGTGTGGTGAAAAAACACTTACAACACTACATTTTATCGTGAATAATTTGAAGAAAGACTACTTAAGTTTATGTTTTTTATTACCTTTCCAAGTTGACGTGAAGTGGCGAAGTTATGAGATGATGATAAGAATAGAAAAAGCAATGTATTATTTTGGGCTGGTAAAAAATATGCCTGGCCGTTTTGTTTATGATATAGTTCAATTACCACTTTCTCTACAGTTTGCAGTAGTTGGGTGGTAGTTAAACTGCAGTGCATTTCAAATCTCTGTAGCTTTTTCAGTAGTTAACTACTTTGGGTCATGTAGTTTAGCTAGTTAATTACAAACTGCAAATTCATAGTATTCAAATAACATTTTTGGTCATAAAATATGGCACATTTCCACAGCTCATTGGCCACAGTAGTCATTTAATGACAATCACCTGTTTTTATAATTACATGTGGTTTGAGTTTAAGATGTAAATGGCCGAATATAAGAATTTCTCTAGAAATGTAGCATTTTGTAATTCCACGTTAACAACTGCTCCCTATCCTCTCTTTACAACACAAAACACACCTACACTTTACTCGGTGTCAGTTCAGTTGGACCTCCATGTAACAAGATGAGATTCAGACACAGATTGTGATCATTTCTTGTGATGTAGTTTGGATGTAGATGAACTACTTTTTCGTAGGTTTAGTTTGACAAGTTAGTCTGTTTTTTGAGAGTAGTAAAGATGTAGTTCAAGTACTTTTCATTGTGAAGTAGCTAGTTGTTTGGTGTATGCGCTGGTAGAATTAGGTGACCAGACATCCCAGTTTACCTAGGACAGTCTAGCTTTCAGGTCCGCCTCAGTATGCTGTAGATTGTCACAGAGCCTGCCAGAGAATACCTCCCCTTCCCAATTAATCCTAATCCCTATTGTCTGAATCACAATGTTTATTTACAATAATTGACTATTGCTAACATCAAGTCACAGTGATTTGATCAATTTGCATAGAACTGTCTAAGAGCCACAATTACTGATAACTTCAGATCCAATCCAATCCACTTTATTTCTATAGCACATTTTCAGATGTGTAATTCCAACATAATTTGTTCACCCAATTAGCTAACTTTTTATAATATTGCTAAGTTGTTGGTTATTAATTATATCTAAGTTAGTGTGAACAGATAAAATGTGTGCACACTAACGTGCTGAGTGTTTCCTTTTGGATTTGAAATTGTGAGTTTTAAATTATCTGTCTAAGTTCTCTCACTTAGTAGATGATATTTATTTTGCTGAAAACTGCTTTTATGGTAATTTTTAAAAAATGTTTCACACCTTTCTTTATTCTTGTTTGTATGTATGTGTTTCCAGAAGCCGGACTATGCCAATATTGAGTCTGCTGCACGGAACTTGCTGTCTCTCTTATCAGCAAGTGTCAATCAAGGGCAGGTTGAGGATCCAGGCCAGAGCCAAGTTCAGGTTCAGATTCAGGGCCAGCATCCCAGCCAGGGACATTGTCAGGAATCAAGAGCGAGACAGGCCAATGTGCAGCAGGAGATGTCAAAGTTAGAAAAAGTACAATGTGTCTACAATGTATATAGTACGTGGGCCGTTCAGATTTTGTATGACATGCCTTTCAATTTACTTCACAGGTCTTTTCCTGCTCTTTTTAGAAGAGAACGAACCAGTGGCAAACGCAGATTTCCTACACCACTTAGAATGGTTTCAGCAGCATCTACAAAGGCCACAAATATTCAGTTTTATTTACTCCCAAAACCCATGACCAGAACTCCACAGGGGTCTCAGGAGCTCAGCCTGTTAATGGCAGGCTTAGGAAAACGCATGATATCAGTGCCTGAACATAGCAACCATGCAGAGGTAAGCATTTCTAAAATTATGTACTAAAGAGATCATTATGAGTGATGATTTATTATTAAGAAGTGCTCATGGTTTGTTTTATATTGTCCTAATAAGATTTCAGCAATGCTGCTGCTTGAATTCCCTAAACTGGAGACTTTGTCTGGTGGATGGCTATTTTATAAGGCAACTGGTAAGTAGATACAGCATGATTTGACATTGTGTGACACATCTGAAATGGATTTTTTAAAAACAAGTTAAAATTGTATTTAGTAATTCAGTGTTGCTAAACAATTCTGATCATCTTCCAGGGCTGAAAATTAACAAGCACCAAATGCGGGTAGATTATCCATTTGGGGACTAAATTTTGAAAGGCTATCCGCCACATTAGTGGGTAAATGTTTGTACCAAAATAGTCATGTAATAAATTATATAAATATAATAGCTATTTGACGGTAGCTGATAGCAGACCGGCACTCTGTTTGTTGTGTGTAAAAAAGATGAGAGAAACAGAGAGAGAGCAGCAGTGGTTGAGCAAGCTATGGAGTGAATGAACGCTAACAATGACAAAACGCTAACTGAAAAAAATAAAATAATAAAATACGAGTAAAAGGGGAAAAAAATAGAATTACAAAAAATAAAAACGGAATTTGGGAAAAAATAAAACGTAAATTGCTGTATGAAGTTAACTTAAAGTTTAAAGTTCTCAGACACCATGCATGATTTCAGGCATAGGGTATTTATACAATACTTAATTTTATACATTGTACTCCTTTCCTCCTGGACAACTTTTCAGGCTCACAAACCTTTTCTTACTTTAACCCCTGTTAATTTGATCACTTTCCCACTGTCTAATGAAGGAGGAAGTGGCCAGAGAAAACTTGCGTTGATCCCTCCAGAGTCTGAAGGCTACACCGCAAAACTGCTTAAGACTGTGTCCAATAATGGAAGAAACATGATTTTCATCGTTCCACTTCAAGATGAAATAGACACTACACCACTTCCTGCTGATGCCCCTGAGTTCAGCAAAATGCCAAAATCGCAATGCAAGACCTGTGGAGAAATTTTACCGTTACAAGTTCTGGCTCTGCATGTAGACTCTTGTAGCAAGTCTACAACTGAAGAAGTAAGTTTTTCTTAACATGACACTTTACTGAGCGAAAATCTTTTTCATTTTCAGCGAATGCATATCAAAACGGCAATTGCTTTACTATTACAGTGATGTCATTAATAATGTTAACCTGATCCACTTAACAGGAAAACGATGAGAATGCCGATGAAAAACAAGATCAGGATGTTTCGTTTGTATGCTGCAGTCAGAACAGTAAGTATAAGTACATTATCATCACATTCTTAAAAGAATAACTTTACATATTTTCATGCTATATTGATTAATGATTAAATGGCAATTAATGTGGGCTGGATTGTTTGTTGTTGTTAAAAAACTTTAAGAATAAGCATGATATTCAGTTATTCTGATTGATGTTGCATTATTATTTCTTTAGATTTCATCCCATATTCTTGTAGTTTAGCCATGGGACTGATTTTCTTTCTCTTTTTTTTTCTCTTCCTGGTTGTGTTTTGTTTCCTAATTACCACAATGTTGTTGTTGGTATGTATCTTTAATCATATTACAACTTCTCAAGTTTTGGCTGAAATTATCAAAATAATCTTTACATAGCAATGGAAGAAATTGGTGCCTTGCTAACATTAAGATTTGAGTTAATAATTTTCTTATAAGTTAACGCTGATTACTGTATTTGTCTTTTTTTCAGCTTCCACAGTTGCTGCAGAGAGCTTGTGTCCCATTTGCCAAGTAGTGTACCCTGCTGACGTCATTGAGATGCATGCCAGTGCCTGCAATGACAGGTATGTTGTCCCATGTAGTTTTGCCTTGATGCATAACAAATTTTCCTTTTGTAATTGGATGTTTATTGCAAATGTTTGTCTTCTCCTTACTTTGAAATGTCTCAAAATATTAATATTGATCAACAAGACATTTAATATACTAGTCAATGGGTTTTTGCATGTTTACTAATTAGTTAACATACTTTACATTACTCCTAAATGTTTTGGACAACACATTACTTGTGACTTTTTTTGGAAATAATAAAATAAAAGTTTCTCCATGGCTTTCCCAGGCTCTAGGCTTGACTAGAATTGAAATTCTCTAGTTTAAAAATGCAATATGAGTTAGCAGACATATGCACAATTTAGAGGGTCCAGATTCTGCCTTGACTATATTCAGAGATTAGAGAAAGCTAGAAGACAGACATTATGTCTTTCAGGCCATCAACTCTGGAGGAGCTCTCGTTTGACAGCAGTGGAGTGGATTTAGAAGCAATGGAAGGATCATCTGGCACATCTTCACAGATGGCACCTTTGCAGAATCAGCCAACAAGTTCTTCAGGACCTTCTGATTCTAACAACAAAACTGAGGGTTTGTAGTGTATTTGTTACACCCTGTTAGTGGTCCTTGTCAAAATGTTTGGTTGATGGCTTTTTCTGTGTTGAAATTTTTCATTCATTTATAGATTGGAAGACCATACCAGACCTGGCAAGGGCTACTCAGTTGTACAGGGAGACAATACTTGACATTCACGCATCAGGGAAGCCACTGCATTTGCACGTTGACCTCAGAGGCAGCAAGTTAGACCAGGAAATGGCTTTAATTGCTTTTTATAAAGTACGCTGTGCAGAGTGGGCAAATCCCCTGCAATGCAGACTTGAAGGTGCATCTTTTTTCTCTTTTAGTTCATTTTAGAATTTGTTATGTGCAGTCTGTTTTTTTTTTTTCATAAATAACCCAGAATCTTTACATTTCTTTTAATTAATAGGTGATCCCGCAATCGGAGAGGGAGTGAACCGCTTCTTGTTCTCCAGAATCACGGAGAAGCTGAAAGATGGTTTTAAGATGAACTTTGGTAGTGTTTTCAATTAACTTTCCATATATTGTGTGGACTGTGTTTTCGCTGCAATATTCTTAATGCCATAATCTCTCCAATTAATACATGTTTAAACAGTCCTTCCAGGAAAATGCAGAGTTTTTTTGTGATTGTTGCGGAAATAGGCAATTTAGGCGGCCAAAGTGTGGCGTCTTTGAAAAAATGCGGCCCCCACATAAATGTGTGGACTTTGGCTGATTATGCGTTGATATATGCGATTGCATAATCGCGTTTTTCTGGAGGGACTGTTTAAAGGCCTTGTGAAACAGAGGCCGAAATATTCTGATACTGTTTATTTGACATATATGTCGTATCAAGAGCCAAATGAACAATTAACACAGGAACACTAGATTAAAACTGGGAACATTTATTTTTCACTTCATGAGGCATTTAAGATGCATTTAGGATACCTACTGTACATACCTATTGATGTCTCTTATTCTATACAACCACAGAATCACTAAAAATTTGAGTACATGATAATTGGTCTTCTGTTTGCACAGGAAATTCTGGTGACACAAAGCTGTTTGATGGAGAGCCAGACCATCTTGTACCTTCGTCCTCTGCATTCCTTGTTGAGAGTGACCTGTTTCTGATGGCCGGCCGCATGATTGGTCATTGCTTTTTGCATGGAGGTCCTGCATTGACAGGCCTAAGCCCTGCGATTGTTCACATCCTGTGTGGGGGCACAGCTGAAACTGCCATCATAGAAATCAATGACTGTCCAGACATTGATCTACGGGAGAAAATTACACTGGTGTGTATTTTGCAAACTGCACGATTTTTTTTAGATTCTTCTAGATTGGGTTTAAGAGTGTTCATATTTTGTCTTAAAGCTTGAAGGGAATGCTGAACTCTCAGCTGATGAAAAGGAGAGCCTTGACACCTTGTGCCTTGCATGGGACCTTCCTTTGATGACAGAAAACAACCGAAGATGGCTCTTTGAAAGGCTTCTTTGTCATGCTGTATCTGAATATTGTTTAAACTATTCAACATCATTTATTACTCTTTTAAACCACTATATGTGTAAAGATTTGTCTTTGTGTCTTTTCTCACTAGGTCACTGGACGGTTCATGAGGCAAATAAAGCAAATAAGAAAAGGGCTTAAAGAAACCATGTTGTGGCCACTCATTAGTGAACGTCCAGATGTAGCTCCATTGATTTTCCCTCGAGAGTCGAGTGCTGTGTTGACCCCAGAGGTAAATAGTTCAGTTAAGACAAGCAGTTTTGGTCATATCTGGAAATTGATTGTTAAATCAGGGGAACACCAACACTCCAGGACAATTGCTTATTCCAGATGGTTTATCTGCTTGGTGTTTTATGTGTAGTGCATTCTGGAACGCATCAGCTGGCCTACAATGACTGATGACGACGATGATGAATGCTCTGTGACAGATAAGAGCCGCATCACAGGGTACCTTCGCCAGTTCATTCAAAATGGTATACTTCCCTCATGTAATGAGTGATGCATGTACATTATATTGACAATTCATTTTATTTTTCTCATTATCATCTAATCTTATGCAAACCAGACAATAAATGTACTTATTATTTTATACAGTTGTTACATTAAAGTTGTACAACACCAGCTCTGGGTTATATCTCACAGCCCTTATAGAGTCCTTTATATTCTTCAAACTATTAAAAAAAAAAGTCAGTGACATACTGTTTATCAAAAGAACGTGGCCAGTGTAGGTTTTCCAGATACAAATATATTTAGCCAGCTTTCTACTCATAACCTGAAACAAGATGCTTTCCAAAGATCAAAAACAAGGGCTGATGAACATTATTTAGAAAACTGAATTGTATCTGTAATGATAAAATCTGGAGTTGGCATCAGCTACATAGCCAATACTTGTCAAGTAAAATCTTGGTTGGCGTTGTTCTTCACAAAGAATTATTTGACAACCATGAGCAAAATGTATAAAAAGAACAGCATTCTCCATTACTGTGAGCATTTATATATTTCTATTTTGTAGCATCCAGTGATGAACTGAAGGCGCTCGTGAAGTTCTGGGTTGGATGGGAGGCGCCTACGACTACCCTCACATTGGAGGTGACTGACTGTAATCTACCAAAATCTTCCACATGCTTTGAGACTCTCCGTCTTCCTGCCCGCTACAAGAGCTTCACTACATTTAAGGAAGAATTGATTGCCTGCCTTCAAACAACTGACACTGGATTTGGATTGGTGTAATGGCAGTGCTAAAATGTAGCTTCTTTAAAAGGCGGTTCTCATTCATATGTTTTTGTTCAGATTTTGTTCAGTCTTTTGGATATACAATGAAGACCACGCTGCCTCCCTCCTTCACCTCCACAAACAGGGTGGGGCGTTGTGCTGGTTTGTGTTTTTAGGTGTGCTGTTTCACAAACACCTTCCATCGTCTTTATTTAAGTGAATTACTGCAAACATGGACTGTCTATATTGAAATGGCTCTGATGTAGATGTCTCGCTTTTTAACGTGCACTTGCAGGACTTGCTGCTGAGCTTGTTTGCATCTCTAAGAGGAATTTGTTGCCAAGTCATGAAAAAATTTGTTTGAAGCATTCAAAGAGTTAGTGTTTTGCTGGTTGTCGGCTTGGCTGCCATGAAAAAATAAACAGTCAAAGTTGGGGTTTATCTTCAGAAAACAACCACTCTGGCAAAGGGTATGTTCATTATCAAAGGTTGGAAAACAAATTGTCAGTCCTCTGGAAATAAAATAAAAACATTCTGGAAATAATCAAATGGCATGTTTATTGTACAAAGTTTGTAACAAACAGCCCACCATGTCTTGCACATTTTATTATATATTTACCAGTGGTAGAAATACTAGTATTGCAGTAAAAGGGGTCTGGTCCCTCTGACTGATTAGCTTAACTGAAGCATCAGTGCGTCTAGTACAGTAAGCACGGCTCCCACATGTCCTGTGTAGAATAAATTCTTTGTTGAAGAAAACTTTACTTAGGTTCAGATTGGTAAAAAGAAAACTTAAGTCCAGAAGAATACAGGGTGATTGTGGTGACCATACATGCAGCATGGACAGAAGCACATTCATGTAGTGTCTGCAGTTCTCTGGCCTGTGTCCTAGACAGAAGTTATACCTGACAAAGACAGATACTGTGTTGTGATCAAAAGACAAGATTAACATAGGCCAATACATGTCTTACAATCAAAATGTAGATTGAATTTGGGTGTTTCCTGCTTAAGACAATTTTTTTTTTACCTTTATTATATAACAATACACCAGATCAAATCATCCTCCCATTGATTAGTTTGAAGGATGTGATTGTATTTGATGTATTAGTTGTTGTTGGATAAAATAATCACCAATAGAGGTCTTTGGAAGTCAATGTCTCTTTATTACAGCGATCATGAAAACTGGCACAGGTTTGTCAAGGTGTCTGTCAGGAAGCTTACAGATTTCACACATGCCAGTTTCTTATATTACAAAAAGGGTGATACAGAAATACCTACATCACATGCAAACAGAATGAGCTACACAGCTGCTTTGTCCTAGTCTAGTCAAAACATTCCCCCGCACAGTGTGCGGCCTTGAGATAGCAGTACCTCTGCAGCAGTCTGGGGCAGAAATTTATAGGAGCTGATCACACAAATCACAATCATACAATTTTACAAAAATATTCATACATAAACCATACATTCCTTACAGTTGTCTAAATACAGAGTTAACTCTTGAAGAAAGACAGGAACTTTAAATCTCTTTAAAACGTAGACTTGGAGAGGGGACACTGTATGGTGCGATCCCAGTCTGTCTGAATATGTTCTAGAAAATGATCTCTAGAAAAGAGTGGGGACCCTGAGTAAATATTTTTTTTTTTTAATACTCTTTAATTATTAAATTAGGTCCACAACCTTACAGTAACTACTGTATGTCCCATCTCGCCCCACCCCACAGTCCCAACATCACCAAATGCTGAGTAAGTCTTACTGTAGGCCTAGTAAGTGCTGGACATACTGGACAGTAGCTAGGTAGATGTCTGAGCCATGTGATTGGGAGTGTCCCAGGGGATTTATGGCTGCCCTTAGTGCTGCCATTCGTTCAGCACTGAGTACATCACCCATCTCAGGAACAGTGACCCCATGGTGTGGCTCATCAGGCAGGCCACTGTCCTCCCAGTCCAAATGCGGTAGGTACAATCCCTGAAAAGTCATGTAAAGTGTTTATGTAGAGCAGTGGTTCTCAAGGACCCCTAAACTGAGACAAATTACACCACGGGCCACATTTGATAACATTTTGAAACATAAACTCCAGAAATACACATATTTATCCTGAGACTGAATAACATTACTTTCTTTGTCAATGTATGTTCAAATTAATGTCAATGGGATTACTTTTTGGAAAAATTTATAAAGAAATTTGTGGAATAAATGGCAATATTTCTAGAAAAAGTAACAGTTCTAGAAAAAGTCATAATTAAAAAGTTTAAAAAAAAAAAAAGGGACCCCTTGAACCTCCCTCAAGGGAGTTTATATATATATATATATATATATATATATATATATATATATATTCAGTATATAAGGTATTGTATATATAATCAATATTTTTACCCACCCCTAGTATGCACAGTAATTTATAATAAAAGCACCATGAATTCAACAAACCATCTAAATTAGATTAACATAAGACTCACACCAAGCTCATACAAAGAAAGACTGGCTATGTTGAACTTGCTTCATAGTACCCCTCCCTCTGTTCAGATAAGTGCTTTTCTGGACTGACATAAACTTAAAACATAGAAGCACAAAATGGCACAGACATTCCCTTTTACCTCTGCATTTTCTCGTTCTGCCATGGCATGCTGAATGTTCCCCATCTCCCATAGCTGATTGGGTGTTAGGTTACCCTCAGTTCTGAGTGGGTGGTTATCCCATCCACTGCTGAAGATATCAAGACTAGCTTGTAGTCTGGGCAGAAATGCATAATGACAACTGAAGAGGTGTGCAATGTTTGACAGGTCAAGAAAACCATCCTCCTCTAGTGAGTGCAGCACACTGTAGTATACGCTGGTCACAGCACACCACACGTCTCTCCAGAGTCGTTCAATTCTGGGAAGAGAGTTTGAGTAAGATTAGATATGGTTTACATACATTTATGCATAATATTTTACAATAGCATTTTTTTAACCAGTGATATAACCAAAAAGTCTTAAAAGAAAAATGGTTATCACAATTAAGTGACTATTCTTTTTCCTTTTCTTGATGTTAAAGCCTAATTTGTTCAGTCAGTCGCTATATGGTGCATGTCAAAGACTTGAATTTAAATTTACTTTGTGGGGGGAAAAAAACTTGTAGTGATGTTCAATCTTATATTCATTACATTAATCAGGTACCACCATCGCCCAAGCGTATTTGCTGCAACATTATCAAGTGCAAGACAAAGAAGTCCGCAACTTCTTGGTCACACAAATCAGAAAAATTAAGTATAAATCAAATTGGGTCCATGTTCCGTTTTTTCTTTTTCCTATTTTTGACTTGAGCATAATATCAAATGTAGAAAAAACAAGCTATTCTTTCTTTTTGAAAAGAACATTGTATGATATTATGGAAAAATAGATTTGATATATAGAAGTGTGACAAAAACCTGCCTTTGATTGTGCACGCTCTTCCCAGCAATGAAACTGGACCTTCCTGTTCCCTTGATAGAGAACATCAGCCGTGCAATGTCAACGTTCTCGACTCCATGATCCGCTCTTACCCTAAAGAATAAACATTTTGTGCATTTATTATTTGTGGTGCTCTAAACAATTTTAACTTCAGGCATTTCCTGTTTGTTTGTGTCAACATATCATGTAAACACACCAGCTTCACACTTAAAGATGCAGTAAGTAGTTATATTTAGCAACAAAATAAATAAATAAAAATAAAATAAAATATAAAAGTGTCTACATTCCGACAGCTGGGGCTGTAGTCCCCTAGTCAACCGGTTGATTCATTGGTTGATACGTTCTGGCTCGACCAAAATTCTGATTGGTCGAATTATTGCCATGTTAATTTCATCAGGAGTAAAGTGCTAAGTGCTAATGGGGGTGTTTTCAGAACACCCTGTTTCACAGGTAACAGTCTGTCTTCAGATCTATGGAGCTAAATCAGGGTCAAAATTTTTGTACTTGAAAAAGTAAAATTTGAAACTGAAATTTCAAGTTTTGATCTTGAATTTTGAAAAATAATTATGATCAACTCTGCCAATTCTTTTGAATAAATCATTTATTTTCATTTTTCACTTTCATATGTTTTGATATGTGGGATCATATTTCTTTCAGTTGCATGTTTTATCTTTTTAGATTCAGATCTTAGTTTTTTTTTTACAGTTTCAAATCTTTTTTTCAGTTTCAGACTTTTGAACCTGATCTAGCGTGGGGGGCGTGGCATCAACTGAGAGGGGTGTGGAATCATGACAGACAGCTTAACCAAAAGGCTACAGACCTTCCCCTATCATGTTGTCTTCAGGGAACGTAGGATCTAAAACGATCGGCTACGCCACATGATTGGCAGTGAAGAAACTGCTGTCAGTGACAAACTTCCATTTGCACACCATGCACAAATATCCTGCACGGAGCCAACTGTTTTAAATTCCAAGGCTGTTTAGATGTGAGATGTGGAAGCTGTTTTAGACAGTACTGAGGACCAGTTGTAGTACAGGAGCGACAAAATCACGCCAGATTGTGCACAGACACCCACACTTCAAGTACTGAAATGTCCGACACGTAGCACTGGACCCAGCACACAGGTGAGAAAAGTAAGGTTGGGAAATCGTGATAAATATCAAAATGAGAGGTCGTTTTGTGTTTTTTTCAGCTGACCCACTGAGGCCGTATTATTTACCTTGATGGAAATCCATATCTGTCCACTGATTGCTGGAAGAAGGCTAGTGCTGTTGAGGACCGATTGTTGTTTGCTGCACCCAGGTACATGATCTGGAGAAAATATTAACAGGGTGTAAATTTTTCTTTTTCGAGCTGTCCTCTTAAATGTTTTTTTTTTACGTGAATTATACCTTTCTTGAAAAGCCATCCACAGCACCAAAAATGACAATGTTGTACCTGGTTAGACAAAAGACACTATAATAGTACAGCTTGCAATATATGTAAGTGAAATCCATTTCATTTATATGGCATTAAATCAAAACAGAAGTGATGTCATGACAGTTTTCATACACAGCTGGTCAAGACAATACTCTAACTCTTAGTAACAAGTAGAATTATACAGACCGTATTAGCTTGTGATTGGTGTCCACGTGGACCAGAGCTTTGGGACCAGGAACTGAATATGTGCGACGCACAACACACCCTAGCTGGTTCATGCGACAAAGGATGCCAACAGTGTCCACACGGTGCATAGAGGCCCGCACCCTCTCCCACTGCACTCGGAATCCTCTGGCCTGCAAGCTTCCCTTAACCAAGCGGTACCCAGCATGAGGCATGTCTTTTTTGATTTCAGTTACCAAATGGTCCAACTCTGCGTCTGAACAGGTGCTATAGAGTGCTCTGACAGAAAAGCCAAACTCTTGCATTCTTCTGAAGATAGAGCGAGTGGACACTCCCATCAAGTTAGCAATACACGGCACAGGAAGACCTTGGTTGATGAGATGTAACAGAGAATCCGGAGAAATATCAAATCTTGGACGCCCAGTTGCTCCATGACGAACCTGCACAAATGCTATGGGGACCTGATTTTCTCTTTCTTCAACAACCAACTTGTGCAGCTCTGTGAGTGCATCTACAATGGCTTTTGGGATGAGAACCTGGTCAGAGACAGCACTAAAAAGAACAGCCTCCTGAGAACACACAAATTCAAGGTAATCCAGGTCAAGTGGCTGCTGACTGACAACATGCTGGAGCCGTGTGTGGAGCCTCTCTGACATAGTTTGTACAAGTAGTTCCTAGAGAGAGGGGAAAGGAGGAAAAATGTGTGAGAGGTCACAAATACTGGTATACCTAAACATGACTAGTAAAATGACAAAAAACTGCTATTACACTTTGTTTTATTCTTAATATCTTCATGACCATTAGTGATAGAGAGAGTATTTATAACTGATCCATGAACAAGAACAAATTAGCTCTAAATATCTCCACATCTTTACCTGATTTCATGTGAATTAGCGCGAGCAGCGCCGCTAAAAAAAAGTTTGCGCTAATGACCGCATTTCACTTCCTATAACCTCTTCACAATAAAAGCCTCCCGTTACTTTGTTATTTCAAACCTTTCAATGTGAAGCAGGGAAAGCAGGGCGTGTTTTATCTGCAGTACCTTAACACGACTCCTCAGGTGGTGCTAAAACAAATGTATGTGGACTGAGGTCGTCTTCACTTCAAAATTCAGTCTTAAGACCAAGACGTATCAAGTGTAACGTTATATGTGGCCATAGATTAATTTAGTTAAGTTAGAAACAGAATGAAAAGTTAAGTTAGCCTAATCCGTGTAAGCTAGGTTAGCTCCTGCGGTACCAAGCTATATATTTATCATCGTACCCACAAAAGACATTTCTGGAGTTTAGTTAACATTTGATTTTTCACCAGCAACGACCACAAACTCACCTGTTGGCCATTCATTGTGATAAACTTTATCCCGAAAACTAGCGTTTCTCATTCCGTGCGAGTCCAGTCAGAGGCGGCAAGTCGAATCCACGGAAGCTCCCGTTGGCGGCCTTGAATAAAGATTTTGGGGGAAAAAAATCGTCCTGGCGGCCTTAAATTGACTCAACAGCGCCACCTGCTGTTGTGGAGTGCGAATTACAGGACATTTGTTAGAACGTTTCCTGGCATTTGTGTCTGGATCTGAAGGCATTTGTGTGTGGATCTGCAAGGCGGAAAATTAGTGCCAAAAGTCACGTGACAGTTTTTTGTACTTGAAGATTGTTCTGTTTTTGTACTTGAAGGATTTTTAGGATTTTTTTTGTACTTGAAAGATTTTAGTTTGTACTTGAAGGATTTTTTTTGTAATTGAAGAAATATGTTTCTGTGTATGTGTAAAACATGCTGTATTTGTTTCTGAAGCATGATGTATTTGTTTGATAGGTAAGTTTCTTATTTGCAAAACAAAATGCATTAGTTTGTGAATGATGTTTTGTATTTGCAAACCACACTGAGTTTGTTTGTGAATCGTTGGGCGTGAGTAAAACATGTTTTGTGTGTTTGGGAGGTTTTGGCATGATTTTAACTCCATACAGGTAGCCCTAATGTGAGTTACGTAGGCCTTACTTGATTAATAAACCTCATCAGTCAAAAGAAAATTATGCAAACAGTGTTTGGTAAATGCATATCAAATGCATCCTTCCTTTCAAGCGTGAAACGTTTCGGCTCTTTTTCAAGGCTGGTGTACCTTGTGTGTCGCTTGTATGACCAATATATTCAAGCCACAGAGCCAAGCATCAGATTTTGCAAATAAATTATAAATACCCTGTGACCTTTAATAACTTACTGCTGATCAGAGGGTATTTTAAAATTCTCAAAGACTCTTCTGACCATTCGGATGAATAAATCTTCTAACTCAGGCCCCTAGGGACTTCCAAAAGCCACAGTTTTACTGTGAGATTTTTTTTCTTTTTGGGTGATTTGATCAATTGTAACTTTGTTTGGAAATATGTGCCATCGAAGCGTGCATTATCAAATGACAGGGCCTTTTTACAGCCGTGTCGCTATGATAAAATGTTGGCAGATAACGTTTCTGCAAACCACAGCGTTGTCATAAGATAATTGAAAGTTAAACCTAAAGAAATGTAAAGTTTCATCCATGGTTCTGAAGAAACATACAATGCCAACATCTGTACTGGTGATTGAATTGTTTATTACCTGGTCTCAATGGTACCCTATGGAGTTTCTGCCTGTAGCACTATGAAGCAATATTTTTGCTTGTGGGTTTTGTTTGTATGCACAACACATGCATTGTAATACACATTGCCGTCAGTTTTTTGACAATGAACAGTTAGTGGTGGCAAGATGCGGAAACAGCCTTCAAGCAGCATCGATCACCCCTGGGCCTGTTGGAAATGCGATGGGAATTTTTCACTATTTCTTGAAACCAGGGAAACATTATGCATTCAAAAGTCACATTTAAATGCATTTCACACACCGCTTGACTACTGTGCTTCCTATCCTGACAAAAAAAGTTTGAGCAGATTCAGAACAAAGAAGCTGATATTATAACTACACAACAAATTGATTAGCAGTTTGTGACAAATACAATATTTTAGATAACACATTGGAATATTATATTAGAATATTTTGTTTGTACTGTTGCTATTATTGCAATCACTATCATAACAGTAATCAATACGTCCCATTTCCCCTACTTACCCCCTTTTTAATGCGATGTTTGTACAGTTCCATGCTACCTGGTTTTCTGTGTGCTAATTTGACTAAAGACAGGTTCAAAAAAAAAAAAACTGAATACCTAAACATACTACAAGGAACTTTTAGCAGGCTATAATATGACCTACATAAGCAAATGGCTATTTCTGAATAGTTATTATGGTTATTCTCAATGCCTGTCACAGGGTCTGACTCCAACTTATCTGGGTTGGATAAGTCATAAACTTCAAACTTTTTTTATGGTGGAGTGCTGAGGATGAATCTCACAGTCTGAGTAAAGAAGCTAGTTTACTTTGTTTCACCAACGTCATATTACAGTTGTTAATCTTACATAGCCTCAGGTAGATACATTACATCACCGTCATGCATCCTGCAGACAGCAGTATTTCACTAAAAAATGCATGCTTCAGCCAGATCGAGATCTTTACGAGATAAGGAGGTGGAAATACTACCACTTCTGTCCACCAGAGTTAACAAGAAATTAAGGGTCTTTCTAGCTGCTTTAAAGGTGCACTTTATAAGATCTGGAGATCATTTTGGTTTAAAAAATGAACCAACCCCATCAACAGAGTGTGAAAGAGGTAACAGTTCTGGCGTTATGTCCAAGATGCCTATGCATTGCGGAGATATCCACTGATAAGCAGCCAGTGACGGGCTGTCCCTTCTTACAATACCACTACCTGTCCTTAGAAGCGATAACGTGTCACTGACTGTAGCCTCTAATCTGCCGCAGGACGCAGCAGTCAAGCTGGTTTGGGGGGGGATGGCTATCGCATAGAAGTTTATGGCCTCAGTTAGTTATTTAGTAAATGCAAAAATGCAGAAGCTCCAGAAAAACTGGCTTTTATCATCATCTTCAACAACGCCTCAGTTAGCGTGATTGACTGTTTTCTTTTTACTGTGCCATTGCTAAAACTGAGCTAAGTAAGCTATAATGGAAACATGAGAAGAACGTAAGACAGCAGCCTTATTTTGACCTGCTGTCAGAGGTTCAGCTGTAAAACAAACAGCCAGTGGCGGAGCTGATAGAGTCAAGAGCGAGCTGTAGTTTCCCCGGTAAACACACCAGCCTCTTCAGCTGTTGCAGCTGCAGTGACTCTTGCTGTTTTGTGTATTCTAGTTCTGCTGTCAATTATTAGACACCTTTAAATTATAACAGATGACTGTAGATTGCAACTGTATGGACCAAGAAGAAAAAAAAAAAAATAGTTCAATACATTATATTGTAACCACTTGGCATTACTCTTATGAGATGAGGCCAGATTCGAGGTAGGGGAACTTTGCTATACATTTTTGAGGACATTACAAGTTTTTTTCTGTCTCACTGTAGCAATGACATGTTAGATTTTGTGTACAGTTAGTAAATCATGAAATTCTTGCAACAAGTATGAGCAAGGAGCAGCTCTGGCTTCTACCCCCATGGAGAAACGACCAGGGCCTGTAGAGCTGGAAGATCCTGCTTTACCAAACACTGGACCGAGTGACAGTGACGAGTGGGTCTGAAGTGGCTGAAGATCTCACTTAATAACCGTGTGCCCTGTGAAAACCACGTGGCTGTCTGATGAACACTTGTTTTTCTCTGCTGTCCATGTTTCCACTATGCGGTAATATAAAATCGTTAGTTTTGTACACAACTGTTCCTTACTTTCCTCCTGAAAGAGGGCAGATGGCGCTGTGATGTATGTACTGACAGCTCATACTAATCATATCTTAGATGTACAGAGGGCTTTACAAAAAACACTAAAAAACTACATGACTATACTACTAATGAGCTGTTCTCAGAATTCAAAATCCTATCTCCAAGAGTTTTATTTAGCACTTATTGTGTAACAAAAGAATGCAAGTGAGGAACTGTGAATATATGGGTAAATGAATATCTACGTAGTTGTAATTATTTCGGTCTTTACTATTTTGACTGCTTGTAACAATGAATTCTCATAAAAACAAATGAAATATATAAAATAATAAATAACACAAAGGGCTTGAACTAAACAGAGATTGGGGGAAATACTGCACCATGTTCGTTTGAAGCAGGTGACTGGGAATTACAAGTAGGTCCTTTTGGGACTATGTAACATTTGAAAGACAAAATAACACTTACAAATGAAAAGCTAAACTCAGAAGACATTAAACACATCCTTGGTCACTCAGGAATTTTGCGGCTACAGCCTTGTTTACACAGCCTTACACAAAGAGGACTTCCAAAAGGATAACGAGTTTAACTATACTGCCATTTGGCTTGGAATGCCATCAGCTTGTGGTGGCTAATTATTGCAAAGTTTGCTGACTTTATAACTTCTCTCTATTTGTGATACAGTTACGCCATCTTTTAGCATACACCATTATCCCGTAATTGTCACTTGCGGCCGCAGCAGCCACTGTTCAGCAAAAGTTACACAGCCTCGCATTTAAGGCTCCCATCCTGTCAGCTGAGATTTACTGTGGTTTAGTGGTATATATTTCCCAAACATCAATTAAATAAGCAGAAGCAAGTTGAGGCACACAGGGGGTATGAGACCTCGTGGGAGTTGCCTGCTTTGCTCGGTTGGTAGTCCAGCCTTGTAAATCACACTGCATCATTAATGCCCAGCAGCGATGTAGTGTAGCACATTTATGTTTGATTGTAAGTAAGTTTACACTCATTAAAGCATAGAGAATGTGTGTTCTCTGTAGGATTTAAAGGGGCTCTGTGGAACCTCTTTGTTGTGTCAGGTCACGCTACAATCTGCTCACATATGGCCAATAAAAAAGTGATTAAAAAAGTGATTAATTAAATTACACTTTGTTACATATATCCCCAAAAACAAAAATACTCTGCTACATTTTGGAAGTCACAAAGTACATGAATATACTGAATATAATGCAGGTTTATATCAATAGAAAGAGGCAAAAGGTCTTAATGGATGCAAAATGTCCATAAATGAAATGTAATTTTACACATTAAAGTGTGTTTACATGTCTAGGGGAGTACTAGTGTATCAGTGAAAAAGTAGTATAAAGCCTTTTGTGGCTCCAGAGGAAGCATGAACTATGATAATTTGCCTTCAGTGATGTCACTATAGTGAATAAGATGCATTGTGGGTAATGTAGGCACCAGAGGTTGGTGTCCAGGTCTCTGGTTCTGCATTGATTTTGATGATTTGTTAATATACTGTCCATAATGAGTCCAGCAGTGTTACAGGAGTGCAATGCTTGACCAATGGACGGCTTTTCAAAACCTGCTATCTACAATGTGACTGAAGGCAATTTATCAGATTGAACGCAGCTTCCTCTGGTGCCACAAAATACTTTAATATGATACTACTTCTTAAATACTACTTTTACACATCGGCAGTAGTACTCCCCAAGACCTCCAAACACACTTAAATGTGTACAGTTAGTTGGAGTTATTCTTTAATCTGTCTGCCAGACTGAAATATCTCAACAACTTGGTGATTGCCTTGACTTCTCCTCTAGCGCCACTATTAGGGTTAACATTTGTGGTTTATATTGAAATGTTTCAACAACCATGGAATGGATTGCCAGGAAATTTGGGACCCGCCTTGAGGGTGTATTATTAACACTTTGGTGATCCTCTGACTTTTCATGTAGCACCATCATCATTTCAAAATCTGGATTTGTCCAATACTTTTGTTTAAGATCAAATACCTGTACTGGTAACATTCACATTAACCTTTGCCTTTTGTGCTAATTAACAAACACTTGCATGCATGCTTGACTAACACGGTGAACATGATAAACAATATACCTGTCCTAAAATCAGCATGCTAGCATACTAATTTTAGCATTTAGCTCAGAGCACCAGCCTCAAAGAGCAGCTAGCATGGCTCCTCTATTATACAATTATAGCATTTCCGACACTCAGATGGCCATGAATCTCAGCCTGCTGTGCCATCACGAGCAACTGTGTTGTCAACAACTCACCGAGAGTCACAGGGTGCAAACTGATCACAAATCGCTCTTTGCTTAGAAACAACAATGCGGTATACAGTACACTGCAAAAATAAACATAACAGAATTGTGGTTGGACTTTGGCGCTATCTGGGAATAAGCCTGTGACATTTTCAAAATGGATTAAAAATAACTTTAATTATGATTCATACTGGTGAAAATAATTGTCAGAATTAACAGTGACAAGATTTAGGTGGAATAGAGACAAATCTCCTTTTCATTCATCATTGTTTACAATACAAGGAGAGCAGAGGAAAAGAGACGAGAGGAGGAATCATGCTATAAATATCTCCACTCTTAGCACAATGTGACTGCAAAACTGATAGATGAGGAGGAGGTGGAGGGAACAGAAGCAAAGGAGGATTGGGAAGAAACAAGGGAGGAAAGAAGGCGACAGAGCGGGGTGGTCGGAGAAAAGATGAAGGGAACAAGGAGGGAGGGAGGGTGAGAGATGGAGGAAGGAAGAAAAGGAAGTTGGTTAATGGTGAGATGGGTGGGGGGGTGTGAAGGAGAGGGGAGGGTAGAGAAACAGGAAAAGAGAGGAGAAATATTCTGCACCAACAGAGGAACGCACATAAGATGGAAGAGAGGGAGAGAGCGGGGGATGGAGTGAAAGGACAGAGAGAGTGAGAGACAGAAATAGAGAGAAAGAGAGAAAGAAAGAGCTATTCTGGTAATGATGTTGTTGCCATGGAGACGCTGCTGTCCTCAGTCAGACTACTCCACAGGTGCCTTGTGGGTATTTTTAAAGGACTTCACTGATTGGTGGAGGTCTTTGGAACAGAGTACTATTGATTGGATGACATAGGTAAAGGTCAAAGGTCATTCCATTGTATCCCATTACCCTCCAAATGCTTTTTCATCTTCTCCTCCTTTATTACCTCCTTCTTCCGTTGCTTGTCATGAAATAACAGTCATGAAATGAAGTCAAATAAGGCTGATAATAATATAATATACTGCCCAATGCATAATACTGTATGTCGTCAGGGTCAAACCTACTCTGTACTCAGTTTAAAGGAAAGCTCTTTTTTAACATTTGAGAGCAAGAGACTTGGCTATTATCAATATTTTTGTATCAACAAAAGATCACATGACCACTTAAATCTTATGTGAAAGAGGAACTGATAATTATCACTAACTCTGCAGTTCCTCCTCAGCTCTATAGTGTTTCAGTGTCTTTCAGCTTATTCTTTTGGTTTTGCAACCAATAACTTTACTGTTTTGATTCACTCTGTCCACTCTCATCAACGTTGTTTTGCAGCAGACAGCTGTTTTTAGAGAAAAATCTAAAAAAACCCAAAACTTCTCTACTCTACCCAGAACGGAGCTAAAAGAGACTTACATTAATGTTGTCATGTTACTGGAATTTCTAAATTGTATACGATACCTAAGAACAATCTAAAAGCTACTATAATCAAAAAAGTGTTATAAAAGTAAGTAAGTAAACAATTAAATGTTTCATTGAATATCAATCATAATACAAATTCAATTCTTTGTCATACTTTTTGAACAGGTTAGATAAATTACTGTATATCATTAATATACAAGTACTAATACCTTGTCTTTTCTAAAAAAGACCGAAAACTGCAGGTTGGGTGGCTCGACGTGAGTCATAGGCAACACACACACACACACACACACACACACACACACACACACACACACCACCTGCTTTTGTATTGTGCCAGGAATCAAATCCCTAAAAAAATCAATTCCAATGAAAAATAGTTATTCCAGCACACATTTTTTTTTTTAACCTTTTCATCGATTTATTTAAAAAAGGCTGACGTTTCCATCACAAAGAACTTTCTCAAGACATTCACAGAGTGGCACGGTGCCTAAATATGGCCCACGATTACATGACGATCAACGGCTGTGCTGGAGAAACAGCTCACCAAATTAAGATTACAATGAGTTAACATTTATACAATAGATATCAGTCTTTAATACCTGACACCAAGGAGAACATTCTTTACCCCTAACACTATACATATAAAAAAGGGGTCCAGTCCATATCACACAATATCCCCAAAGGGGCCCCACCCCTTTATGGTAATCAAGTTGTATATATATATAAGCAAATACCAAAACACTTTCAAAAAGAGAAAAATATGCCACTTAAAGTAAATAATGTAACTAAGGATTTTAGAGGATTCTGATCACTGATACCAGCCATATAAATATACATGGACAATATTTTTCAATTAAAAATGAGAAAACATACTCCTAACCGAACCGCAAAAGGCAGAGAAGAGGCACACAAGCCAAATGTAAACAGTCCATCAAGGAATCTGGCCATAGATTTTAGTGAGCTATGTTTCACAGGACAGTTTGCAAGAAGACCCTCAGATCCAGGTCTACTTTCATTCCCAAAGGTGTAAGAGTCTTGAGTTCGGTGATCCAACATGCTTCAGGTTTCAGGAGAGCTTCCTTTTAGTTACCTCCTCATTCAAACACTCTCAATATCAGTATACCAATATGAGGTGAGGGGATGTTTCATTTGTGCGAGTGGAGAGCAGTTGGACTGGCGGCAGTAGTTCACCAAAATGAGTCTGACCATGTTACTGACCACTGTTCTGTGGGACATTTGTAAATTGCTACAAATTGTCACATATAGCCCCTTTAATTAGTGAGCTTAATCCATTCTGGTTGGTGTTTTTTGCTACCTCTTGACAGAGCCAGGCTACGGATTCAGTTTTATGCTAAGCTATAAGCTAGCTGTAGCTTATTTATTTAAGCTTTTTTATTTACGTCAAAGTGGTATCAAGCTTCTTATCTAACTCTCAGCAAGACAGCGAATAAGTGTAGGTTATTTCCAAAGACAACAGAAAAAATACTTTTTGTGATTCTATATAAAAAGTTCTTATATATAAAGAGTATAAAGAAATAAATACATAAACACAATTCTAAGCAGTAAGCAGGCTTGCTTTTATATCTTATATGTACATGGACAAATACACACCATTTTCTGCTCCACTCCGAAACCAGTGTGTCTTTGATTGTGACCTCATGCTGCACCAGTGGGTGGATATGAAATCTCAGACTAATAGAAGTGTCACAGGTTCAAACCCACACAGGTAGAAATGTGTCCAGTCATACTGAAGGAGCACTAAAGACTGTGTTACACTCGAAAGAAGGTGAGACAAACGGGCTCACCGGTGTCATTGAAAGTAAAAAGACAATAAAAGATGAAGAGAGAGAGAGAGAGAGGCTGATGACCTAACATGTCACTATGCAGCACACACACACACACACACACACACACACACACACACACACACATATTTATATATACACACACACAAGCAAAAGGAGCAGTGATGAGTCAGCCTCCTGTGAGTCACAGGAGAAATCAGAAATGTCAGACAGAAAAAGAGCGCACACATGCGGCAAACACACAGACACACACAGACACACACAGTGGAAGGATTGACAAACACACACATACACACACAGATCACAGTGCAGCAGTACATTTTCAGACATCTAACATCTTACCTACACACGTTTAGACGAATGCCTGATGGTGAAAGGAAGCTCCTCCATAACTTTTCATTTTCCCACGATGCCCTATGAGACTCTCATGGCCCCAACTGGGTCCCCAGACCCAGGCTGAACACCAGTGATCCTACTGCTGCACTACAGTAAGTGCTTCACGTTAGCCTGATGAGAAACTGAATTAGACTGCAGTGCCCTCAAGAGGAGAGGAGCGAAGGATGCATTCAAGTCCCTCCTGTATTACTCACTTACCTCAACTGCCCTTACAAACATGACTTTACTTGACTCAATATAATTACTTTATATATTTAGCTACAGTACTGAGGTCCTTAATCTCTCAGTACTGCATCACTTGATGCTTGTTGATGTCTTGAAGTAAAGATTACCCTGTACTGTTTACTCAATCAATTTGAAAGTGTTCTGTTTAATATGATTATTGGGCAGGTTCAGATTTGACCTACACAACACAGTGTTAATAAATACAATATGATGCATGGTTAGCATGGGCACACAGTTTAATGAGCTGAGAGGATAGTTCAAACTGTTGTTAGGAGGCAAAAATATACAGAATATACACAAATATATAGAAAGCAGCTCTGTCAGCAGTATGTCAGTATCTGCAATACTGATGTACTAAACCTCACATGTTAATATACTGCTTCCCAAATTCATTTTAATGAATGTGTAATATATTTCCAAAAATATATATAAAATAAAACTGATAACGGAAACATTGATGGAAAGTTTTTAGATAAGTTAAAATGACGGGAGTTGCAGTCTTGCCTTAAATGCAAATTCCACACATTGTCTCATTAAATCATATTTGGGAAGCTGCTTCAAGTATCAAGTTCTTTATTTGTCATATGCATAATTACACTGAAGCAGCCCTTTCAGACTCGGACTGATCTGCTGAAGTGATAGAAACTGGGGAAAATGTAAATGGTTTAAATACTGTACATCAATTTACTGACCTGCAGACGTCAGACAGAAACTATGGAAATGAAGCTGCAACAACTAACTTTAATTCAGTAACCTGCTGAGGGGAAGTTAGATAAAAACTTGGAAATTAAATTGCCGTGATCAGCAGAAGTTAAGCCGAAAACCACAGAGAGTTCGCTAAAAATGTATGAAAGAAATTCCCTGCTTTTTATTAACTGCTCACTGGGAAATAATTGAAGTGTTACCTACATTTCCAAAGGCGGCATTCTGCATTAAACTTTCTTTCACATTTGAAATTGTGAAAAATACTTCTGATATGTCCTTCACTTCAGTTAAATTTCCAGTTAAGGAATTTTTTCCCCATCTTTTATTGCTTCTGTTAGAAAGTACAGGATCTTTCAGCATCTGAGTACTTCCTCCACCACTGCAAGTAAGAAAAAAAAAACCTCTGTCTCCTCTTTTCTCAGTCTGTTTCCTCTCTTGGTTTATGACTTTTTCTTACCTTGCCTCTCTGAGCTTCCGTAGAATCATAAGTACCTTGAACTGAATTTTCATTACGATAAAAATATAATAATATTATATATTATATATAAAATATAAAATATATTATATATATTATTATATTTTTATTACAATAAAAATATAATGTGTTTTTCTCACAATACAAACGAATACATTTATATTTTTAATATTATTATATTTTTATTACAATAAAAATGTAATGTGTTTTTCTGACAATACAAACAAATACATTTATATTTTTATTATTATTATATCTTTATTACAATAAAAATATAATAATATTTTTTTCTCACAACACAAACAAATACATTTATATTTTTAATATATTATATCTTTATTACAATAAAAAAATAATCATATATTTTTATTACAATACGAACAAATGTGTTTATATTTTTAATATTATTATATTTTTTATCACAATATTAAAAAATAAAAAAAATATATAAAAAAATATATAATAATGTGTTTTTCTCACAATACAAACAAACATATATATATTTTTAAATATGTTTTATATTTTGTATTTTTCTTACAAGACAAAAAATTGATTACCTTCCATTACACTTTTCAATTCAATGTAAAATCACTGAAATCAAATGTATTTCCTAATCAGCACTGGGATAAGTGGAGGTGACAGTAGTAGCAATGCATTTATTATAATGGAAGAGGTGTTGGGTACATTAATCCAGCTGCTGATTGTTCTGATTCGTCCTGTCTGCCTCTAATGAGCAGCTGTGATTCACTGACATCCTCCTCCTCCTCTTCCTCTCCTCATCCTCCATCACCCCCTTCCAGTGTTGTCAAGGCAACCAACCTTTACACTGGAGGAGTTAGTCATCAATCCACGCAGTCCACCCCTCTCCCTGATGTTACTGTGACGTTACTGTGACGAGTCAAATTCAATAACGTTAGATTCATCTATGGTTAAAAGAATTTATCTATTTATTTATTTATTTATTTATTTATTTATTTATTATATATCTGAGTTTGACTACAAGAAAGTTAATCAATTAGCAACACGATATATAATAATAAGATAGATAATAATGATAATAATAGTAATAATAATAATAATAATGATAAAAGGGCTAGTGGTAGTATTACTCTGCATTTTTTTGGTTTGTTTCCTCCTCACAGTCCTGCCTTTGTCACATGGGTTGGGCTTGTTTAGGAGAGGATCTAACACACACACACACACACACACACACACACACACACACACACACACACACACACACACAGACGCATGCACGCACACGTGCACGGTCAGAGGGAGGAGGGAGGCGGATCTGTAAGTAGACTCCAGGACTTCCTCAGCAGAAAGGAGCGGAGCCTGCAGCGCAGTAAGTCTATCAGCCATTTATCATTTATTTCCTTTCATATTCCCGCGAGGAAACTGTTTATGTTTTAAATTCTCATAGTCATGATCTGAGCAGAAGTTAACTGATGTGGTTAAAGTGAAATACAGTGCGTCACACAGAGCAGAGGCAGGTAACAGGTGACAGCTCAGTGTCGGAGCTACAGCAGCCTGTCATTGTTCCTGTCATTCTCTGTAACATCCCTGCAGTTGTGGCAGTGTGTGTGGTAATGGCTCTGTGATGTGGCCGGAGAGGCAGAGATGATTCACTTAGCTGAGGTTTATAACAATGACTTGAAACTGCGATAATAAGGAGCGCACGCAGGAAAGCCATTTGGTTTTGGTTCATTTCTGCTCGTGTCCTCGTTTAACTCCCGCCAGCTCGGTGCCACACTCCCTACATGTAATCGCAACGTCATGTTTGTTTTGTATGACTCTTCGGCTGATGGAAAACATGATAACAGCAGCAGATGTGGGTTCCGTGTGTTTTGGATTTGGAAAATGTCTCTGTGCTTCTGTGTTTCACCCTAAACTGTTTACTTATAAGTATAGAAGCCCATTTCTGCCAGTTAAAAAAAAAAGAAATTGAAAAAAACGCATCCTTCATACCATATTTACATAGTCCCATGGTTAGTCATGAGATAACAAGTCATAAACATGAGGTCAATGTCGAAATTATTAAATAAAAGTTGTGAGACAAATATATAAATATTAATATTAACTTTTTATCACATAATTAGGACTTTTTTTAATCTCATACATTTTTATAAATAACTCAATCCTCACCTTTTATCTTGTATTTTTATATATATATATCTCTAACCCTAATAATGACAGACCATGGAATATTATTTTCATCAAAATTAGTTTTCATCCCTTTTTTTTCTTTAACTGGCGGAAATTGGCTTTCATAAAATAGTCAAGTCCGTCAATCAGCTTTTAAACATTCATGGCCTTTTGTGTAGCAGGGCCCTCTTTAGCATAGCAGCATTAACCTGTTAGGTTAGGTAACTGACCCACCATGTAACCCGGGGCCCCCCCACATCTGTTTAATATGTTTTTGTTTCACTAAAAAGCTGAAATGACTAAATCTCAACTACAAAATTAAAGGAGAAAAAAAAAGTTACCACTCAGCCATGTTGATGAAGGTTCTCAGTCATCCAGGTCATGGTCATTCTTTAATTCATTCATCTGAGTTAACAACCAGTACAGCCCAAGGCATCAGCTGTTCTCAGTAATCTTTCTGTTTATCATTCTCAGATCATGGATGAGTCTGCTCCACTTGCCGGTTGCTCTGTGTTTGCGTGGCTGGTGGGAGCGTCACAGCTGCTGGGCGTGACGTCGGTGGTGCTGACCGGTGTGTGGATGGGTCACTACCGCGGGGGCTTCGCCTGGGACGGCTCATCGCAAGAGTTTAACCTGCACCCTCTGTGCATGGTGCTGGGGCTGGTCTTCTTACAGGGCGATGGTGAGTCCATACGGATCCCTGGTCAGTGCTGTCACAAGTTAAAAATGTCTGCAAATGGTTTAGTGTTTACCAGGTGAGGATAAAGGTCAGCGGAGGTGACATTCTTTATTGCAGCATCTGGATACCGCTTGCCACCAACATTACATGTATATTCAAAGACAAACTGTTCGTCACAAAGTCATGCAAATTGTTGGAGAAGGTTGTAGGTTGCCTTTATATGCAATGTTTTTTTTTTGTTTTGTTCTTTAATGAGCAAGGTACTCACTAGCAATTAGTGTCACACAATTTGCTAGCTCCCTGTAGGTCTTCGCCATGCACTGTAGGGCTGAGAGCTGAACACACTGACTTTTAAAATCATCTTTCTCTCGGGATTTCCTGCACAGATGTGAATTGAGTATTGATTTTACGGGGAGATTGGTGCTTGTTATGGGTTGGCTGCAGCTGCGAGACGTCAGTGTGGCCCGCTTGGAGGCAGGACGCTGGGATGCTGGGTCTGTAGTCCCGCGATCACAGCGTGGATGATGACACGAGCGCTGGCCGCTGCAGTCGATGTTGGGACATAAACAAGAATCAGCAATGGCGTGTGAAAACTCCCGTGGCAGATAGTACAGACATTAGCATTTCCCTCATCAGTTTCTGTAGCATGTTTTTGGTGTTCTTGGTTGCCACAGTCAATAGCATTTATTGTCTAGCGGCCTTGGAAAGGCCAACGCAGAGCCAATGCCGTAACCTACGCTGTAGTGAGCTTTCATACATGTGAGCTGGTGTGTCCACGTTGCCGGCGGTAGGGAGCAGATTGCCAGCTGTACTTTCCCCTTTGAACACAACAACCCATAGCTGTGTCTCTGGGCTAGAGAGAGCGGACAGGCAGAGTGTCTGCAGGGTGGGCCGCTCTATACAAACCCAGCTTGAACGACTTGGTTTCAGCAAGCCAGGGTTTGTGACAGGACTGCTTGTTGAGGGGCAGCCTGCCCTTCAGACATTCAGCCTGTCTGTTCTCTCCCCCAGAGACTCTCCAGGAGCTCAGAGAGGCTCAGAGAGGAGGCGAATAATCCAAGAGGAGCAGCAGCCGACCAGTCAGGAGGGAACGCAACAGCTGAAGAGTTCAGTGTAATTGTTGGGGAAACCACAGGTCTCATGTTCCCCGTTATTAGCACTGCCGCTAAGCACCGGAGGAGAAGCCGGAAAATGCAGTGTTTCCAAGTGAACCAATCATATTCCTCGGCCCACATCACTGCAACGTGCAGTTACATTTCTGGGGAGGTGCACGTCAGGCGACGCCGTCGATTCAACAATATACCACATCCCATTCTTGGTTTGAGAAACAATGTTAGACAACAACAGCTAGAAACTCTGGCTGGAGAGGTGATTTGGTCATCTGCCTCCATCATGTTTCCAAAGCTGCTGGTCTATAATCAGGTAATCCAAATTAAAGTGTTATATCGACAGCCCTACTAAAAACATTCAAATAAATTCAAGTCCTTGCAGGAAGTGAGCCGTCGTCTCTGCCCACCACATGGCTGACATCACTGAAATCTCCAAATTGACCTGGCGGGTCATACATCAGTTTGTAGTCATGGTTACGTGAAGTCGTTTTTCGGATGACATTCTGTAAATTGAGTAAAACTGGAAACGGAGGTCCGCAGGACATGGATGCTGTATTTGCGTGGGGAGGAGTGTGCGCATGTGTGTTCTAGCCTCGAGCACTGTGTTGCTGACCTATTGCATTAAGCTAACACTACCCAGGCACCCATCAATCCACCCACCCCCGGCAAGAAAGTCTGATTTATACAGAAAGAAGGAGGGTTTGAATCATTGAACATGCCAGCTCGTGTGTGTGTTTTGGGACATCCAGTGAAGCTTTGACAGCGTTGCCCAGCAGGGAATGCAACCAATGGCACCGTCAGTCAGAAAACTGAGCAGCCTCGTTTTCAGCTACAGAGAAAACGGGCTCCACTTTGCCTTGTTAGAGATTTAATCCGCAACTGATTTGACTGCAGCAAGCCCTGGTGATGTCTGGTCCCAGAAATCAAGACAAAATGAGATGCTGCTGTTTTTTCTCCCCTCTGTTGCGTCTGCAGCCCTGAGTACTTTTGCTAATGAGAATAACCAGATTAGTTTAACTGGTTCACAGCTGTCTGCTGCAGAGCTAGATCGCATTAGAGCAATAAAAGCAAAGGTCAGCTGGACATTAGATATAGACTGTTGAGGGGGGCTAGCATGAGACAGAAACACCCTGGGGGGTCCTCAAACACAGGCACTAACACTGACACACCCATACACTGCTACGCTGATTCATTGTTAGGTCTTCAGCTTGTGTTCCCTCAGGCCACGTCCACACTGATGTGGATACATATGATAACTAACCTTTTTTCTCTACAATCTGTATCTGCACTTTCTTGGCCATCTTTGGTCTTTGGAGTCAGACTCACTCTGGTCGTCATGCTTGTTCTGTAATCAAAAACTGAAAAGAAGTGTGAGGCTGCCTGGTGGGAATGGTATTAAGCTGCTGGCACAGGAGGCTAAAAGGATTTAACCTGGAACACAATTAGCAATTGTGTTGAGTTCAACCTTTTGCTCCAATAAAAGGAAACACAGCTGGTTGTAATCTGTGTTGGGATCATCACGGAATGTGCTTTTTATGTGTTCATGTCTCACACATACAGCATACATCAGGACTATACATCTTGCATATATAGTCATTCACATATTTTCACATTTCACTGTTGTGAAATTTAAACCAAATTATTTAATTGCCTTTATTGTGAAACCATGGTGTCTTGATGCGATATTCCCCATTTTCAATCTTATTGCTATTTAACTCTTTTAAAGATGTTCTCCATGTATGATTATAAAAGTCAGTCCCTGGGTTTATTGTCTGAACTATTTGATAAAACATTTTGTAACACTTTCTCTGAAGCCCGTGTCTATAATGCATGATCACCCATTATGAACATACTTATAATATGCCCATAGTGGTTTATAGTCATAGTTATAAGTAGCCACAAATATTCAGAATGCCTTATCACAAAAATCATAACACATCATAAAGCATTCTATTATTACTTATAAGGTCAAGTATCAATACTTTACAAGTGCTGGTAGCTCATTATATGTGAAAGGATCATATGTATTAAAATCCTCATCATAATCACTATTATAATGCATCATAATGTGATTATAAGTTACTGTAGGTGGCCATCGTTATACATTAGAAGCTGGTTATAAGTCACTATAAGTGGTCATTGTTTGCTTTAAGTAAAGTTAAAAATATAAGATTAATTCAAAGCCAGATCTGTGCACAAATATACTTAAAGGTATTAACATACAAAATTGTGTAAATGGGACTAATCCACAGCTGCTAACTGTTCATGTTCACTTTCAGCTGTTTCAGAAATCATGTGAAGTTACTGCTGGTGAAAACCAAGTGTTCCCTTGTTTTGCTGATTCATAATAAAAGCTTTTAAATAACTATATAAACTCTAAACTGGGGGACTTTTATTGAGGAGAATTTATTGGAATTGTGTTTGTCAGTGGCTTTGTTGGTGGCGATTCATTGACAATACTGCAAAGAGGAAGAGTAATTACTGCCTCTTTGACCACACTGTCATTACAGGCCTTCAGTCAGGTAGCCCTGATGTCATAGAAATGAAAATCCCTGCAGTGCTGGGCTGATGTGCCCAGTTAAACTGGATCAGGCCAAACCAGCATGTGTATGGAAAGGCCCCGTACTTTTCATAGTATTGACCAACTGTGCTGTGAAGATTGCAGGAAAATGCTGAAACATTGCACCAACAGGGACTTTCAATTCATCTTCTGTAGTAGCTAACAACATGCCTCGTTTCAATTACTACTGCAAACTGAGCTGTTATACAGTGGACCAAAAGATTTATATTCCAGTGCACACCAGGATAGGATTGACACTATGACACTGAAAACAACACGGAGTGGAGGATGTTGTTTTTAATGTAACTGTTGATAAAATGGTGACAATCTTATCCTGGTGTGCGCTGGACTATAAGTCTTTTGGCCCACTGCCCTGTACTGACTGCACTCATGGCATCTACATGGCGTCTTCCACTGTTTATTTCAATTTTCTTAATATTAAATGTGTGATTTGTCTAAATTACACCAAATTCGACATCGTACTTGCTTGGGTCCTCAGCAATAAACCTGCCAAAGTTTGTCATTATGCATTATGATGCATTATGGACATGGGCTTCATAGAAAGTGTGCCAGTTTGAGGATTTCATAACATTACATTTTTATGAAGTAATGAGTTTTGTTTGTAGTTAGCGCCTGCATTACGTCTGACAAACGATTAACCTGGATTTGTATTTACCACAGTGGTGATTGTCGGCGTCTTCGTTTGTTTGAGTGAAGACATACAACGACGTTCCGTTTAACTATTTATTTGGGAATTGTATCATTAAACAAGCATGATCATGGACCTTTCTCTGTTAGACAAATCACAGTCAGCGGATTGCTGTTACTCTGTAACCCATCGCCCAGAAAAAGATGGAGATATTCACTTCACAATAACAGTTACAGTACATTTTTGCTGTTGAGGTGTTGAGGTGAGGAGGCCATGGTCTAGACTTTGGCTCTCCTTTCGTTGGTGCACAGGCTGGTCCCAGCCTCTTGGCAACACGATTCCTCCAATCCATGAAGACATCGCCCTGTGGAAAGACCCTCCCTCTTCCTGTTCTCTTCCTGTCTCATCCTGCACTGCTCTGCACTACTTTGAGTTCCTCTAAGTTACACTTTGCTATCATTCCACAGACAGATACCGCTCACTACAAGGTCATCATGTGCAGGCGACTTTGTCACAGAGACAAAGGCAGCTATGTTCTCTCTCTAATCCTGGCTAGTTTCTCCAATTTCTTAACACTTCATAACATGGGGTCAATGCTTCTGTCAACCTCATCTGTCAACAGGATAAGTACAGCTCTATATGGGGACATCATTCAGTGAACATGTGGAGTAGCATATGACCGGTGGAGAAAAAAAAACTATTGTATCTCTATTGACTTCAATTATCCCATGCAGTAATTGATTATATTGTTCTTTTCCTATGAAGGTATCACAGTATGGTTAGAAAACTTGGACTGATCATTGTCTGTCCGAACTCTACTATCGCTTTCTTTTGTAAACCACTTTTTGTTGTGAAATGTTAAGGATTTTAAGGATAGCTTAATCAGTCATTGATATGTGAATTTTCCTGGACGCTTTGAGATTTGGCTTCCCTGTTTGAATGGTTGGTGCAAAAATGTGTTGGTACACATTGTGAATCTGATGCCTCCTTCACTCTCTGCCTCTTTCAGCCATCCTGGTCTACAGAGTATTTCGAAATGAGCCAAAGAGGAACGTGAAGGTGCTCCACGGCATCATTCACCTGCTCGCCCTCATCGTCAGCATCATAGGTGAGAGAGAGAGGTGTGCGTGTGTGAAAGTGTGAAGAAGGTGATGCCAGTGCATGTGTCTGTGTGAGACACTGAGAAAAATGGAGACAAAAACGTTGTTTCTCTCTCTCTCTCTCTCTCTCTCTCTCTCTCTGTGTGTGTGTGTGTGTGTGCGCGCGCGCAGGTATTGTAGCTGTGTTTGACTTTCACAGAGAAGCGAAGATTCCAGACATGTACTCTCTACACAGCTGGTGCGGCATGGTTACCATAATCCTATTCTGCATACAGGTACACACACACACACACACACACACAAATCCCAAATATTCCCATGTAGATCAAGAGTAATTCTTTCGATCCTGCTCCACTTCTCCTAGTGGGTGATGGGGTTGCTGTTCTTCCTGTTTCCTGTTGCATCATCATGGTTACGAGCCTCGTACCTCCCCGTCCACGTGTTCTGCGGCCTGGTTCTGCTGGTTATGGCCATAGGGAGCAGCCTGCTCGGCATGACGGAGAAACTCCTCTTCAGCATAATGTATGTCTGTCCGTCTGTATCTGTGTGTGTCTCTCTACTCTCTTATCATTAGAAGGAAGTATTGTTACTCACTTACCTTGAGTGGTATCTAACAATGCTTATAGGTTTGGTTTAATCTCTAGAATTTAAATTGAGCCAAGTGACCCTTAACTGGAGTGAACATAGGAGCCTGTCTGAGGTTATAGTCCTTCAGGTGTCAGCTCTGTTTTCATTATACAGCAAACACTCATTGAGCAGCTCCTTTGTTGGAAACATAACAGCAGAGCAGCAGATGTATCTGCTTATTATGCAGTGATACGCTGGTGAAAAAATGCCCAAAATGGCCCCTTGTCTTGTAAATGCATTTTTGACGGACTGTCGCGGTCACAGTAACCTCTGTGACTAACTGCTGTTTTTCTTGCAGCAGCTTTATGGACTTGCGCTTTTCCAGTCTACTGACTGCTCAAAGCATTTTACAACACTTGTCACATTCACCCGTTCACACACACATTCATACAGTGATGACAGACGCTGCCATGCAAGGTGCAAACCTGCTCATCAGGAGCAAATTGGGGTTTAGTATGCAGGTTGCACCCAACTGAAGATGCCTTGCCTCGCGCTCTTCTATGGTGGCTGCTTAAAATGTGAAAAATATAAAAGGTCCTCTCTTTAGAGCCAGTGTTTGGTTTGTTCGTTAGAAAGGACCCACTAAGTCCCCGGACCCGGAGTAATTAACTAATGAAAACATAATTATGAATATTATATTTGATTATAGAGCCCAATAGAGCCCCCTATATCCTACACACTGGACCTTTAATAAAAGGGTGAACAGTACTAGCGGAGCTGATATTGATGAGGTCAAGTAATGCCTGAGGACATGCTGCATCATTTCCTGGCAGTTTGAAGCCAGGATGGAAATGGCGGACCCAGCCACTAACAAAGAAACCTATCATATAGAGAGATTAACACAGCATGTTTTCTTAAATTGCTTTTCCAACCCTAAGTAGTATAAAAACTATCATCTTAAGGGTTATAACTTGAAGTCTAACTATCAGGCACCGCCAAAAATCTAAAGAAACTGTTGCTCCAATCAATTCACTTCAGCACATACTATGTACATACATGTTCACCCCTTTCAATTGCTGTCATTTTAAATACATCCACCTGTGTTTTTATTTTGTATCTATTTGTATCTGATTTATGTCTGTCTGTCTCTCTCTCCGGGAGCAGGGAACCCTACTCTCTGTTCACACCTGAGGGGGTGCTGGCCAACGTCTTGGGGATCCTGCTGGTGTGTTTCGGGGTCGTGCTGGGCTACTTGATCACCAGGGAGGAGTACAGACGTCCTCCAAATCCAGAGGAAGAGTCTCTGTCTGTCCACTTTAAGACTCTGACTGAGGGGGGGTCACCCACTGGGCCCTGACCTCAGTGAGATGTCTGATGTGTCCCCCTAATCTGGACACAGTGTCCTGCCAACAGCTGTGCTGCAGACCCTGTTAATACAAAATCATTAGACTAAACACATGTGGGCATGAATGGGGCCAGAAAAGACAAGTTCTATAAGTTATGGTTAAAACAAATCACGGACAGGAAGCTTTAATCCTGTTATCAGACCAACCTGACCCATCTGATTTTACAGATTACTGAACAGACAACTTAACACTTCAAATATTTTTAAATTTGGGTCATTAGTAGAAGAATTGTAAGTATGTAAATGCTCATTACAGTCAGATGAAATAGCCTCTTGAAATAATCCTAAAATATCATCAGACAATTTTAGGATGGTAAGTTAGCTGGGAAAATGGTCAAACGCTAACATTAGCTGCTGCCTAACGTTAGCTCATGGTTTATCTTGTTGTTTTACCTTGAAATATGGCTGATGTCGTTCAGGACTTTCACTATCCATTGTCTTTTAAGTTGCTGATCAATCAGGAATCAGTCAAATAATAATGATTTGTGTGATTCCATTGTTCATACAACTTTAAAACAGGAATACACAAGGAGAACATTTGGGTTTCCCAGCTGACACTGACATGAGAAGAAGATGGCCATCGTTTGAATTTGGCCTATTGTATCTCTGTAGCCACCGCAGCCCTGAAGTGTAGCTTGATTATTGAGGAGACAAATGTCACCAAGGCCAAACCAACAGTTGCCATGTGCCTACTGTGAAACCTTTTAACGCAGAAATATACATGTAGCTTCAGAGTGTCTGCAGCTCAGGAACTGTACGAACTGAAGATACCACATTTGCAGATCAGTGACCTCCCACTAGATGATGACTGCATGATCCTAAAACTTAAACCCAAGCCCAGCCCTTACCTGTATCTGACCAAACCCAACTGCCCAGACTGACCCGAAGCTTTACTGTTGCTCAGTTTCACTCATTACAGATTGTTTGCCAACACTACTTGTGGCTTCATTCTCAGTCTCATTTCATCTCCCAACTGGGAACTGTTAGGGAAAGGAAGAAATGTCTCAATAAACTGCACATAAAAACAAAACACTAACCTAAAGCCAAACTAAAGTTTTACGCAACAGAAATGGCTGGAACCCGAGCTGCAACTCAAGCCTTTGTTGTAGTCATCGGGTCAATCAGTGTCAGTGTAAGGACCAGTAATGGATCAATTTTAATCAAAAGACCGAATCAGTCTACTCAGCCTACTAATGTTGCAAAGAATGCAATTTTAAACCAGGACCTTCAGTATTTGGATTTGGAAGCTTGTGCAAGACAACATGTGCCAAATTTAGTATTCTCCGCCTGTTATTTTAATGTACTGAATAAATCAAAATTGCATACTCTCTGCTGCTATGTATATAATTCTTTTTTTTTTTTTTACCATATACCATATATATTTGCTATCTTTGGCACAGACATTTCAAGTTGTTATATGATTGTACACTTGACAGCTGTGTCATTAAGGTAAATCTGATTGGACTCAACACATGGTGAAGAAACCAGTGTTTATATGCTTTTAAGACATCTATGTATTGTATTGCAGAGATATCTTCTGAAGTCAGCATGCTAACCAGCTATCAGTGGCCAGTCCTCTCTAATAATACCACTTAGTACCTGGTAAAGCTCAGGCAGACTCAGCTAACTGCTAACTGAATGGTCAACTGAGCAAACTAACTGACAGCAGCCATCGTTAGCAGCAGCTACTCTGGTGATATGCTGCCCCCTGTTTGTTGGAATATGAATTCAACAGGTGGCCAGTTCTTACATATTTCACCTTTAAAGGATTCAGATAGTTCAGTTTGGTTTTGTTACACACCAAACGTCAAACTGGTACTAAACATTGTGCTATGCAAGATCTATGCAAGCAACCTCAAAATGAAGGAAGGGTCATGCATGAAGAAACGCATCAAAACCCACCATATTTACGTCTTATGACTTCTGATGAAGAACTGCCTCCAGAAAATGGAAGACCACACTTCAGAGATTAAGTTACTGACTGTTCTCTAAAAATGGAGCCATTACCCGACACTCTGAAGTGTGTTCTTTCATTTCTTGGAGGCATTTCTTCATCAGAAATCATACGATGTAGATTACATCTCCCATTGACTTCAATACAACTGCCACCATGTTCTGGCCCCTAATCAAGACTTGGTGACGGACTGACCCTTCCTTCTTTTTAAAGTTCCTTGGATACAGGCATCCCATTTGGAAACCAACTATGTTGACCATCTTGATCTACACTATTCTGGATGAATCACTGAGCATGATATGTAAAGAATTATAAAAAGGAAGTGAGCTTTAATGTCTGAAAAATTCATTTCTTTGCATATTAAAACGTAAAGCTGGACTTGATAATGCTGCCAATACTCCATAATGATATCAGTAAAACAATTTGTAAACATCTTAAAGTTATTAAAAGTCATAAGAAAAGGTCTCATTGAGGGTTTAGCTTCTGTGAAAAAAATGTATATCACACTACTAATTGCATTCAAATTAAGTCTGTCCTTTATCACAGTATCTGTATGCCTACCTGTCCCATGTCCTCGTGGTTTAAAGGTCAGTCAGTGAACTTTGTTCATAAACAAACAAAATGTACTCCATTTGTCCATCGGTGTGCTACCTGTATTTAAAATGGATTGTCATGAAAAAAAACCCAAAAAACTGTTCAGTGTGTGTATGTTATTAGAGTTTAGTTACTTTATGCATTTTTACCTAAAGCTGTCATATCATAGATTTGAACCTGTTTAACCAATTAAAAACATCTACAGTTTTGAGTTTTTTACTTCAGGACTCGACTTTAGTGCCTAATACAAAGCTCTTTACAATGTTGTTCGTCATTGACTGTCATCTTTCAAAAGGAAGTCCTCATCTCATTTGTAAAACCTGTAATAAACAAAAGTGTGTGGAGCAGCAGTTTGTTCACGTGTTTTTCACCTGACTTTAACTTCTGAGAAAATTCTAGATGTTAAAGCTGCATCAGGTGTGGGTTAATATTTATTTAAAAGCGGTTTTAGTCTTGTAATAGGTCTTGTCTCCCATAAAGACTTAGCATTAAGACTGGGAAAGTGGGAGCATCAGCAACTCTAAAGCTCACTCATTAAAATATTCTATTTTGTTTGTTCAATCTGCACAAAAACTGAAGTGTAAAAACAACAAGTTTGCGGTTTTATAGAAAGTTATAAGCCGGGCTAGTTCTTGACCAGTGGAAGTGATTTCCTGTAGTCTCGTTGTCACAGTGACGTTGCAAGGCAACCGATTTAGTAATCCAATAATATATATCATAACACTCTAAAAGACATGTTCAGAAAGAAATTAAAGTTAATGTTTGCCGTGCATCAATCTTAAAACATCCACTGTACTGTACTATGTTTTGCCCCAAACCCAGGTAACAGATTAATAAACATATACTGTAACCTTATACAGCTTTAAGTTGTATTGTCAATACGTGTGTGGCCACAAAAGATGGTGTGACCATAGTCAGTATCCACATGGACATCCTCTGTAGGGTAACACATCCAGACAGCGAGATGGAAAGAGAAAGACTTACACATCTGTATTTCATTCATCTTTATTCCTCTTTGTTATGCAAATTCAGCAGTCAGTAATTTCACATGAGCCGACACATTCATGTTGTTTTTAAGTGTTTCATAATGATGTTCTTCTAACTGTTATAACCATCCTGGGATATTAAATATTAACATAGGTTACATACAGTGGAAAAAGCCCACAGTAAACCCACTAACACACACACACACACACACACAAACACACACACACACAGAACATCAGAAGTAATGCTTGATTACCAGTGGTGTTTCAAACGCTGGGCTAAGGGCCCCTAAGCAGGCTGGGAGTTAAAGCCTACATGTACAGCACAACAAATTGTTTTATTGACAGACAACAACAGATCTGTCATCCAGCTCATCACGGATTTAAAGCAACAACGATGCACTATGATAAGCTGTTTCCAAGCATGAACATTGGAAACTTCTCTTGAACATCCAATCATCCGAGCTAATATTGTACTTCTTTCTGACCGGCCAGAATTACATATCATACCCAGCAGGCCGGCCATGAAAACGGCTTGTGAACCAGAGAGGTTAAGTATTACCACATTCTCCAACAGCCGGAAACTCCTGAGCAGTAAGAACTACGGGCAGTGGTCACAGAGACTGTACCGTGACAGAGAGTTCAGAGGTCATAGTTTCCATTGGCATCAGAAACTCTGAAACCAGGGTTCTGATCCATTAGAAATATAAAAAGAAATATACAAAAATCAGGCTTTAATGTGCATAAAATACATTTTAAAAATGACATTTTAGTCCCACTTTCTTAAATACCATCTGTTAGTCACACCTTCTCTGAAAAACTAGTCCCCCTGGATTCATTGCTAGCTAACCCCCTTCCCTTGTTACTGCTGTAATGCTGCTGCCTGTCAAACTTTAGTTTCTCACACAGGTATTATTCAATTTCAAAATAATGAGATTGACAGCTCAAAGGTTTTAGATGATTTTGAAAAATGGGTCCTTGATGTCTGACCTGAAATGAGAGCTTGCTGGCTGTTTCCAGCAGAACTAACACAAGGGATAAGCTAGTTGTGAACTGGGCTTTTCTATCAACTTGTAACTCTTCAATTAATGCAGTTATTTAAAGGTATACCATGCAGAGTTTTCCTAAAACAACAATGTATAGATTCATACAAAAGTCATCTCTATCTAATGACCCACAAGAAGTGTGTGGCAGTGCCTGTGTCTAGAGAGACCCTACCCTCTGCCTGTATTTTCTCATGATTTTGCTGTATTTGGGATGCTTCTGGGTGTCTAACTTTGGACAGTGGAGTGTAGTCCCCAGTCATCAACAGCATGGAGTGTGTGAGGTCCTGACTCTATGAAAACGCAGCAACCGGGTAACATTGCTCTGATTAAGTCCTGGATGCCTAAAGCTAAAGTGTAGTGTGCGTCTGTTTGACTGAGGGCAGGGCTGAGCTGCCACACACACACACACACACACACACACACACACACACACACACACACACACACACACACACACACACACACACACACAGCAGAGATGAAAACAGCAGACTGGATGAAGTGTGAGCTTTGGCTGCATTCACAGAAGATCTGGAGGGATGTGCCTCTTTGTGCTTTAGAACTTATCGCCATGAAACAATCAGAAAATTGCGTTTTATTCCTCCGATTCACTGCTTTGTTCTCGCCAATGCTGTTCCCTCTCTTAATTGTCTAGCTTGCTCAACCACCACTGCGCTCTCTCTCTCTCTCTCTTGACCGTTGAGCGTCTGTTAATGACCCACAACTGACAACTTGTGCATAGTTTACCTTTAATAAAGTGTCTCTTGGCCAAGGGAATAACGCTCCTGTTTTTCTGCTGTAGGTAGTAAGCTAGTTCGCCAGGTAGCTTGTGATTGCAGCTCATGTTAAAACAGATGCAGTTAAATCCATTCTTTATGCTTGCCCTATGTGTTGCGTGTTATGAAAAGGGAAAAAAAGACGCCAAACTTGAACCATCGCTGCTTTAATGGGAAAGGTTTAGCAAATAGTCAGTTGGCTTTTGTTGAGTAACTGAGGGAAGACGAAGCTAATCGCACGTCATGGGGCATGTAAGCACTATTTCCTCATGGCAATGTAAAGGGCCCTGGTTTATCAGTTGGGATCCTTGTGGTTTGCGTAAATTAGGACCTTTACGACTTCATAATACAAAAGACCTTCATAGAAAAAACAAAATCACTATCTGAAGCAAAATAGAAAAACCCAAAACACTTAAAAGACATTTTTACAGAATGTTCACTGCTGATCATTGCTATTTATACACGAGTAGGAAAAGATGTTCACCAAAAATTGAGCAAAGCTAAACTCCAACTTTGCTCTTCTTTTTTGTCTCTTTGAAAAGAATGTTTCCATTTCTATGTATCTCATGAAAAACTAAACATAAAAAGGCAAATCCAAAAGGAATATACAGTTTTTAAGAGAAACAATATTTACAGTATACAGTTTAATATAATATAATATAACTTAAAGGAAGGATAAATATCACTTATTTTTGCTTTATATACAGCAAGTCAGTGCTTAATCAATGACAGCATTATCCTAGTTTCTTGAACTATGGCTTGAGACTGGCTCACTGACCAGCATCTGACTGGCACAAGTTTTAGAGCTTGGATCCTGCAGTGACTGTTTCCAGGTTTCCAGTCATTCTATCATTTAAGCACCTTAAAACTGAAATGAAAATCTGTGACTAAAGACTTAGCAGCAGACAAAGGTGATAGTGGTCTCTCTTGTCTGACTGAATGTCACCGTCTAGAGTTGCTTACGTTGCAGAAAAACTCTAGAGCAGTGCATTTTGGGCATTCAGTGAGACTTCAGTTTGAAATGAACTGTAAGCCAGAAATGAGAGGGAGTCAGGGAGGGTAGGAAAGATTTTTTTAGTGATGCTCTTTCTTTTTACCATTGTGCTTTGTAATGGCAAAGAGCTTTCTCATGGTTAAGCACTCTTGTCCTTCACTCATTCCCTCCGTCCCTTCTCTTTCCTTATTCTGTCTCTGGCTGGGTAATCGACAGACCTGGCCTGTAACAGGCAATATGGTCCGTACTGAACTTAAATTTTTGTTTTCATCTCTGAACAACAAATGTGTCTGTATGCTTTAAACAAAGTGCTTATCTTTCCCAAACCAACAATCTGGCAAGCATGTCGATAGACAGCGACTGGCCAAGTGTGCCGAAGTGAAAACATAGGCAGGAATTGAACATGTACTCTCTTGTATTCATGGTCTTGTACTCATGACCATGAGTTCCATATCATGTATATCTTCAAAGAGAAACTAGAAGTGTGTGCTGTTGTCCCTATTTGAATGATTATTGCGTCTTGCCCTCTGATCACTGTCCGAACTACAGGTTGTACAAACTAGTTTGTTTCAAGCATAGCAAGTCCTACATAGTTTCATGGCCCCAGTGAGTCTTGGGATATAAGTGCACTCATTTGTTCATAGCCGCTCATTATTAACCCTCCTCAGTTGTCTTGGACGTATCACTTCTGCTTCTCTCTATACATTGGACTCTACAAAGGGTCTTTTTGGTTTAACAGGAGAGGTAGGGCCTGTCTTTCTGTCACTCGGTCTGTCTGAGCAACTATGGATCACCGGCAGTGTCCGAGCCAGCTTCACATCCAGGAAGGAGGGATTCTGACTGGCAACCTTCGCCGAGCCTTCTTTTTGAGAACCACTACCCTGCAGCACCTCATAGTAGTCAAGCTGGTTGTCGTGGAGGAGGTGACCATTGTGGGCATTGTTGTTGCTGCGGTTGTGGTAGGCGATAGAGGATGGCTGGAGCTGACCTAAGCCTTGGTTGGTGGGAGTTTTGCTTGGTGAGGTGACGACTGTGTCCACAGAAGACACGGCCCAGGAGCGAGAAGGGCTCAGACAGGATGCAGAACTGGATGGAGCTTGCTGTTGATACTGCTGGTGCACCCTCGCAGTCCTGTCGATAATGCCCATAAAAGGAGTGTTCCTAGATGAACGTCCCGCTTCTCCAGGATAAGTCCCACCTCCGACCATGGACATTTCTGACTGCGGAGAGGAGATCAGAAAAAAATCATCATGGTAGCCAGTAACCTCTCCCACAGAGACCAGATCTGATTGTAAATCCATCTGCTGGGCGGAGGCAGAGGTCCTGAAGCCTGGGCCGTGATTCACGGACTGCCCACCAGCGAGGCTGCCGCTGCTGGTGGAGAAACGGACACTGATACTTTGGGAGTGGACAAGTGGCCTGGGAGGAGCTGAGGCGGCGGCTGGATGGGCACTGAGGGGCCGTCGTAGTCCTCCCTGATGGTGGTATTGGTGAGATGATAGAAGGCTATCAGGAGGCCCCATTGACGTCTCAGTAACTTCCATTGGGTAGTAGGCTGCTTTGGATTGGTTGCGGCTTAACTGACGGGCCTGGCCAAATCGATTTATCCCTGCCATCTCCCCTCCTTCCTCTCTCCCATAGGCAGATGCAGTTCTTGCCTGCATCTGATTATGATCAACATCCCCATCATCTAGAGGATATGAAGCTCCAGAACTCAGACCAGCCTGGATCTGCAGACTAGGCCTGATATCTATAGGGCTCGGGTAAATGCCTTCCCCCAGCTCGGCCAGCTCCTGGGGTAGCTGACGAAACTGGGAGTAGGCAGAACTTCCCAAAATCATGCCGGAGTGGGCCGAGGAACTGGGCTGACTGGTTCTGACAACCTCGACTTTGGCTGGTTGGAGCCACTGGCTCTGAACAGGGTTCGGCCTCTGGAAGGATCTCTGATTGGGCAAAAAGCGTTGTTGCTGCATTCCTTGGTTCTGGTTTGAGTGGTGGAGGGCTGAGATGGACTGTGGATGGCGATACAGACCTTCATTTCCTGACAATGCAGGCGTACTTTCTGACAAGGGGCTAGCTCGCTGCTGATGCTGCATTGGAGAGGGTGGAGGGCTGAAATGGCGATTGGAGGAGGATGGATGAGATGCAGAGTGACAGGGAGAAGTTGAGGAGGGGGAGTGGGTGGGGCTAGGGAGGCGACAATACAGGCGAGTGGGGGACAGGGAAGAGGGAGACGGCACCCCAGGGCTGCAGTCAAGGCTTTGAACCACAGGTGGAGGGTGGAAGGAGGAAGAGTGAGGAAGAGCATCTCCTTCTCTGTAACTCTCCTCCTCCTCCTCCTCCTCTTCCTCCTCTTCCTCTGTAAGCCCCTCCCTGTCCAGCAATTGCAGACAACCTGAATCTCTACATCTCATCTCGTTGATGGTCATGGCCACATTTTGTTGATAAACATGGTGTGATGAAGGAGGAGGAGGAGAGTGTTGTTGCGCAACCTGCCGACACTCTTCCTTGACACGGGACAGCAGGCGCTGGATCTCACGGTTGGATGGGCACAGGCGGCTGGCCTCAATCAGGTCCTCCAGGGCTGCATGAAACTGTCTGAAAGATGAAAGAGAGTGGAAGCAAAGACAAAAGTAAGATCTCAGAAGATGTCATGAAGACAGAGAGAGCTGCAGAGAAGTCTGGGGATCCAAACTAGTGGTCGCAGACAGACAGCAACCACAACTAAACATTTTTTAAAGGGAATTTGTCATATCTCTACATGATTCCCTCATCCTGTCAGTGTTCCCAACCAGCTGGTTTACTGTATTTTCAAAAGGTGGCAAATAAAAAGAATAAATGTCAGACAAAATGTCAGTACAGACGTCATGGTACAGTGCATACAGTCAAAGGCAGTCACACTATGGTGAAAGCATGTCTGTGGGCGACAATATAACCATTTTAATCCACGTTCCATATGGGTTACTCCAGTAAATGGCGGTAATGCACCTAAAAGCTGTTATCCAACCACCGTTGAACAACAAAAGCGGAAGACAAAGACAAAATTAAACAAGACACAGAAGAAGAAACTGGGGGTGAAAGGTTCTGCGAGCAAGTGGTGGATCAGACCAGGACGCTGTTGTTCAACAGTTGTATGTGAGTGGAAACACGTTGAACATGCAAACACATATGCTCATGTTTTTATATCTTCGACACTGCACAGAGAATGTTGGAAACATGAAGTCCTCTACCTTAACAACTTTCGGCTGGACATTGATTTAAAAAAAGTCGATGAATGCCTGATACATTTAAAAGGAGCAGTTCATGATTCGGTTTGGATAATTACGCTCCATTCTACCATTTGTCCTAATGTCGCTATGCTTACCTGCGGCTGCGTTTGGCACGGGCCCGGGCATAAAAGGCTTCATAGGATTTAGCTTTCAGCTCTAGCGCCTTGGTTGCAAACTCTTCAGCGAGGCCAAAATCCTGCAAGGAAAACAAAAATAATGATGTTGTGGTTACACGTTTATATCCAATGTCTACCTATGTGTGTGTGTGTGTAGGAGACAGAAAGAGACTCACGTGCATCTTCCGGTGGCAGCGCGACAGGTTGAGCAGCACACACACTCTCAGCTGTTTGAACGTCTTCAGCTCGTCCCCTGGAAACTTCTGGAGAGCTGACTGATAGGAATGTGCAGCTTCCCTCGCTTTACCTTGCTACAAATGCACACACAAAGAATACTTACAACATCAAATAAATGTATGTGCGTCTGTTTAATGTGTGTGTGTGTGTGTGTGTGTGTGTGTGTGTGTGTGAGATTGAGTTTGCCTGTGCTTGTGTGTGTTACCTTGTAAAGTCTGTCTCCCTCTTGCATCAATTTACTCAGCAGAACCATTAAGATGTCTGGTTTAGAGGTTGCCATGGCCCAGGTCGCTGGTCCTACACACACACACAAACATGTTACCATCACTTTTGGGGACACTACGTAGATTTACATTAATTTCCAATGGACCTGCCCTAATCATAACCAAAACTACTATCTGCCTAACCTTTTAAGCTAATCCTAACCTTAAACCTGTCTTCACCCTAAAATGTAATGATTTTAGTTCTGGGTGCTGTGTTGTTTGTTCTTATAGTAACACATCTTTCCATCTTGACTGTTCTGACTGGTCTTTTGCCATTTTATCCATTTGTTAAAGGAATAGTTAACATTTTGTAAAATACATTTATTTGCGTTCGATGAGAAGATTGATATCACTCTCATGTTTGTATGGTAATATATGAAACTAACACCAGTAGCTGCTTAGCTTTGCTTTAGCATAAAGACTGGATATACTAATGTGGTAACTACATGAATCATAAGACCTTCGATGGCCTTTATAACCATAACATCCCTGCTTTGATTCCAGCTGAAGACCTTTTTCCTTCATATCATTCTCCTCTTTTGCTCTCACTTCCTGTCTGATATAAATAACATGAATCATTACACAGGTTTCTACCTATTTTGGCTCCTTTTTTGAGTAGAGCGATGACGGCTGAAGTGTTTCTACAGCCGACAGCTCTGTCCAGTGGACGCATCCCGCTGCAGTCCACATGCTCCACTGATGCTCCATGATCCACCAGGAACTGCACCTAACACAGGAAAAGCACAGGAACAAGGGCTGTGTTTAGTGTTATTTATTGATATAAAGAGGTTTTTGCTTTTTATCTAAAATAAAGAAGTTTTGTCACCAGCTTTCTTTTCTGTTGCTAACATTAAAAATATAAATATGTATTATAAATAAATATGTGCAAGCATTTTCGGTTGTCCTCCAGGACAGGTGAGGCACACTACTTCTAAATTATGGCAGCCACAACTGCATCTGTTTAACGCACCACTTCTGGGTCACCGCAGAAGGCCGCCAGATCCAGAGGTGTCCGTCCACTGCGGTCAGCATGAGTTGTGGCTGCACCTCTCTCCACCAGCTCTCTGACCAACTGGAGTTTGCCTTTCAGACACGCCCAGCTCAGCGCCGTTAACCCTTCCCTGTCCGTCTGGTCAAGTGAGGCTCCTGAAAACAGAAAGAGAGGCTTGAGATTCATCGCAGCGTACATTAGAGTCAAAGATAATGTACATTCTCATTTCACATAGGTTTTTTTTTATAAAATGATTTATTTCAATAACATTTGCTGCATTAAAAGTCTACAAGAGAAAAGGAGGATTATAATGTGGATAACTTGCATGAATTATTTCATTGATGGAAGCTGATTTTGAGTTTTGAGCGTGCTTACGTGGAACTCTATTCATGTGTAAATGATGAATTTTGGTCAATTAGCTTTTCATGGTATCATCTTTACTTTGTGTTGCCTTCAGGTTCCTGGCAAATCATTAGTGCAAGTGTCCATTTTTTTTGTGGCATGTCCCACAAAGTTTGCTTTTCGGCTGAGTGCCTCTTTGTCAGTGTCATTTGCGGCGGCTGCAGCTCAGGAGGCAGAGTGGGTAGTCCAGTAATCAGAGGGTCGCTGGTTTGATTCTGCTTTATCATCACAATGGTTTGTATATCTGCAGTCCAGAGTTTTGAAGTTTTCATTTGAAATGATGAATACACCTGATGGTCTGTAGAGGTACTTCCTCCCTCTCACACAGGTGCAGAACCTACAAGCTAACTGGCCGTGCGCTGTAGTCTTTGCGGTGTGTTCCAGTGCAGCTTTTTGGCTGAGATAAAGGGATGTGAGGTGACACAACAGTTTGTCGAAGCTCGTACGTTGCTGTTGGTTTGGTGTGTCTGAGCCCGAATTTTCAAACTGTACATGTTTCTGAGTTTGTGTTGTGCTTACTATGTCTGTAGTGCTGAGTGGCGAGTATGACTCTATTGTTGTTGTTTTGACTTAAATATGATGAAACAGATTTAGTTTTTGTTGCATTGTGTTTATGCTGTTGTTGTTAATCCTCCATCATCATCATCAATACTCGGGTGGTTACCATGATCCAGGAGCAGCTGGCCAGTGGTCAAATGTCCCTCTGAGGCTGCTGTCATCACTGCTGTTCGACCCTGCTGGTCCACCATGTTTACCTCCACCCCGTGATTCAGTAACAACTCCACCACCTGACAGAGAGACGCAGATGGGAACAGAGACTCAACATGTGTGAAGCAGGAATCAAACTAAAACGTGTTTAATCTGTGTGTGTGTGTGTGTGTGTGTGTGTGTGTGTGTGTGTGTGTGTGTGTGTACCTTCCAGTGGTCCCGTCTCACAGCACTGAAGAGTGGAGCCACACCCTGCCGGTTGCCTTGGTCCACAGCAGCCCCCTGGTCCAACAGCAGCCTGCAGACAGCCAGCTGGCCACTTCCTGCTGCTGCTGTCAGAGCTGACAGTGAGACAGATGGAGAGAGGGTCTCTCAGTGTGAACAGGTACATTTATAACAAACACTCTTTTAACAATTCACACTTTAAACAATGTAGGTAATTTGAAAATAGCTTGTCAAGATTACAACACAGGATTTTTCAAACATATAGATATAGAATTTTAACCACATGAGAAGTGGTTTGTATCCAACTGACTGGTTGAGTAGGAGTGACTCTATGAATTAGTTTTTAAAAGAAGACAAGCGATAAGGAAGTTTCCAGAAAAAAAGAAGCTAATAGGGCCAATTAACTGGTAAACAGTAAACGGTAAGCTGCTGTGTTTGCACCACAAATCTTTGTTGTATTTGTATTTAAATCTAATATTATTTCTTCATGGATATGTTGTATTATGTTTATGTTTACATCAAATAATTAGTATTAGTGCAGTAGTAGTTGATCATAGTAATGAACATCTGTTATGATGTTGTGGACAGTTTTTAAAGTACCCGTCTCTCCCCACAGACTGTCAGGTGTGTTGATCTCAGGTCTCTCTTCATCTTTCTCATCTTCCTCTGGAAGATCTAGGAGGTATGACACCATCTACAACACACACACACACACACACACACACACATACAACAAATGTTACAAACATATCCTAAATATCCATGTCATAATTCAATGACACACAACATTATAAAGGTGTGTGTGTGTCTGTAGCTCACTTCTGTGTGGCCCATGCTGGCTGCTGCAATCACAGCCTGCTGCACCGCCTGGCACCTGCTCGCCCCCCTTTGGCCGCAGCAGGAAGTGCAGCTCCAAGTGGCATGCTTCAGCAGGAAGCGCAGCATCTCGAGGTGGCCCTGCTGAGCCGCATGCACCAACACACACCGACCTGAGCTGTCCACATGACCCGCCTGAGCACACAGGGAGACAGAATTAGATGTAGAACTTTGCAAAGCACAGAGACAGTGGAAAACAGTATGAGCCTCAACACTCCACACACGTCTAATGCTTGAGCTGCACCTTCTATATACAGTATATATATAGTAGACATGACAAAACAGGCAACATCAGTATGGAGAAAAGGCTTTAAGTCACTTTGGATACTCGATATCAGGAAATTTGTGCTGTCCCTTTACGTAACTCCCACAAAATCCTACAAATGATCATGAGTTGGTGGTGGCGTCTCTACCACAGTGTTCTTGATATCACCACAGGATGGTGCCAGAGTACACTGATTTCAAATCCTGCACATTATGTCTTCAAATTTTGAGAGCCACAAAATCTAGCGAGCAGACAGGTGGAAGACTACCTTAGCTCTGTGCTGACACAGCATGGTGACGATGTCCAGGTGTCCAGCTGCAGCAGCGAATCCCAGTGCAGTCAGACCATCTTGTGACTTAGCATCCACCTAGAAATACAACACAGACGTATGTTTGCAGTAAGTTGGAACAATCATCTTGAGTATTGAAAATATTGCAATGTCAAAACTTCAACAAATACATGATTATTACCTGAGCCCCGTGGTCAAGCAGCAGCGCCACAGCATCACTGTGGCCAAGGTGAGCGTGGACACACAGCAGGGGGGCGTTGCTGAGGACATCACTACGGTGATTCACATCAGCTCCGCCCATAATCAACAGCCTGCTCACCTGCACAAGTTGAGAGACATTGAAATTACAGCCCATCTGTATTACCAGGTGTGTGTGGATGTGTGTGTGCAGCATGTTACCTTGATGTTGGGGGTGTACAGGTTGCGCAGCGAGGAGACAGCAGGGCTCAGGCTCTCTGTGCTGTAGGACAGCCACAGGCCCTGCAGGACTGAGGAGGAAACCCCAAGCTTCCTACTCAGACCCTGAAGACCAGAATGGAAACAAATAGTTAGCTAATATTAGACTAATACATATAAACACATTTTATGATTCAATAAATCAGGCAAGTTGCTGCAAAACAGTAAAATTGCAGGTACATTTGTATGTGGCCCTCACAAATGTTTTTACTGCATATTGATAAGTCATCTGTCAGCTAGCTAACATGACACATGTAATTCTAGTTGAAATGGTAGCAAGGAGTGACACTATCCCGACTATATAAAGTTAGTTTTGCAGGTTGTGAGAAATTAACTCATGTGTCATAAACCACCAGCAGACAGCACTGGTCAAAAGGACAGAAGTTAGCATTGAAATAGGTAAAGTTATCTTAAATATAAGCAACATTAGCATTAAAATAAGTAATGCTAACAAAGAAAAGTCACATTGCCATTAATAATATTCTTTCTGTTTGCCTGTGACACAAGTTCAGAGCACAGAACCCACTCATTCCAGATATTTTATCAGTAGTGTCAGCGTGTATGAAAACCTGCAATTACATTAGTGCAAAACCTCTTAGACGGCCATCTTAGATGACTGCAGTGTATAGCAGAACTTCACTCATTAGAAGCTACTTCAATGCAAGATTCATTGGTATTTTAACCCCCATATGTAAAATGTATAAACACAAAAGGAACACTAGATAAATGAGTAAGACATAGTGTTAGTACTTATAAATCCTCCTGTAAAGCATCTGTAACTTGTGTAACTAGTTCAACGAATGATTGACAAGGTATTACAATGATTTGTTCATGTGTTTGTTTATATATCATTAAATATGTTCACAGCTGTCACAGACACCTAATAAAAGAAATATCATTGTTGATAAATACATTAATTAAATGTCCTCATATCTGCTTATCTTATAATGCGTTCTCAAATAACTGAATGTACTGCTCACAACTGCTACATGCTAAATGGTGTGGTTAAAATAAAAACATCAGAATGAGAGGTAGAGCCGGACCGATATATCAGCTGGCCGATATTGCCTCTCACCTTGTAGATATGAGCCTTCAGAATGTGATGTCCCAGCTCCAGTGTCTGTTGTCGGTTCAACTTCCCTTCCTGTCTGCAGAGCCAGAAGGCCAGAAGAGTGTGACCGCTCCTGAGTAGACAAACAGACGGACGGAGAAACAGATCAGTCATAACCTCTTCCTCCTCCCTCTGTCCACTCTCGCTCTGTCGCTGCCCGTCAGTTACCTGGGATCGCAGAGGAACCTGTCGTCCTGACCCTCCTCCCTCCACATCAGCCACTCCCTGAAGGAGGCGTGGTTTAACATCCTGCAGCCGTCGTTCCGCCGCAGCAGGAACGAGGAGAGCTGCTCCAGGCGGTGCGCAAACTCCGTCCACTGCAGCGCTCCTCCGCTCAGAGCGCAGGCATTCACTGTCTCAAACAGCTGGAGAGGAGAGGAGAGGAGCAGTCACACTTCAACATATGAACAAATATTCCAACAAGACTGAAAGTTTTTGCATTTAACACACACACACACACACGCACACACACACACACACACACACACACACACACACACAGACACACACACACACACACACACACACACACACACACAGTGACGGTGTTTACCTGCTGGTCGGTCAGTGGGTGCAGTGACGCCACGGTGACGTTGAGCAACGGCAGAACTCTCTGAAAAGAAGACTGGGTGGGAAACCGCATGTTGAGCTGCAGCAGGTAGACCTCTGCCAGACTCACAGGAACAACCTGGACACACACACACACACACAAATTTAAAGTCTTTCTGTCAACTAAATCAGTGAGGCATGCAAAACAATTACCAAGTAGGTAAGTAAAAACTTCAATACTTCTTTCACTTTACCTCCACTTCACACAGTTCTTCCCCTCTTGCCCCCCCCTTCCTCACCTTGAAGCTGGAGCTCTTTAGGACCAGGGATCCTCCCTCTATCAGGTCCAGGGTCAGTTTCAGGTACAGGTACGAGCCCTTGCTCAGACTCTTTAGGTGGCTGATCAGCTTGGCCAGTGCTGTGTTGTCAAGGCGCCCGTTGCTCAGTGACACGTTGCTCTGGATCTCAGCGCTGCTGTGTATACGCTGCATCAAGTAACCCTGACAGAAATAAAAAAACACAGACGTATTGATAAATATATAGATCTATAGATGGATGGATGATGGATGGACGGACAGACAGACGACCAGGATGATTATGTGCATGTTACCTGCAGGTCCTGGTCTATGGCATTGTTCTCTTCCATCTTGTCTAGAGAGATGCGATGAAAAGGTAAAGAATCTGTGATGTCCTGATTGAGAAAAAGATGGAGAAACAGATGTTGTAAGTTCAAGAACACTCTTCAGTCACAAGCTTTTAATATCTGCACAGCACATAGGCTGTTTACAGTGATAACAAGGGAGGATGTACTGCTCAAACTTCCCCGTAGCTTTTGCAGCAACCATTGTTTGGTCGAGTGTTGGAGTTTCCCCGTTGGCTCTTTAGTTCAGCTTTTTATATGGGCCCGACCTCGGCTTCCCCTTTTGTTTAAGTTGAGCTGAGACCGGAGAATCAGCCTCCAAAAACAGCTTTTCTTCAGTTAGTTAAAGGGGACATAAATGCTCATTTTCAGGTTCATAATCCTATTTTGAGTTACTACAAGAATGGGTTTACATGCTTCAGTGCTCAAAAAACACTCCCCCTCTGTCTGAAACGCTCTGTTTTAGCTCCTGTCTCTTTAAGGCCGCCCTCCCAAATACCCAGTCTCATCTGATTAGTCAGCTCACACATGCCTGAGCCAGCACCGTTAACAACAATAGAGCAGCTGTGCTAAATCAATTCCAACGTGGCAAAATGGTAAACTATGCAATTATGTGACAAGGTGATGTAATGTGATGTCACAAAGTCACAAAATTAAAGGCACGACTACTGACGAGGCGTCTCAGGAGCAGTGTGTTCTGTGGAAGAGAGGAGCTTCTGTTGGTGTGGACACAAGAACCCACATCAAACACTGAAGGAAAGGGAAGAAAAGCAAAAAAGAATAACCTCATCTTTGAGGTCTCCTTAAAATCATTGTGGCCCACAGGTTAGAGAGCAAACACTCTCATTTGAATAGGTTTGGTTCTGTAAGGCTGTTGGGTCTAGCAGAATATGGACCATGACCCACTCTGTCCCCATGAGAAATCAACAGTCATTCCAAACTCTGTCAATGTGTCGCAGTGCAATGGCTCACAACAGTATATCATTATGCACTTAAGCCATTCAAAGAAAGTAGAAAACATGAAATTCATCATGCAGGAATGAAACTGGAAAGGAAAACAAAACACAAAACCTGCTGAAAAGACGATGGCCATGCACTGTAATAGTCCAGCAGAGAGCAGAGTATGAGAGAAAACAGCTCTCAATGTACCGAGAGACATGAGGGAGAGTGCACAGTTAAAGAGCCCCAAATAACTATCACTCTGACAAAACACTCAATACAGAGTGAGTCATAGAAGAACAAGACATCTGCAGAGAAACAGAATGAGCAGGAGGAGTTCATAGATTTTTTTGACAATAGTTAACAGTAATTACATAAATACTGCATTCATAACTACATCACATTTTGACTCAAATGAAGCTAAACCATGTCACATGATATGATATGCGACCACACTGTATTAACAAATAGTACATGGACCATTACGGAACCTGCAGATGAACATTTAGTATCCAGGAGTTTACATATAGACTGTACCACGGAATATCTGTGTAACAATGTGGCTACAATATAGCACATTGAAAATATCAAACTTTGGCAGCTCTAATATCTGCATTATTTACCAAAACATCCAACAGTTAAAGGGGACCTATTATACTTTTTTGTATTGTTCCATTCTGCCAAATGTCTACTTTGTAATGTAAGTGTGCTCCATCATTGTTAGCAGTGCTGGCTCAGCCATGTGTGAGCTGACCAATCAAAGCAGACTGGGAGGGCCGGCCCGTAAGTAGACAGGATCTACAACAGAGTGTTTCAGAGAAAGGGGGAATGCAGTGCTGTTGCACCTGGCAGGAGAACTAAAGCATGTAAACCTATTTTTGTAGTAACCCAACATCAAATTATGAACCTGAAAATGAGCATAAAACCTCCTTTATGTCTCCTTTAAATAAAAGAAGTTCCAAGTTTTGTTTTCTAAGGTTAATGCATATGTGTGTGTTTGTGTTTACCTGCTGACCGGTCCTGACAGTAGTGATGACCTTCAACCAGGAAGGGAATTTCTGGATGTTTCTGGATAGGAAGGAAGTCAGTGTGTCCCCGTAGTCCGGCCGGTGGAACTCTGCCTCGTTCAGCCCATCGATCAATACAATAAGCCCCGCCCCCTCCACATGCAACTTCCTCTCTGAAAAAACAACAGAACGAACAGATTAAGTGATGACCCGCGGCTTTACAGAGTAGAAGCTAGCAGAACACAGTAGAGTCTGTACAGACCTCTGTAGAGAGCGTCTAGTGGCTCCAGTATTCCCCTCTCGAGGGCAGCGCTTGGATCCTGGATGCAGGAGCGCATGCTAAGCGTGCTCTGTAGCTGTGGTGAGCGGTGCAGCAGCTCCCGATAGGCCAGCAGCTTTGGGGCGTTACATAGCATTGCCGCCATGTTGTGGATGAACTCCGGAACCAGACAGCTGTGACAGTTATCAGCCTGACAAAAGTGATATGAGACTACCTACAAGGACAGACAGGAAGAACACTCAACATTTAGTCAACATAACAATGTTATCAACAAGACCTTTAAGTACAGTACTTGATTCAATATAGCTAGTTACTTTCAATAACTGCTTTATCGCCATCTATTGTGTGATGCAGAAGATATACATTAAGTAACATGGGGATCCTACCTGTCCTGCAAGCCTCTTCAACGCCTCCTCCTGTCTCCTCCTCATCTCTGGAGTCCCGGGACAGCTTCCCCTCCCTCCTCCTTCATCGCCCCCTCCTCCTCTTCCCAGTGAATCATGGGAGAAAGAAACAGCCTCTACATCTGGTTTATGGGGGAAGAATATTGGAATATTTCAACACTTTAAATGTCAGTAATGATATAGAGACACAAACCATTTCTCTTTCATTGTGGCTCCTGCCTTCTTTACTATTAAATACTATTTACATGTCTTCTGCTTTTGAGTATTTTTTTCCACTGTGTAATTTAATGGGTTTTTCAGCTGCGTAGCTGTGAGTGTGGTTGCTGTTTGTGAGTCTGGCTGATTTTAGTGGTTTCTGCATGATGGCTAGAATAACTCACTGGTGGTCCTTTGCAAAGCAAGTTATATGAGCTCCTTCCAACAATTTACTATGTCTCATTCTTGTCTTTAGTACAGGCTGTGATGCAAACATCAAGCAAACAACACATTCTAAAATGAAATAGGGCCTTTATATCTTTCTGGAACCACAGTTTATTTTTTGTTTCTGGACCTAATTTAGATTTCATTTTTTTATTTTATTTTATTCAATTCTTATTTGTCATCTTTAACATAAATTGTCTGAATTTATGAAAAAGGACATGTTCAGTCACTATGAATTAGGGGCGGACTGGTCCTGTTTGATACCAAATCATGTGGACTGCTTCAAGTTGTTTTCTGCTGGCTTTTATTTTCCGCATCTTTACATGTTTAAGTTTAGCTGCCAACAAAATATACGAAATGACATAAAGTCTTAACCATGTACTGTACCTAAATCAGATAATGAAGCATCATTTATATTTGATCCTCACCTTCAAAGAAAGTCAAAACGCGATAATAACAAATAACGTTTTATTTTTTAACTGCATATCTCACCTTACTATGAATCGACGCATAACTTGCATAAGTGAGCACGGTTGTGATTCACTGGGTGTGGATCCAGACTTGTGGGGTTTTTTTGCTATATTTTTTGAGAATGCACTCACAACGATGTGCAGACAGGGAGGTGTCTGAAGCAGGAACTCGACCTTATTAAAAAAAGTTTTGTAGTGTTTATAGAGATTAGAAATGTTCTCAAAGAACAGGAAACTGCAAAATGTAAATAAAGGATAGAAGTGATATATTGAGGTTCTCTGCAGATTGGCTTTGAAATTAGAGTCATCCATATACTGTGACATAAAAAACATTTGTTAGAAAAATACAGTTGACAGTGTACACACTTTATATATTTATATTTATGGGCATTTATTGCTCTATTACAGGAGTATATGTGGCATTTTCTAAATATTGTATTTTGTAATAAAAGACAATGGTAATATTGTGATATTGATACTACAGTCTCTCTCTGCTTACGTTGAGGTACGGTCTGAGTGCTGCCAGCGGTTGGCCACATGCGGTTTCCATGACAACTGAGCGCCACCAGACGAGCGATGATGGCCGTTTTGCCGAAGCCCATGTTGCCCACGATCACCACACCCCGACAAGTTGATGCGTCACCTCTGCGGAGACACGCGTCCACCTCCTGGAAGAGCCACTCCCTGCCGGTGAACAGCCAATCAGACGAGAGACCGGGAACCTCAAAGTGGAGGGGCTTCAGGTTGAGAGAGGGAGTGAAACGAACTGCAGGAGAGGAGGGGAAGAGAGGAGTGTTGTAATTACTGCTTGTGAAAGAGCTTTTTTTTATGTTTGTTTGAAAGTATGTTTGTGTTTACCTCTGTGGTCCTGTTGACTACGACTCCCAGAATTCTGTCTGGGCATTCTGAGGGACGTCCTTGAAGGGACGTGTCTCTGCTGCTCATCCAGGTAGGCTAGATCCTCAAGGTGGGCAGAACTAGTGGCTGCAGAGACAGAATGATGGAGAGAGTTCTTTTTCTGCAATAGTAGGTGGTTTTGGATGGGCATGAAAAGATGAACAACCGTGCAAGAAAATGCACTGTTCTTTCATAAAATGTCAAACAAACAAAACAGTGTAAATAAAAACTGTAAGGAGGGAAGTTTACTACAACCCACAAGGGGTATTTTGGTATGACCAATCCAGTCACAGAATTAACGCCTCGCAGTTTTAAAGTGACCTTTGACTACCAAAATACAATCAGTTCATCCTCTCCAAGTGGAAATTAAGCATTAGATGTGTTAGGTGTATCTTCTTCACTTTAAAGAGAGCTAGGCTAGCTGTTTCCCATTGCTTCCAGTCGTCATGCTATGCTAGACCAAACATGTCCTGACTTCAGCTCTGTACTTAAAGTAACAGTTTGGGAAATATACTTATTAGCTTTCTTTCTTTTTTGGTGAGAGTGAGATGAGATCACCAGACTGGGATGTCTGTATGGTGAATATGAAGCTGCTGTACAGTCAGTAGACGGTTAGCCTAGCTTAACATAAAGACTGGAAACAGGGGGTACCAGCCAGCCTGGCTCTGTTACAGGGGAACAAAATCTAGCAGCACTTCTTCATGTCACATTTGGTTAGTTTGATTCAAACAGAAACAGAAAACAACATGGTTTTTACAGGGGTATGGGAGTATTTCCTGGCCTTGAGCAGTGACTTCCTGGATTCTCAGCTAGTTGCCTGGCAACATCACAGTGTCGACATGTTTTCCTAAATGGTGAAAAACTTTACAATATTTAAATTCAATGCAGTTTTGTGGCTGTTCTTAATGCCAACCACAACCACATCACAAAGGTCTTTCACCGGTGGGAACCAAAGCATGAAAATATAAAGCAAAAACCTGAAGTCAACCACAAACAAAATCCTGGGAATAAAGCACTGAAGGTCTGTTTTAAAACTGGGTAAAGATCTACAACGGTTAATTAGATATATGGTTAAAAGTACTTTGTTTAAAGAAAATCAAGCGTTGTCTTCCTTTTCTTGTTCATCACTAGTTAAGAACAGGATTTGTAGGATTTCATCCGAGGAGTACCGTGTCCTGACTTCCACTACAGCTGCTATAAAGCATATCTGAAAGCTAACAAAGTGCTGATAAATGTTGGAAACTTCAGGTTGTCTTGATTCCCAACAAAAACAGAGGGGAAACCTACCGAACGTTTGGTTCAAATCAATCCAGTTACAATCCTCCAACACCACAGAGAATGTCAGCGCTGGCTGTGTCTTGTATCCTGTGTGTGCGTTATGTGTGTGTTGTGAAAAAACGTCATACATGTCACTTCCTTCTTCCTTCCTTCCTTTCCCAAAGTGCTCATGGTTTTTTTAATAAGTAGCTGAAAGAGGAAACGAGGGAAGGGAGGATGAGATGTGAACGTGTCACCCAGGTGTTGTCTCTGTTGTTTTGTATTGACACATTATTACCTTGTTTTTACATTTCTGTTCATGTACATATTAAAAATGGGATATTCTGAAAGCCTTGGAGGTGTTGGTACACTCTTTTTTTAATTTAAAGAGCCAGTCTGACTGTTTCATTAATAATGCTAAGCTAGCCTAACAGTCCTGCCTCAAGCTTGAATGCAGAGTAACTATTCCTTCTATTAATATTATAATTTAGAAAATAGATTGATGACACCTGTGCTCGTTAGTTTCATGAAGAACAAACAGTTATGTATAAGCAATAAAATGTGACGTAAAGATGAATGTCTTGCCAAAGCTAAAAAGGAAAGAGAATCCAGATAGTGTGAGGCTTTAGCCAAAAAGTTTGGTAAAAGATATTAATGCCTGAAGTTCTGTCCAACCAGAATGTGTTTATTGATCATTGGGGGCTAATCAAAAGGTTATTAAATTAAACAAATGTATTTAAACAACACTGGCTGCTCAGTGGCGCATGAAGCTTAAAAGGTTGACTTTCGAGTATATAATTAACCCGACCAACATCACTTCTGCATTGTGGAGGCAATACAGCATCCGCACTATGGACTTCTGCTAGCCCAATTGGCATCATGGGCCTCTTCTAGGCTTTCAAAATGTTATCGTACTTAATGGATCAAATTCTGACAGTGAAATGAGTCGTTTTGCAGGAGGTTGTGACGCTCCAAAAAATGTACCCACTGTCGTCACAATGTAAACTTATGGATAAAAGTCTTGATGATGATGATGATGATAAAATGCTTAAATAGGATTGAGTGGAGCTGCAAAGCTAAGCGATAATTCTCTGTGGTTTTGACATAACAGATGACCAGTTTCACATTACACATTGCCATCTGTCGTGAATGTAAAAATATTGATTAATTCTGCTTTTAAAGTTTAGCAGAGTTGTCTTTTTAATGAAAAGGCCACAGTGAATACACTTTTTTTATTAACAATCATCATCTCACTGAGTCAAAAAAAGATTTAATAAAGTTGTTACAGTTGATCCTGAACTGTAACGGTGTAAAACTACACTGAGGCAGTGATTGTTTGGAGCCTTGCTGGTAATAATTTAGGTGAAATGAGGCTGTAAGTGTAGTAAACTGTGTAAACCTCGGTTTGTGAGAAGCCTTGATTTAAACCCACAGTGGATATATCATAACAATGGGAGGGCTTTGTGTGCTCACTATCACTGGTGAACCAACTTTAGTTGAGAAAGAGTCATGTATTTCCTTCCTAACAGGAAAGAGTGTGTGGGAGCACACTGCAGGCCTGGAAACCACTTGATTCACTCTCTCTCTCTCTCTCTCTCTCTCTCTCTCTCTCTCTCACACACACACTCACACACACACACACACACACACACACACACACACACACACACGCACACAAACGTCATCAACTTGCAATCTTACCAGCAACTGAATTGGGGCGCGGCATGAGGTAGAGAGGGATGGAGTGGGTGGAGCCTAATGAGTAGACGGAACCAGTCGCTCTATCTGGGTGGAGCTTGTTGAGGCTGTAAGTAGAGGCGGCCATGTTGTCCTCCACCCTGTACAGGAAGCCGTCATTCACTGTTCCTTCAGCGATCACACATGAAGAAGAGGAGGTGGAAGCCACCACCGGCCGGCCCGCCTGCTGCCAGAGGTTCTGGTTGCTGCCATGGTAACCATCACTGGGATACTTGGCACTATCGTCTCGCTCTGCTGCTGACTCGGCAGAATAGCTGGTCAACGTGGCTGAAAGACAGTGTGGCAACAGGGTTAATAACTTCACAGTGTAAGGGGATCTTTTTGAATAAGCTGCATCTACAGTATGTCACCTATGATGCCGCTGTCTCTGCTCTCCAGTGTCGAAGTGGGGGACGTGACGGAGGCATAGTTTGAGGAGGCGTGCTTGTTGTTGTTGTTGCCCTCCCCACCAGCAGGGGGCGGCAGTGTGGAGCAGGGGGAGGTGCTGCTACTGGCCAAACTGGAGGAAGGGGAGATCCTCTGTGGGGAGAAAGAAGAGATTTTATCCTCACTTTCATTTACAGTTTATACCGTGTGTGTGTGTGTGTGTGTGTGTGTGTGCATGTATTTAAATATCTATGTTAAATTTCAAGTGTTCCTCTGACTATTTTTGTCTTCCATATATGAAACAATCTTTGGTCTTATTAGAGCAGAATAAAAACAGTGGCACTGGGCCTGATAATGTGCGATTAATACAATAATACATTTACACATCTTTAGTTATGCATTTCCATGTTATGCTAATTTATGCTTCTACTCAACTACATCTCAGAGGCAAATATTTTACTTTTTACCTCACTACGTTTGTCTCACAGCTTTAATAACTAGTTTAGTTACTTTTCAGATTACAATTTCCCCTCCCCTTTTGGTCCAGTGAAAGCCGTGGATCTCCAGATGTGTTGATTTTGACTGTTTGATTACCTGAAGGATGGAAGGACCTCCTTCCTAAGATAAATAAACTCTTTAATAACCCTCTTGGAACACATAAGTACAAGCCCTCCTGGAACCCATAGAGACTACACTGCTGTGCCTGAAGTTTAAAAAAAAAGAAAAGCCTTAACATGGAAGTCTGTCAGAGAGGTCCATGCAATTTTCAACCAGATTGAAATTGCCCAAAAGGGATGTACATGGCTTGCTACTGTGACTGATTTGACTTAAGGTATTCAGAAACGGGACACACTGTCTTGAAAATGTGTAAAGTTTAATACATTTTGAAAGGAAGATATAATAATGATGATTATGATGATGATAAATTATGAATTTGTTTTGTGGCTGAAAGATTTTAATGCAGACAATAGGGGTGTCACGATTCTCCAAATCCTTCATTCGATTTGATTTTCGATTTTAAGGTCACAATTGGATTCGATTCTCAATCTATTCTCAATCTATAGACCAGTCTAGTCTAGGATCATTGTTTTTATGCCATGATAACACATTTAATTTTGTGATTCCTTTTTCAAAAGATGGTCTACATGGTGTCATGAGTGATATAATCTCCATTATTCCCGTGAAACGTACCACACTAAGGCCTTATTGTGAAATTTAAATAATTGAATTAAAATATAAATGTAACAATAACTTGGTTCACCAGTCAATTTGAAACAATTGAAGAGAAGTCATAGAGGGTAGCTGCCATCTAGTGACTCTTTTTTGTAACTACAGTGTGCTCTCTTCACTGTACGTCACTCTATGGTTCGTGTGTGTGACGTGTTGTGAACCCCCGCTGATCAGTTTGCCAAAAAAAGAAGCTGCTATGTTGTACAAACTGGAGTTAATATGTTAAAAGGAAGGATACAACTATGCTTCGTTTCTAAAAGTTTACACCATGAGGAGTAATGAAATAGTGACTCTGATAAGTAAAATTGTCAGTGGAACTTGTTTAGAGTGCCTGCATGTTTTAATGAACATATCAATATTTGGGCCACTGTATTGATAATGTGTCATTGTCCCACCCCTATTTCTGAAATCTGTTTTGACTGCGGGACTCTCAGTCTTCTCTGTTATGTAATATTTTGCAAGTGTGTATCTGTGTGTGAGTTGATTACCTGTCCATCATCCTGGGCGTGATAAGGTGAGCCTGGCTCTCCATCGGCTACCTTTTCCCCGAGCAGGAAACCCAGCCTGGTCATCAGAGCGTCAGCTGCCTCGTCGACTGAGGGAGGGGGTCCTAACTCCTCCTCCTCAGCTGGAGAGGGAGCGAGCGAAGAAAACAGGGAAAGGTTTTTGTTAAGTTTCTGTCTGTCAGAGCAAATTGAACTGTAAAAATAGATATGGAGCAACATGATCATCACTTTGCATTTTTGTTCACTTGTAAGATTCACTCACTCTCTTTTTAGGTCTGTTTTAGTCTCCATCAGCTCCAGAGAAAAATATCTGACTCATAAACTTCTAGGTGTTTCACTGCCACCAGCTAGCAGCTACATTTGTCAGTCTGCTGTTCTGCTATGATGCTAGGCAGGTAGTGCTTGGTGATCCATTTTCATTGTAGCGGCACCATCAGTTAAATTTTAAGACCGTCCATAACTTCGGTTTATAACCCAACTCCTACAAAACTAATGACATTCCCATCAGCCTCAGCTGTAGTAATTAGCAAATGTTAGCATGCTAACACACTAAACTAAGATGGTGAACATTTTAGACATTGACTTTTGAGTTCAAAGCACAGCTGTACAGTCTCACACTGAACTGAGAGACTAAATATGCGTACAGCTGAGTCAATACTAGCGACACCTTACACCTACGCAGGGGATCACACAGTGGAAGTGATGCTTTAGATACCACTGTCATGTCTCTGCAGTAAATATGAGCCAGTTAAGCCAGGAATACTGATTAACCAGCGACTGGACCTTCCAGACACATGGAGACACATTCACTGCACTCAGGTGATCTCCATTTCAGTAACTGTGAGACTACAAGCACCAATTGGCTGGACCTCTGTAGAATTAGGTCAGTCACTTTAAAGGGGTGAATAATAATTACACTTATTTTACATTGTATATTTTTAATTAAGTGGCATTACTTTGTAGAACTTGGTTTTCACTTTAAGTAATTTTTTTGTCAAGAAACCCAAATTATATCGACCATGATTCCATTGATTAGAATAATAAAAGGAGAAAACATTGAAAGGGGTGAATACTTTTTATAGGCACTGTGTGTGTGTGTGTGTGTGTGTGTGTGTGTGTGTGTGTGTATATATATATATATATATATATATGTATCTACACCTGTATACACAAACACTCATCGCATGCATACACACACACACACACACACACACACACACACACACACACACACACACACACACACACACACACACACACACACACACACACACACACACACACACACACACACACACACACAGTAAGCCACAGCATGAAAGCTCATACTCTCTGACAGTCTATAATTACTGCTATAAATTGCTGACTGTTGGACTAAATACCAGGAAAGTATCGCAGACGCACGCACACACACTTAAAATAAAATCGACCAAGCACAAAGCACACTGGGAAGAACTGCGCGAGTATGCGCGGACATGCATGCATGTGCGTTTGTGGTCAGTCAATGACAGGGTGTGTGGATCGTTTTTAGAACAAGAAAAATAAAATGGAAAGATCAGATGCAGAGAGCACAGACTTTTCCATTTCTGTCTAGCTAACTACAGAAGCTTTCCTTCTGTCTATCCTCCCTTCCTTCCCTCCTCTGTCATCTCCATACTTGATCCTCATCTTCTCCTTTATCACTCTCTTTCCTCTTTTCCTTATTTTCTCTTTCCTTTTGTTTCTTTTGTTTCTATAAAAATATTACATATACAGTATATATATTATACATTTTACATTTCTGATATAAATGGTGTCATCTCTGGTTTTCTTTGGGAAGAAGCACCTCATAACAGCTACTAAAGATTCATGTGATATTTCAGACAAGGACGATGCCCCCTGTTGCTTGCTGAGTCGGGTCATCACTCAGTCTTTAGTGAGGGTTTTCTGTTATGGCAGGAATCCAATAGATCAATACAAAAAAAATTTTACATAAAGATTATTGTCGTCAAAGTCGCCAACAACAATCAGACAGGCCATTTTTTTTTTCATCCTTGGCTCTGAAATTTGGGTCTGCTTGGGTTAGCCTCAACCAACATCGAGCAACCTGACACTTGGAAATTCCTTTGTGGCCATGAGGGCTACACAAGTCACAACTCACTTTCTTTAAAGCTGGTTGACATGGATGGTACTGTGCTACTCTTAATAGTGACACGCTCTGTTTTAGCTCCTGTCTCTTTAAGGCCCCCCCTTACAAATAACCAGTCTGCTCCGACTGGTCAGCTCACACATGTCTGAGCAAGCGTAGCTCATAGAGCCTCCAGTCAGCTGTGTCGTGTTTTCAGCTCCCAGTTTGCTTTACTTCTGCCAAGAATATTGGCATTAGTTATGCAAATTATGGATGAGGCTGTCGTTTCAGTCACTGAAGGAAAGGAAAGACACCAAAAAAGCATAATTGGTGTCCTTTAAGGCCTTTGCACAGCAAGATCGTTTAACCGTATGCGTTTTTTTTCTTTGTTTTTTTTAATGTGTCAGCCAATCACAAACCTTTAACACAGAAATCTTTTACACTCAGTCAGCCCTGTTCTTGACAGTACTGACCTTCGAGGGGACGGAGGGCCGGAAAACTCAAAAAATGGGAGAGGCATTTGTAGCTGTGTTGAACCTCTTCTGCTGGAGTGCCACAGAAGTTGAATGGAAAGACAGTTAATCTGTCCATTCACAATGTTTTATCCCTTATGTGAGTAGATAACTACATTGCTAACTTACAGTGAGAAAGCTCACTAGCTCGTAGAGCTTTATCCCCTTTCTGTTACTATTTATTGAATGAAATGGTGTAACCATCCTTTAAACAAGATGCCGGGAACTAAAGAAACTCAGAGAACTTGTAGGACACTAGTGCTAGCTCGTCAGCTACAGTAGTTTACCAACCAGCCCTGTGCATAGCCCCAACCACATCAAGCATGAATGAATCAGGATTTCAAGTAAGTCCTGGTTCTCCTGTAGTGTTGTATGGCAGGGGCAGGCTTCCACCTCTTTAATAAAGGTCACCTTTCCTTGAGGTGTCCGCCAGGTAAAGCACAAACAGAGACTTAACCTACAAACAGAGTGAATAAAGTAATATCCACAAACTGTTTGATGGACTCCAATGGCTTCACCTTTTGTAATAAGATGATGCTGTACCTCTTCAGACTAAAACAAAGAACAAAAAACCAGTCTGCTGTTTTTTCGGGCGATTCCTCTCACAGATGTGACCATCAGATTCACTGTGCAATTAGACAGAGTCGACGGCAGCAGGCGCACAGTTTAACTCTTCACATCACAGTTTCAGGGACTGTCCTGACTCAGGACGACTCATGTGACCAGCTATCACCTACATCCTTTGTGACTAAAACGTTGCCCTGTTGTGCACAATGTAAAGACTCAATTTCAATGATGACGGGACTGAATTAAATCATTTTGGATTAATTCACCTTAGGCAGGGTGGTATTTTGTTTATGACTGTAATGTCTTTATATTCTTAAAGACATAATATGTAACACTTCTGTCGCCTTTGGTCGCCTTGCGCTAAAACTTGCAGGAGAGTCAGAGAGTGATGAAGGAAGTCAGCGAAGGAGACTAAACTTAATGTGAATTAAACTTTAAAACATTACCTCTTCTGCGAACATTTCTTCCCGACACATTTTCATCGGCAATGATGGTTCCTTAACAATGAAGACGACTCCCATGATCCCATTGTACTTACGTCTTTTGTTTTGTTTCGATGGAGAGACTCCTGGTGGCAGACACTGTTTGTGTTTTGCATTTAAAGGGGCAGTCAAGTAAAATGACTGCCCCTGAAAAAGGAATACAGCCTGTCACAACAGCTGTATAATGTATTTTGTGGGAAACATCCCAAAGTTAAAAAACAAAAACAGAAACCCAGACTCCTGTAGAAACCTGTTTGTTGAATCAAGAACATTGGAACAGAGAGAGATTCCTTCATGCTCACCTTCGTCCTCACTTCCTCCTCTTCTTCCTGTCGGACGATCTACCCACTCCTGACACAGCTCAGGGCTCTCTTCGTGGGACAGACAACAGCAGACGTAAAACAACAAACACCGCAGGATAGAGGACGCGTGACCGACCACCTCTTCTGCCGTGACATCTTCGGCACAACAGCAACCGCCCACTGGTCTCCACTGGCGACAAACGGACGACCGCCCGTGCCGGCGCCACTTGGATCTGGAGCGGGCACATGTTTTCAAAATTGCCGCCGTGCAGTCCATAGCTAGTTGGCAGTGGAGTTCCAATTGGTTCAGAGTGGTCCAAGTAGGGGGCGGAGTTAACAAATCACAGGGCTGCTACTCAGAACAACAAGAGTTACCATGATGAATGAGAGCTCTGAAACGCTCTTTAACTTCGCAGTCAGTTTTGTATGCTGAATTGCTGTTGTGCCATTTGTCCTCTTCATTAAGCGTTCTTGCTGAAAATTAAAACGAACACGATGACATCACCATTCTGTCCTCTTTTTTTGGGTCCTGAGCTCCTCCTTCTCCAGAGTACACAAAGGAAAGAGGGAGAGAAAGATGAGGGAGGTAAAAATGAAAAGATAAGAGGAGGAGAAGAGACTCTCCAGGACAATAAAAATGACCAGAGGTACTTCAGCTCCTGAAGCTGAATGGCTGCTGTTCATAAGCAGGATAGTCAAAGATGTGAACACTGTGCTAACATCCAAACTCCTCATAAGTTCAGTAAAAGGTATGTTGTTACCTTCAGACCTGAAACTACAATCCACACGCTTTTAAACATGACCGCAACTCACAGCCGGTGATGGTGTAATCCACTGGTTATTGTCCTTTTATCCCAAAAATGCAATCCTTTTCATTCACAGGTAGAGCCTCCTCAAAACCAAGCAAAGACAGAAAACATCAACTAAAGCACAAGATGGAAGGAGTAAATCTCCTCCAAGATGATCTCCTTTTTGGTCAGAAGTGCAGTAAGTGAAGTTTCTCAAGTGCTAGAAGAGTTTTTCTTTCAGCAGCGGAGCCTCCATATCTGGTCTGTAAGACGACCTCCCTCGCCTGACTGCACCGCGAATCAAAAGCTCCCCTCCTCCAACCCAAAACACACGCACACAGGAGGGAAAGGGAAGGACTGCAGGAGGAGCTGAGCGGAGAGAGTAATCTGTTACGTGTTGAGAAGCACAAGCAAAGTTAAGAAAGACAGTCTGGTCTTTCTTTCTTCGTACAGAAGAAAAACAGTCAGCAGAGAAAGGGAATGCTGCAATTAAAGTAAGACTCCTTTTTCCAAGAAGAAGAGCGTCTGACCACAAATCACAGTGAAGATGGAAGACTGTAATCCACTTAAGTCCAGAAAATGCGGAGAGAAAGAGGGAAGAAAGAAAGAAACTAAATAAAGAGTTGGATTCGATTAAACATCAGTTAGATGTTTCTAAGAATTCAAAATCTGACTTATTTTCAATCAACAAAAAAACATTTCAATGGCAGGAGGAGAGGAGACGGATTACCAAGAACAATATCCAAGAGAATGTCTGGAAAAAAGATGGAAAGTGAGAAAAGCAAAATAAAATCTACCTGACAATTATGTAGTCAAGTAGAGAAAGTTTTTAGGCTGGTTGACAAACTGAAAAACATTGTCAAACCTTTATTTAATGCCTTTAAAGGATGATTTTCCTCATGAATCATTGCCACAGAACCTTTAAAATTCAAGTGACCCAAAGACACTTTACATACATGGAGGCAGAAAAAAAATAAAACAGCAAAAAAAGGATTTGGACGCAATGTCTGCCAGCGGTAACAGAACGAACCAAAACCATAGACCTTAGTGAACATGGAGGTTTTCCAACACATCCTCAGACCAAAACGACTCAATAGGTCGATTGCCAGTGACTTTGAAGATTTCGTACATCGCTGTTCCCAAACCAGCATGACTGTTGCAGGGAACTAATGACAGGCGTACCTGACCTGATCTGTCATATACTTGCAGTTTTGTCAGTTAGGTTAAAATAAGTTTAAGTGGTCGTGTGGTGTCGGGGTGGTAATACATAAAAAATACACACACTACACTATGCCTTTGGATAACATTCAGGGAATAGGAGAAAAAGCACTATCAGAATGTGCCCTTCAAGCTCTCTTGTCTGTATAAACTAGTTTGTTTCAGAAAAATACAAAATAAAATAAAACAAATGTCAGTCTGCTTTTTTGTAGCCCCAAACTCACAGGAATTAAACACGTCTTTTCTGCCGATGTCCTCCTAAGCAGCTATAATCCATATTTTTGTAAAAAAAATGGAACAAATGACGATGTGAAGACATTGTGACGATGTGGAAACTGTTGCTCCTGAACCAACAGAGAATTATCCCCTGAATCTGCAGCTCCTCTTGGCTTTACACGACTTTATTCAGGTCAGTTTCAGATCACTGTTTTAGCTGTCCTGCCTGCTACTTTATTGTTCTGGTTCACTCTCACTGCTTTTCTCGCATCACTATTGAATGCAAAGCTCTGAAAAACCCACTGTACACCATCTGCTGAGCACTCAGCAGCAGACAGACTCAGTTAGCAACTAGCTGGTGAACAAAGTGGAACATTAAGAAGCTAATGAGCAAAAATCATTTTCAGGAGTCTGTAGAGACCAATGCAGAGCTAAAATAGAGTGGATATTGGACTATTTGACTCACCATGTGGCCAATAACAGGATTTCAAATAAATGATGGATCTAATGATCAGATCTCTGTAACTGCTGGATGCATAAATAAGCAACTGTTGGCTAAAAGGTTCAGTAGAGATTTCTGTTCATCAGTAGACTCCGTAAAAAGGTCACCAAACCAGAGTGCAGTTAGTTAATGTGGCAATATGAAGAATGCATCACCTTCACAGGCAAAATGCAGTTACTACTGTTTGGTGTTTAGATCTGTTTTGTAGTTTAAAAAGCAGTTTTTACACATTTCTATTACTAGCAAGAAGATAAATAAACAGAAATCAGAGCATTTGTGTATGTGGGCATGGTGTGACTTTAAGATGTTGCCTTAGTTCATTATGTTCCTGTTTTGACGGAGATCAAGTAGAGAGACACTGAAAACGAGTCAAAGAGAGACTCCACATGGTAATGTTTAGTAGAAGCCTGTCAATTCAACCCTGAGGAGGAGGAAGAGGAGGAGCAGCAGGAGAGGAGAGCAGAGGAGAGGAGAGGAGAGGAGAGCAGAGGAGAGGTTGGTATAAGGTTCAATTACACGTCTGTGCTTTCTCTCTCACTACGGTGCAGCGGGACGATCAACTGCAGGGTCAAAGGTCAACCCCCCCCTTTGCTGCCAGACACAGTGTAACAGGTCACAGCTGTGTGTGTGTGTGTGTGTGTGTGTGTGTATCACAGAACGGGAGTCAGAGAGTTGGAACAACAGATTTGGATTCAAACGTGTCACGATCCTGATTGGTTCACAGAAACACTCGACATCCCTGTTTTCCAACTGAGCCCGCCCACTTCGAACCAGCGAGAGGAGCACAGAAAACACAACAAACACAGGAACCTTTCATGTGAAATAGCAAAAACTGATCTGACATTGGCAGACACTAGTGTGTTCAAGTAGGATCACATCACTGATAGAGAAGAATCTGATTGAGAAAATAGGTTTTCAGGTCCTTTAAAACTCCTCATCCAAGAAGTCCAGTTTGAGAACTGACTATTTCAGTCGCCATTCTTCTCCCTTCCCGCTGCGTGTTACCATTTTCAAAATCCCCATCACTTCAGAAAACAATGACTTCCGAGCAAGCAACCTACACGTCGACAACCTGGTTGCTAACAGTATGTACCTAAATTAGCTAGCAGCTGGTAGTTTTTTATTTTGCAGGGATTTAGCCACTTTAATGCCAGGGCTTACCTCCCCACAAGCAAAACAAGTACTCCTTGCTGCTATTTGGCAGGGTCACCATCGCTGTATTCTGGTTTCAGTGCCCCCTCAAGGCAATTGTGATTGGTTGACAAGTGCAACATGTAAGACTTTTAGTTTAAAACAATCAAATAAATTTTAAAAAATGATCGACCGAAGCTGAAGAAATAACAGCTTTGATGTCATGTTATGGCACCACTCCCACCCAGCATTCCCCACTTCTCCTCCTGGTGGTCCAAAGCTCCTGTGTTAACAACACTACCACTTCCCCAGCGCTCCGCCAGCTACGACGCTAATTAAGCTGACTTACTAAAGGCAGCTACAGTTAGCAGCAGTTAGCGGTTACTCTGTTGAAATGCTGCACCCTATTTGTTTAGAGTACAAATTCGCCAGCTTTTCCCATGTAATGGCTATGCGAGACTAACGAGCCTTTTACAGCTCCTAAAATAAGTCCTAGTCTACATGCTGCAGTGCTGATGCTACTCTGAATATGGCTCAGCATTTCCAGGTTCCGTCTGTGGTCTGACGCGTCTACAGTCACAGAATATGGCGTTTGCTAATGTTAGCCTTGTAGCTTCCGGCAGTTCAGCTGGAGATTGCCATCTGTTTCTCCTTCTGTGTGATCTGTGTTGTCTTGTTTGTGTTCTGTGACTGTGTGTTTCTTTATTTGACTTCTGACAGATTGTTGTTATACAGCATGTGAGCGCGCCAAACTGATTGTCATCAGATAGACCTACCGGTTCTTTTTCCCAGACGAAGATTGAGGAGGGGAGAAGAGGGAAGCGAACGAGTGAATCCCTCCATCATCCTGACCTCTGACCCCTCTGACTCGATGCTGCTGCCGCCTGTTGAGGGAGACATTGAGAAGAGAGCGTCTGAATGACTGTACTTGTGTGATCGGACTGGAGGCAACCCTTATGAACACAACTCAGAAAATATATAATGACACATGTAGTGACACATCAAGGTACTGACCACTGTTGTTCTTGCGGCTTTTTCCTCCCAGCAACATCTTCAGGCTGTTTCGGAACATGATTGCTCACGACGACAGGTCTCTCTCACACACTCACACACACGCACGCACTTTCAACCAACAACCCCTAGGGAGAGAGAGACAGAGAGTCAGTGAACTAACTAACTGAATTAGAATTTATATTAATCTATACACTCTTCTGACTCGCTTAAGAATTATATAAGAATGACATGTTTCTGACGAGACTTTCATGCCAGTGCTGTTTGCTGCTGCAGCCCCCTCCACTAGCTTTACCTCATCCCCAATGTGTTATATGGCTATTTTTTAAACATGTTTTAAAGTAGATGTATGTGCTTGATTAGACAAAAGGTTTCACCCTTCACCCCATCACTGTAGGGTCTGTCGATTGCTTTCAATATGAATCTCTGCGTTGCTGTCTGACATAATTTGGCGATGGCAAGGACCTTTTTAGATTCAAATTCACAAGTTTTTGCAATATTCAATTAAACTTATTCAACCACCGTAAAATAAATTATAAACTGTGTGTAAACTTGTAAACTGTGATTTGCTGTTCTTTCTGTACATGCGACATCTATTGCATGTCTGTCCATCCTGGAAGAGGGATCCCTCCTCTGTGGCTCTTCCTGAGGTTTCTTCCATCGTCTTTTTTTTCCCCCTGTTAAAAGGGTTGTTTTTTTCCCATCAAGATGGCAAGTTTTTCCTCACTCGAGTCGAGGGTCTAAGGACAGAGGATGTCGCTCACTGTACAGACTGTAAAGCCCATTGAGGCAATGTGATTGTGATTTTGGGCTGTATAAATAAAATTTGATTTGATTTGATTTGATAAATTCTTCATTCAAGCAGAATCACTGTGATCAGCAGGATCGCTCGCTGGCTGAATTACATCTGTGTGCATCCAACCTCAGTGAACTTTGACGTGCCAATTTGCATTGGAGTGGAGCAGCAAGCCTTCTGTACAGAGAACCCAGAGCCCAGAGCAGAGGATGTTACCACAGATTATTAGCCTTTTATTTTATTAGCGCTTTCATTTAACTTCCTCTGCTGGACTGAAACAGCTCCACAAAAGAAGCACTGTTTGGAAACATTTGAGATTCTAAATAAGTCTGTTCTCTTTTACAGCATGCACAGAGGGAGGAGAGACATGGGTTACTGACCAAACACTCAATAACTGTGATAACTGATGACAATTATTAATAATTAATTAAATCATTATTAAATCATTAATACAATCATTTTCTGGATGATGTTGAATGATGGACAATCATTCAAACAATGGTGTGTAGCCGGTGTGGAGCCCTGCGAGCCGTCACATTTTGCAGAGATCTACAGAAGAATTTCAATTTGCAAATCTCGGATGTGAAAGAGGCTTCATAAATTATTCTATTTTAATGATTAAAGCTGCTGTAAGCATTGTTTGTGTGTGTATGACCGTGTGTGTTTTAAATATACTTTATGAGTAGCTGACTCTGCAGAATCTCTCATTTGTCCAGCTGGCAGTAGAGTTATTACTCTCACACACACACTCACACTCCCCCTCTCTTCTTTTACTAGTGCGACTTTTCGAACACACCCAGCTCGCTGGCTGGTGCTGCTGTTGCTAGGTAACCATCTACCGTTGCTAAGCGATGCATTAATGAGAATGCGTATTAGAATATAACCCTGTTCGCCCTGCTGTGTAGCTTCTGGTGGATGTGTGCGTGTGTGTGCTGTGTAAAAACTACACAACTTCAAATGTGGGGCAACAACTGAGCAAAAGGTGAAAAAATAGAGCTTTCATGCGACTTTTACAGGAAAACGCCCCGACACACACCAAAAAATAATCTACAGTGTACCGACAGAGAGACTCGGAAACTGTACAGGATGATTTAATCCTTAATTCATAATCTGATTCAACACTTCTGATTCTGTCATACCACCATTTTAGTCAGGGTCAGGTATCCAACACACACAGACACAGACACACAGCGCTATCTATCTGTAACTGTTGTGTTATTCTGCGGTCTACCTAATCTGAAATAAAAAAACAGAACGCTGATTTAAATGTGAGAAAATACGTGTTTTTCTGCTTGTGTGTGTGCATGCTGAAAATGAAGCAATCAAAGTTAGGCGGTACACAGATGGCAGGTTAAAATACTAGAGTCACTTGTTTCCAATTCACACAGAGATGTCAAGAAACACACACACACACACACACACACACACACACACACACACACACACACACACACAATAACAGAACTGTCTACCATCTGACTATTTTCTTTTCTTCAGTACCACCATTTGGTTCTAGATACGCTTACAGTTAACAGCAAATCCTTCAGATAAATGCTGACACAGAACACCGCCATGTGAGCATTATAGCCTTCTTCATCTGCAGACTTCATAAGAGTGAGTTTTCCACATGGGATTTAATGTGCTGTTCACACAATATTGTTTGTTTGAGTGAAGTAAAGAGGCAGATCCTGAAGGCATGCTGAATGATGTTTCTTACAGTGTGTTAGGTCTAAAGGAAATACGAGTGCTGCAGGAATGATTCCTAAAACCCAGAAATAATTCAACATTTTTGCACTTTGAGTTCCCTCGTCTCTGAGTCACTGGGTTTTTTGAATGGGTTTTCAGCTAAATGCCTGAAAAAAAAAGTATGCAGTTAAGACAAGGCTTAAGATGTTTTCACGTTATGTTCTACAACATAAAACACGTCAGGAAATACCCAACGTTGGGGTCAAAAAATGTGGTTGCTAACAAGTTTTATAGTGTGTATAGTATAGTGTAGTAAGACGTTTAGTGGTGGTGACACTGAAATCATGCAACAGCGATGTATCGTTCATTTTTTAGCATTACCTTAGCTTTTTGCAGTCACAGTTCAAAAATCATAAAAGTGGTGTTCTTCTATGATGATTATCTTGCTGCACATATCATGAACTAATTTTCTGCAATAATTCAATGGAAAAATCCCACTGGCTTCTTGTAGAGGGGACCAGGACGCTGCTAATTTTCCGGGTTAGCCTACAAAAATGTGTCATCCCTGCTGCACACTGTACTCGACTATATTAGTTACATAAATACAAGGCGAAACATGTCGACCTGAAGTAAAGTGCAGATAATGTTGGCTTGTTTGTTTTAATACATTCACTAAAATGAAACTGAAAATAAGAACCTTGTGTTGTCAGTGAGGAAAAATGAAAAGGTACCATGACAAACATTTATTTGCATATTTGCTTGGGACATTAGCTGACTTTTGTTCGACTTTGGCATAATGTAAGCTAAAGGCAAAAATATTACCAATGAATTATTTTATCTGATTAACACTATAAAGAGTTTACATACTTTATTACTCAAAAACACGTCAGTCTTCTCATTCTGTCCAGTGCTGCAGCTCTGTCTGAGATGCTGTGCTTTAGCTCCTGTTCCTTCAAAAAGGTGCCATTTGCAAGAAAAGTAGATTTTTGAGTCAAATTCCCAACTCGTCAAATACTGATGCTTTGGGATTGTGGGACAGGTAGGCCTCCATCCCAAAGCGTCACTAACTAGCCCCTTTAAGACGTCCCCTCCTGAATACCCAGTCTCTTCTGATTGGTGGACTAGACTAGTAGCTAGACATTCAATTATGCAAATGTGTTACATAGTGTGATGTCACGGTTAAAGGCGGGGCTACTGGTGAGGTGTTTCAGGAGCAGTGTATTCTGTGGGACAGAGGAGCTTCACTGGGCTTTTTTAACTTCCAAGACCTTTTACATGCATGAGTATAACTATTCTACTATACACAGACTGAATCAACTGGGAGAAATGTTGAGAATTTCTGTGGGACTCTGAGAAAAAGGGAGTGATTTAAGATACAGCGATGTCTACGTGTGTGTGAGCGTGCATATGTGATATGACCGTGTCACATAGATCAGGTTTAAAAACACACCAGGTGCCACATTTTCAGTAGCATGAGTAAGTGCTGACCTCTGTCCCCCTCTGCCGACCACAGGCCATTACAGCTGTGCAGCTGAAACTCTTTCCCTGTCTCTGTCTCCACTGCTGTGTACAGGCTGCTGGGCCACATATCTGCTGGGCTCTCTTTCATTACCAAATCATTTCATTATATTCCAATTCAACTTTGTTTCACTCCTGCTCTGTGTCGAGTCATTAACAACACATTCAGGATATGATATGAAAACATCATCAGACTTCTGAAGAGGTGTCTGGACTCCAGACATCCCAGCCTGTGTTATGTCCGTGCCCGGGTGAAGGACCTACCAGTATCTGGCTGTCATCTATAAATATTTTTATGATCCTTTAAAGTTCTAATATGTATTCATTGCATTTACTTATAATATGTGCTGCATGTAAGTATATCATTTACAATTTTAGGCTACAATATGCCTGTATGAAATCAGTTAAGTAATATTTCTTTCTCTCTGCATTCATAAAATATAAGCTGATTTTCTTTCACCGTTTCCTATAATATTTTGTTCTGAGTTCTGTAGTATAAAATGTTCACAGTGAATCTGTTGTGGCAGAACGGGACAGGATTCAGACTCTTTTCCACCTGGAGCTTCACCAGCAAAATGTCTACAGAGAAAAAATGACTGCTTTTTAAACTGGAAACGGCTCCGTTTGTGCTGCACACGGACACTCAGAAGCTCACACTGAAGCTTCTGTCTGGCTGCACGCTCAGTCACTGATCTTCAGCCTGTGGATCTGTTCCCTATTTTCACTTCAGCCTCAGGTTGGAGATATTTCCAACTCTTATAAACAAACATTCTAAAATGGCAACAGACTTGAAGCTTTTTTAATTTAGCTGATTTTGACTTGATTAACGATTGCACAGTGCTGTAGAAAAATGACACCACCTGTGTATACAGACACCTCACTTTCCCGTCTGCCATTGTGCAAACCAAAAAACGAGAACAGGCACCGTTCTACCTGCTCGCTGTCCCCAGGTAACGGTGGAACAATTGGAATAACTGTGAACCACTGCAAAAGAAAATGAAGAGGGAGAGTGACTGAAACCGAGGGTAAACCAAGAGTGTACGGACGGGCATGCACTCGATGGAGACCGCTGCTGTTGTGTCAAAGTCTGTTCCCCTGACCGCCAGGACGTTCTTTCTACTAGATCAGTCAGTAGCAAAAGCTGCCTGTCTATTAGCACAACCGGGTATTTTACTCTGCTAGCAGAAGCCATGTTGCTCACGCTATGTTTTTGACAACAGTGCCAACAGAATCGGCAGGAAATTTTAAAAGTTGTCTATTTTGGCTTTAATTGAACTATAGTATGACTTGAGTTGAGGGGACACTTGAGCACATGCATGGACAGTGTACAGGTTATTAATCTTTTCTGATGATATGATGTTTGTGTGAAGTGTATGACCATCACTTGCTCCTGCACTATGTAACGTTAATGATAGGGTATAGATCAGAGTGTTGCATACAAGTTTACCTTGAGATACAACTTTTCAATACATAACATTGTGGATGCTCATAGACACAAAATGTGCATTTGCATTCTTTTCATCAGATTTAGCTGATAAAGCTGCAAAAAGTCCCATTTCCACCCCCACAGTGAGCCGTAAGTTGATATAGAGCACCCTTAATAATCTGCTTGCATACTGATACTTCTGCCTGTCTTACCGCTCATTATTCAATAAAAAGAACGGTACAGGAAAGATGCAGTTTTACCAACTGTGTTCTCCATCAGCAGTCATTACATGTGACAGTTTTGCACAGCAGTTGCTATTTATAGCACCCATAAAAGCTCACATGTGGCTGTAAACCATCGTTGTGTGATTCTCAATCATCGTCAAACTGCAGAAACACTATAAATGATTAATTCATGGCACTCATGTTGAAACTGACATTACAAACTGCTTCACAATACAGGGTGAAATGAAATGATCAGTAACACGGGGGAGAGACGGCTCGAAGGTAAATAAAAGTTCACCGAAAAATGAAAACTCAAATCATTGCCTGTTTACCTCCATGCTGATGGAAAATCAGGTGAAGTTTCGTCGATCACAAAACATCTCTGGAGCTTCGCAGCAGAACAGTGCTGCAGCATTCTTCTAATAATCCTGACGTAGATGGGGACTAATTTCAAAATGGAAGAAAAGAACCCAAAAAACATAAAATAGCTCCATAACCGAAGTCTCTGGGAGCCCGGAGATAAAAATTGATTTGAAAAGATGTTATTTACAACATCGACATGTGGTCGAGCTCACGCAGCCACTTCAGACAGGGTGCGCTAACGCTTTTAGCTCAGCAGCCACAGATAAGATTTTGGCTTTAAAAACGTATTTTCAAATCAGTTCGGGGCTTCTGGAGAGTTGGATCGTGCCAAACGAGCCGTATGGAGACATTTTATGTTCGGTTGTTTCAATATGTTTTAAAACAAGTCCCCATCTACTTCAGTTGTTAAAAAAGATATTGCTGCAATGTAGTTTTTGCTGTGGAGTTTCAGAAATGTTTTGTGCACTATGAAAGTTTACCAGCGCCTCCGTCCACATGGGGGTGAGTAGATAATGACAGAATTTTCATTTTTGGGTGAACTCATCCTTTAATGTTTGTACAGGATCATAATTTCAACTTGGGAAAAAAGCAACAAAAAACACATCTGGAGCAAAACGCTGTATACTGGATAATACAGACACTCACGCAGGAGACCGAGGATAGTATCCTGTTTTGAAGATACTATTCTACTGTTGACTTATTATTTTCTGTTTATTATCAGTTTCCTGTCACTGTTTCGTTGGGTTTAGGCAACAAGAATAGTTGGTTAGGTTTAGGAAAAGATAGTTTGGGCTGCAGTAGACTCTTTCACAACGCTAACCACAAGTTACAAATGATGACTCTTTCACCCAGTCCTCAAGCTCCGACATAAAAACGTCATCTGTCAGTTGCAATGATGGCCCTTGAGCAACATAATTATGATTTTTCGGGAACAACATCTCCACGGCGATATCAAGCTGTGCTCCTGTAACAATGCGTGGCATGTGGCAGACAGCCGTGTGTTCTCATACCTTCTTCCTCTTTTCTCTCTCTCATTCGGTCGGTCCTCTGTGTATAAAAACAAGGGGAATGGATCGTGTGCTGCTGACTTACCGGTAAGATAAGACACTGCTGTCAGTACGCAACACTTCATCTGTGTTTAATCCAATTCTAAAAGAAGAACACTGTCAAAACTCTGGAACAGAACAAACAGTAGTCCCAGTATAACCTTCCTCAGGAGCAGCCTGGGCAAATGAAACCACAACTATCTGCATGGATTGTCGAGGAATAAGCTAAACAAAGCTTCCCACAAAAGCTTCTGGTTGCAGCAATCAGATGTTGTGTTGTTGTTTGAATGTACGCACACACAGCAGTGGCCAGCTGAGCCATGCATGTGTGTGTAATCTGTGTCAGTGTGTTAATCCTTGATGACAAGCACGCAGGAATGATGGGATTGAGTCTAAAAACCAAGGCTGCATCCATACACACACACACACACACACACAACTGAAAAGCAGCGCATACATTAATATGCATGCAAATATGACAGTGCATGTGTCCAGGGAAGGTAAATTGTTGGCTTTTTATGTAAATGCACTGAAGACAGATTAGACGGTGACTAGGAAAATAGAGCAAGACTCCTTTGTGTCTGGCTGAGAGAGAACAATAAAATAAAACTCAATAATATAAAATATATAACTATACTCATGGATTTCCAATTTTTCAATAACTGATTATCCAGAGGAGAATTTAGTTTTTTTTTTGTTTTACAACTTGGGGGTAGCAAAATAAGCGATAATCAAAGAACTCACTTTTCACCAAATAATGTCTTGATGACTAATTTATTAGCAAGCAATGGCCTATGTACTACGGCTATGATGAGATCAATGCGCGTAATAGCCTAGAGTATCTTAGGCTGGGCAGTGTAGTTGTAGTACTACTTTGTACTACTTTAATTATTGTTTGCACTTCAAAAATAAGACTAAGAAAAACCTTCAGTTCAGTGAGAAGGTCACACACAGCTTCAGATTACTAGTTAAAACATTTCAAAATGGACCTGCATTGTTTTGCATTTTGTGACTTTCGATCGAATAAAAGATGTTTCCAGTCATATATTTCGTCATTGAAGTTTTCTTAAAAATAGTGTTAAAATATCGTCTGGTCTCGTTCTCATGAATCAAATCAATTTTATTTATACAGCCCAAAATCACAATCACATTGCCTCAATGGGCTTTACAATCTGTACAGTGAACGACACCCTCTGTCCTTAGACCCTCGATTCGAGCAAGGAAAAACTTGCTATGTTGATGGAAAAATCATCCAATATCGTGTATTGTCTCGTCTTGTGAGCTCAGTGTATCATCACACTCCTGCTATTTACACATAGCTAACATGAAGCACCATTAGCATTAATATAAAACCGTTTTTCTGTCCTAAAGTAGATCCAACATTCACTCTGTTATGGTCCCTAACAACGTCTGAAAAACATCTGAAAATTTAGCTTAGCTAAACGCTCCACTCTTTTACCGTCCAACTGCTAGCTATGTCAGCTGTTTGGTGTTGGGCAGGTAGCGTGCGGTGAGTTTATAAGCGATTTGTCACTGAAAACAGCTGCCTGCATTTGAAAAATGCTATTTATGAGAGTGGTGAGACGAAAGTAAAAAGTTGATGGTTGAAGAACCAACACAGAAAAGGTCATTTCTGACTGTAAAAATATAAATCACTGTTTGAAATTTTTTTTTTGAAAAGAACAGTTTTCAAAAAGAGCCTCAAATGTGTCATTTAAGGCAGATGATGTCAACGTGTAGTAAGGCTGTACTACAATATCACTGTACTACAAACACAAATGTCCCGTGTGTGTATCATGTATTATTTATTTATTTCATGTGTTTCATTCTCTTTCAGTCTCTGAAGTTTAAATGAAAGACTAAACCATTCACAAATGTGAATAGTAGGTCAAATTGTCAAGTTGGCTCTTTAATCAATTAAGCTGATTACTTAATTTGTTTATCAAATGTATAAAAGTGTGTCAGAAGTGTGCACTGTGAGTATCTGGGAATGTAACTTGTGTACTCGACATGAAAATGGTCAAAAAGACTAAATGAAGCAGAGATGTGGGAAATGAAGAAACTGTACTGAGTCACTTATGGCAGTCTGCAGCCAGTAAATGTGACTCAGCCCTGACGTGGTGAGAAGTTTATTCATGTGTGTGTGTGTCTGTGAAAGACAGAGGGATACATGCTGTGTGTGCATGTTTCTCTCTCTCTCTCACGAACACACACACACACACACACACACCCACACAAACACACCATCTGTCGTCAGTTACAGCTCCATCTAACCTCCTCCAACTTTTGTCTTACACACACACACACACACACACACACACACACACACACACACACACGCACACACACGCACACACACGCACACACACACATACAGAAGAAGGTTTTGTCCAAACTTATGAATAGGAATAATTAAACCACATATGATAAGTTTTCATTAGTCACAAGTAAACATGCTACTTCTGAACATGCTACAACCAAAACATGAGCTACCATCATGCTAGCACATTTACACGCCCCATTTCATTTCGACAACAGCACACACACACAGACAGCACAGATGGACGACCCAATTACTGCCTAAAACTGTTTTTATACTACCACTGGAGGAAGGATATAATTATGCACAAAATTATCTAAGCATCTGGTCCAATGCTTTTATTTTTGCTACTTAAGCACAATCATTTTGTGATATAAAATAATACCACACAGCAAAAAGTATACTGAAATTTGTGTTTTAACCATTCTAATAACTTAAATAAAACTTTTTTTTTTATGTGTAGGCTAGTTAATCATAAATAGATACTAATATTTTGGCTTAAGTCACTCTCAAACAAACAAAAATAAGCCTTGAAGAGACCAAATACTATACAGTTTAATATATTCAGAGCTGCAATGATAAATTGTTTCAGTTTTTGATTTTTAATAATAGATAAATCAGTTGGAGTAATTTGTAAGTAGAAAAAAAAGTTGAAAGTCCTTTATTCCTCTATGACAATACACTGAATATATATCTGGGTTGTGGACAAAACAAGACATTAGAGGATATTTGGGGTTTTGGAAAACACTAATCAACATTTTTCACAATTTTCTGACATATTATGGGTCAAGCAACAAATCTCTTCATTGAGAATACTTTACCTTACTATATTATTCATTATATTATACTAATATTAATAATCCATTCTCATTTAAAAATTTTCACCACAAAATACTCCCATGCACCCAAAACCTGACCCGACCACTACACTAAACAAAGTCCTCTGCAACAAGCATTGCAATTAAGAATGAAGAAGAATGAAAATGTGGGTTCTAATGTACAGTACAGACCAAAAGTTTGGACACACCTTCTCATTCAAAGAGTTTTCTTTATTTTCATGACTATGAAAATTGTAGATTCACACTGAAGGCATCAAAACTATGAATTAACACGTGGAATTATATACTTAACAAAAAAGTGTGAAACAACTGAAAATATGTCTTATATTCTAGGTTCTTCAAAGTAGCCACCTTTTGCTTTGATTACTGCTTCACACACTCTTGGCATTCTCTTGATGAGCTTCAAGAGGTAGTCACCGGAAATGGTCTTCCAACAGTCTTGAAGGAGTTCCCAGAGATGCTTAGCACTTGTTGGCCCTTTTGCCTTCACTCTGCGGTCCAGCTCACCCCAAACCATCTCGATTGGGTTCAGGTCCGGTGACTGTGGAGGCCAGGTCATCTGGCGCAGCACCCCATCACTCTCCTTCTTGGTCAAATAGCCCTTACACAGCCTGGAGGTGTGTTTGGGGTCATTGTCCTGTTGAAAAATAAATGATGGTCCAACTAAACGCAAACCGGATGGAATAGCATGCCGCTGCAAGATGCTGTGGTAGCCATGCTGGTTCAGTATGCCTTCAATTTTGAATAAATCCCCAACAGTGTCACCAGCAAAGCACCCCCACACCATCACACCTCCTCCTCCATGCTTCACGGTGGGAACCAGGCATGTAGAGTCCATCCGTTCACCTTTTCTGCGTCGCACAAAGACACGGTGATTGGAACCAAAGATCTCAAATTTGGACTCATCAGACCAAAGCACAGATTTCCACTGGTCTTATGTCCATTCCTTGTGTTCTTTAGCCCAAACAAGTCTCTTCTGCTTGTTGCTTGTCCTTAGCAGTGGTTTCCTAGCAGCTATTCTACCATGAAGGCCTGATTCACACAGTCTCCTCTTAACAGTTGTTCTAGAGATGTGTCTGCTGCTAGAACTCTGTGTGGCATTGACCTGGTCTCTAATCTGAGCTGCTGTTAACCTGCGATTTCTGAGGCTGGTGACTCGGATGAACTTATCCTCCGCAGCAGAGGTGACTCTTGGTCTTCCTTTCCTGGGGCGGTCCTCATGTGAGCCAGTTTCTTTGTAGCGCTTGATGGTTTTTGCGACTGCACTTGGGGACACTTTCAAAGTTTTCCCAATTTTTCGGACTGGCTGACCTTCATTTCTTAAAGTAATGATGGCCACTCGTTTTTCTTTACTTAGCTGCTTTTTTCTTGCCATAATACAAATTCTAACAGTCTATTCAGTAGGACTATCAGCTGTGTATCCACCTGACTTCTGCACAACACAACTGATGGTCCCAACCCCATTTATAAGGCAAGAAATCCCACTTATTAAACCTGACAGGGCACACCTGTGAAGTGAAAACCATTTCAGGTGACTACCTCTTGAAGCTCATCAAGAGAATGCAGAGTGTGTGCAAAGCAGTAATCAGAGCAAAAGGTGGCTACTTTGAAGAAACTAGAATATAAGGCGTATTTTCAGTTGTTTTACACTTTTTTGTTAAGTACATATTTCCACATGTGTTAATTCATAGTTTTGATGCCTTCAGTGTGAATCTACAATGTCAATAGTCATGAAAAGAAAGAAAACTCATTGAATGAGAAGGTGTGTCCAAACTTTTGGTCTGTACTGTATCTTTACGAGATGTTTCGGCATTTGTACAGACGTTCATGGTTCCCAGGTGATGTATCCTGTTGTCTTTGGGTATTCTCTGACTTTCCTTTAGCACCGCTACACCACCACCACACTATTTTTGAAATATCTGGACAATTGTTGCAGAGAATTCCATGAAAAGTGGAACAGACCTTCACATTCCACTCAGGCTAAATTGTACTAATTCTGTTAGTAACTTTTCCCTTTTCCCACATTGATTCTCAAACTTTTTCAGACCAAGGACCACTCAAGCAATTAAAAAAAAAAAAACACAGACCACGTAGCTTCCCAACACTTGGCCTACCTCAATAGTGTATAACAAATGACTCTCTCATGATTGTCTCTGTGCCATCTTAATGGGAAGAATGGTGCTGCCGCTCCATCAGTTAACGTTTGGCTCCAAACTGGAGAGGTTTAATCTCACATTGCAATCCACCGCATCATTGTTAATATTCTAACACAGGCAGTGTTGCAAAATGCTCGGCTACGTGACAACACGGCAAAACAGCTAATTCAAATGATAATGTTTAAATTTACATAAAAGTTGATTTAATATAATAAACAACACATATATATCACTCACTACGAGGCTCTGGAGTTGCTCAAAGTCACAGACTTTTGAGAAACACACTCATTTAAAACATGATATTTCACCAAATGTACTCACAGACCACTAGGGGTCCACCACGGACCACCAGTGGTCTGCAGACCACACTTTGAGAAAGGCTGCCTTCACACCTTAATCTGGCCAACAACATTAACATTTGTCAAATATGTTCTAATGATCAGTCCAGGAGGCTGCTTTCTCAGACAGAAGCTTACCATTAAGTTCATGTAAAAATCATGTTTATGTGAAAAGTTGCAGGAGGCATACGCTGCTTTTCCCCGACACATATTGATTTGCACATTGTTCTTTGTTTTCTCTCCTAATCTCTTCAGTGGAGGTGGTGAGTAAAATTAGAACTCATACAGTCAGAATGGTAACTTTTATGGGCAAAACACTGGGTTGAAATAAATTGGAATTATCCTTTATACCAAATGTTAGACAGTAGGTTTATCAGTAAAAGTACCAATTCATGTCAAATCAATCAAGGTCAAATCTTTGAGAACACGTCTGAGCGACAGAACAACTTATTCCCATTTCACACAGGGACAAACACCCACTAATATCTGCCCCCCAAAAAAAGAAAAGCCCATGACATCTTTTAGGGCCTAACTGATATCAGCATTTAGCTCAAGGCACCACTGTTCATACACCCTCACAGAGCTGCCTGCATGAGTCTGCATGAAACTACATGCAAATTCAATTCAAATGCTTCTACCTGTTCCCAGATAGCATCTATCATCTGTGTGTGCTTTTTCAGTCTTTTCTCCAGCGACTTCGCTAGTTCCTCGTGGGAATTCTCAGATGCATGCTGGGAGATGCTCTCACCCTGCTTCTCTTGTAAGTCAGTGGGGTTTTTGCACTGACTGACTGCCCCCTCTTCCTCGACACCTCAGAGGGATGCCCCCTTTCAACACACCACACAAAGAGTTGCTGCTTGCTATGAGCGGAGGAGATAGCCAGTATCACACACACACACACACACTAAACCCTAAGAACATACACAGTACAGGACTGGTTTGTTTGACTAAGCTTGGTTGTGTGTTATTAGCAGCAGCAGAGTGCAGATGGCCTCACCTTCAGCTGAGCCCACACAGACTCACACACACACACACACACACACACACACACACACACACACACACACACACACACACACACACACACACACACACACACACACACACACACACACACTCTTCCACACTCTTATCGCTCTTCCCCAGAGAAGCCAGTCCTGACTTCCTGTAATGGCTCAGGACTCCCCTCAGCTTGCCCACATGCAGGAAGGGAGTGTGTGTGTCAAAAAAAGTTCCCGTAGATAAGTCAACAAAGGACCAACTCACATGCCAGCCTTTCACCTTTTTGTAATGCTTTTAACGTTTTTCACTTTCACACGCTTTGAAGTCATTTAAAGCTTCACGGGACAGACTCACACTGGTGGCCCCCCCGTGGCAGCGAGAAAATCACTATTAAGTAACATCTCCTGCATGGAAACAGGAGATGACACTGTCCTACTGTATACTGCATTGTGTTTCTTTATATCTCTTCTTAATGCCTTCATGAGCTGTATTCTAGTTGAAAGGTGCGATGCAGATACACTGCTTCAACCAAGGAGAACGATCGACAACACTGTGAAAACTGCACACCCAGTAACTGCTGCAAAAATAAAACGATAAGAGAATTTTTGGGAAATTATAATATCACATGGATAAAAACTAGGGTGATCACAGCCACCATTTTGTTCCACTAATACGGTTTTAACAGTACAAAAAAATAAATAATCTTTTTTTGCTTCAAATAACTTCAGAAAAAAAAAAAGTTTGGAGTGCTCAGAGGTTCAAACGAAATGTAATGAAGTGGCTCTTTGGTAGGGAACACAGAGATTAAAAAAAAAAGATCTAAGGCACCTTTCTGGTCTGGCTTTATTCAGATGGCTATTTCATGCTGAAATTCTAAAAACATTGATGATGTGTGTCAAAATCAAGCTGGGTACCAATCCTTGTGTAGCGTAGCAACCCATGGGGACTAAAATGACTAATTCCACTGTCAGAATTTGCAGTATTTTGCATTTTACACCCAGGAAGTCAAACTTTTTTGGCTTCATGTGCCACTGAGCAGGATTCATAGGATTCATAGGGTTCCCCTTTCTAACAAGCCATCTTTGGCCGAGCACATCAACACTGGTTTGCAGTGCACAATTACTTGGTTATAGCCAACAGTTCAAAATGTTTTTAGACTAAGTGAAATAAATATTGATGGAGCTGATAAAACCTAAAAGCACGTTCTGGCTCAAACCCTTGGCCTGAAAATATATTGACCTTTCGAGTATTTTGAGTATGCATACTGGGCAGGGCGGGCTAATAGAAAAATCAATTTTTGCTTCATCAAGGCAAGGGTCTGCACTGTCATACATCCTGGGCTGCATGCAGATGGTCCACCACCCTGACACTCCATGCCAACAGTCAGCTGTTGTGTGCTGCTTGTCTGTGTGTGGCTCCTGTCTTGTGATTTAGCCGTGTGTCTGGCACTGTCATGGGCACGGGGTCCTGTGGCTCTGCCCGCTCCTTTTCCATTTTGGTGGACACATTATTTATCATCAATTTAGCAGTGGACTGCTGCTGAGCTGCTTTACAGGGGTGCCAAAAAGCTCTGGGACGGGAAGAAGCTAAAACACCCTGAAACAGAATGAATCCAATGCTAAAATTGCTAGCTTGATATGAATTAAGTGCTCTACAGACAGCAGACAGAGACGGGGAGCAGAGTAGATTCAGGACCAGAGAGCCCAGTGAAAATATCAGTCAAGGCTCTGCATCTGAAGCGGTCTACTGACCACAGCAGTGATAACATAATCTGCCTTATATCACCAGAATAACATAATTAATCTAATATCATCAGAAATATATACATTTATATATTACAATAATAAGAACTGAAATTGGGTATAGGTATAGGTGCTGAATAAATGCTGCGAAAATATCAAAACACTCAGTCCACAGAGAAATACACACAGCCTGTATTCAGAAACGGTGCCTTCAAACATACCGTCAGACCTTCCATTGGGTTGTGATTAGGGCTGCAGCTATAATTATTTTGGTATTCTTCCGGTTATTCTGGTGATTAATCAAATAAACGGATAAGAAATCCTTAGCATTTTTTTTTCTTCCATTCCATTACTTTTGCTTTATTTAAGAGCAACAGTAATATACAAAAGAGAAAGTAAGACAGGTCTCTTAAATGAACAACTAACTGGTTTCCGTTTTTGGAAATCACAATATCTGTCACTCCAATGTTTGAACCCTCATGCAACTGTTGATACATTTTAGGTTTCTTTCATTTTGGATCATTTTGAGTGTATTAATGCATATTGCTTACAAGAGTATGAACCCAAAGATGAGAACAGTATTGGACCTTCAGTGTTCAGGTTTAGCTGACACTACATCCATTGTTTATGTTATGACTGTATTGTCTGCCTCACAACTTCCTACATTTCAGCACACCTCAGAATTCCATTCAGCTTGGCGTAGATAACAAATCAACACTGTACACTTATATAATAATGAAATACACCATTATAAAATATACATGGGTTTCAATGTATTGTATTGCTCTACATCATTTACCCACCAAACCCTGACTACTTTATTCTTTATCAAGTATGAAATCGATTGTACGGGAGGTGGTTTCTCCCCCGGTGGGTTTTGGCAGGCCGGTTTGAGTCAAAAGTCCAAGGACATTTTATATTCCGGGTCATCCCTGCACAGAGCTGGCTGTACTCAGCAATTCGGAAAATAATTGTCGGACTAAGCACTTATATGGAGATGTGTGTAAACAAGAAATGATGAGCAACAGGTCTAATATAAAGACCCTGTTAAACCATTATCCAACATATGTTTTTGTGACCTTTATCACTCTGCATTACACTACTGCACGGCAACTGAACTATTGACAGGTACGTTACCCTCTGCAATATGAAACTCTCAAAAGATCATCAAGGACAGTGGTCAGGTCTACACTCTAATGTCGCTATCAACATATGGAAAATGATACCAAAGCATTACAACTACACACTGCCTATTTCCCAGACAGTTACTTCCACAGGAAGTCAGAGTCGAGCTAACATGGGCACTGCAGATTTAGGATTATTTTCTTAATCTCTATTATTCTCTATTTACTAACATTAAGATAACATCTTCCAACTAATTTTTGGTGCACTGGGGTCATGGTAGTGAATCAGCCAGTAGGGTTTGAAAACAAAAATGTATGTAAGACTATGTAATATTTGTTTTAGGCTATATAAAAAAAACTAAAAATCTGTCACATTGCATTGCCATGGCACTAACCTTATGTTCTGTATTCCTTTAATTAGGCTAGCAGTAGCGTTGCTGTGTGAGTGATCTAATTAAACTAATGACCGACATGGTGGGGGGGCTTTTAATCAGAGCGGTGTTAAACCCAGTCTATGAACTACAGGGTTAGGCAGATTAACATGGGATTACACCCATCTGCACCGCCGATGTCTAGGAAAAGAAGCCAGAGGGAGACTACGAGGAGACAAAATTTGGCAAAGGACAACTTGGTCGGAGTGACTGCCTTCTGCACAAACATGTCTGAAGTTGTCAGCGTAGAAAGATGACATAACTGCAGTCCTATACTTCATGTATGAAGTCTTACTTTCTACCTACTGTGGCTAGCACGATACAGAGCTGGAAAGACAGATATATGTAGATAGAAGAGTTTAATTTTCACTGACCCCCTCACTATTCAAAATCCAATTTTTGAACCCCTGATCTTTATCCTCACATTGATTTTCTCATGTGTCTCTGAAATACCCGAGTTGAAAAATGCTTAAACACTCTTCTGAGATGCCTTCAGTTTTTACAATGAACTAAATGCAATGAGATTAACAGGTAGCAGTGTAGCAGTGAGTACAAGACCTGTTTCACCCAGGGTTCCGACTCTCATGTGACATTCAGGATGCCCTATTGTACCTTGTTGGATGGAGGGAGGGATGGATGCTGTAGATTTATACACAGCTCTTTATCTAGCTGTGCATCTATCTTTCTGCTAGCTACGTAGAAAGAAAGCGATGCAATAGGCTTGCAATGGTATGCAAATGTACTTGATATGATAACCACCAGTTAACATCAATGTAAACATCGAAACAGGTACATTGATGCAACCCAATAGATAGATAGATAGATAGATAGATAGATAGATAGATAGATAGATAGATATAACCAACTCTGCTTATAGGCCACACACACTCAGAGCCATCAGAACGATATAGATTAATACTGGTTGTGGTATTGTGAGAGATAATCCCGTCATTTCCACACAAAGGATTTCCTGCCAAAACAACTGTTAACCACCAGCTGGCTCTAACAGACGCCCAGCCGAGTACAAGCAATGCCAATATATAAGATGTGATCAAACGTAGGAGAAAGAAAAAGGAACAGCAGCTCGAGAAGGGCGGGAAAAGTAAAAAAATCTTAGACACACGTTCATGAACACAGTTCCTCGTGAGGGTTACCTGTTCTACCTTTTCCATCCTCCATAGTGTACGAACACAATGTTGTGCTGGTGTCCGGCTCACAATCAAAATGAAATGATCATAATCCTAAAAATGGTATCATACAGCTGGGGCTGCATGTGTTTCTGTGGTCACTTTAAGCGTCTGTTTTATTGACACCACAATAATTCTGACCTGGACAGAGCTGCTGTGCTCAGTTCCTAAAAGATGGAGGCCACGAGCTGGGTACATATGACACATTATTGTAAAAACAACAATAAAAATAACAGACTAATATTAATACGTTTGAGATCATTATCACCATTCAGAACAGTGTAGCCTGTGGTACTGCACTGATGTCTGTGTTATGATGGCTGTGCTGGTAGGTGATGTGAGCCTCCACACAAACACACAGACAGACACAGACACACACACACACACACACACATACACACAAACACACACACGCGCTATCTTACTACAATATCAATCTCTCACACACACGTACGCGCGCACAGACGCACGAGAAATACAATGAACCAACCTCGCCGTTTGTTTTTCCCCTCAAAGCAGCGGTGATAGGAACAACGTCAACCCGGCAGATAAAAGGTCGGTCACGGTCGGAATATGATCAAGCCCCTCGGTGTGTGCTCCTCTGTGGATCCCCGGTACAAGCCAGCGGAGTCGGGCGTGAGACGGATAGCCGCTCTTCCCAACTCCCCATTCATTACCGGATATCAGTTCCTCCTTATCAACAGCCACACGGTGACATTCTGACCATTATTCTCCTTCCTACCGGTGAGCACGAGCTGACGTCTGAAGAGCTCCAGTGGGCACGAGCCTCCTCCCGGTCGACGGGAGGTGATGAATTATTCACGAAGGGGCGTGGCCAGTACTCTCAGTGTGCTTTTGCGCGCGTGTGTGTATGTATGTGTGTGTTTGCGCGCGCGCTCTACAGACAACAACAGAATTCCTGGCTACGGTTGAGCCAGCAGCTGGCGCGATGGAGCAGTCATGATGTGGAGGGGGACATCTAGTGGTCGACAGGAGAATTACACCTGCAAACACCACAGGATCCGAGTACTACTGTAATAAAACAAAATACACAAACACAAAATACACAAACACAAAATACATAAACACAAAATACAAAAACACAAAATATACAAACACAAAACACAAAAATACACAAACACAAAATACAAAAATGCAAAAACACAAACACAAAATACACAAACCACAAAATACACAAACACAAAAATACACAAACACAAAATAAATGGAATTAATAAAAGAAGTCTGATCATGACAAAATAGGTGGATAAACGGTAAATGAAAATGAAGTAGAATATTATAGTTAAAGGATAAGCCTGGTTATATTTGTATTATTGCCAATAAATCCCATGGAAAGACTTAAACCAACAATGAATGTACCCATCTAGCATCTGATATATTTGTGAGCCACACTATTGCACTCATGGAAGCAATGGAGGAAGCATGTGGGTGGGACAATCTAAAGGGTTACACTGTAGCACATTTTTTGAGTATGCCATTTTCTGTATTTATGGTGCCTTTAAGCACGTGGTGTGATAGGCTTGCTTTTATCTGGTTATTTCTAGCATGATAAATTCATCGTAACATATATCTTTGCAGGCCGGGTACTGCATATTGGCTCTCGTATCAGCTCAACTGGATGCAGGTGTTAAAAAATGTGACCCACTGTAAATTTGAACATTATGGAATGCCGATCTGTTTTATTCACTTAAACTTTATTTCTCTGAAGAATATAAGCATCTTGTTTTTAGAGGAATGTTTCTATCTCAATGTCTGCAGAGCTGTACTATCAGATCATGTTAAAGTTTTTTGTTTACCCCAATACATTTTCTGGTACAAAGTTCGGCCATCAATATATTAAAATATCTATATTACCTGTTTAATTAAACAGGGGGACAATTCAGGTTTCATGTATTTTGACCCTGGTAACTGTTGTACTTCAGTATACATGGTGTGGGTATTGCCTTCATTTAAAGTGCCCATTGTTCAGTCAAATGTTCTCTGTCAGTGTTTTAATAATATATCTGATGTTTGTGGGTTCATATTACTGCTGCTTTAATGTGTATGTGTCATTTCACTGCTGCAGATGTTTAAGGTTGAACTCATTTTAACAACTTTAAAAAGGGTTGGGTCCTTCAATCAACAGCAATGCATTCTATTCTATATGATCATGATAAGTTTGTAGCATGGCTGTCCTGTGAGAACCACATAAAAACAGCCTGTTTTTAGATTTGTGACAGACATTTTCCAGCTAATCCAAGACATTTTTTGTTTATTTGACAAGAAGCATATATAAAAGGCACTCCTTTTTTCAGCCAGGTTAATCACAAACATTTAAAATCAACACATCTGATGATACATGTTTTCACTGGACAGGGTGTGAAAAATTGGAATTGGAAAAAGTGTTTACTCATTAAAAGCTGTCACACAAATGTAGTGGAGTCAAAAGTAAACTGTCCCTGATATGTATAAAGTTTTACAAATTGGAAATACTTAAGTAAACTTCAATTACCTCAAATGTGTAGTTAAGTACAGTTCTTAAGGGTTTAACCCTTAGTAAATATAATTAGTTCTGTGTTTCCTCACACATGTCTTTTACTGGGCTAAGATTCTACTTAACAACGCCTTACATAATCAACATTCACATGTTGCTCTCTGTTAAACATCAAAACACAGACAGTATTAAACACACAGCAAAAACACGTGACCCTTGTGGATTCAATATCGTTCAAAGAAGAAAAAAATTAACAACATTGACAAGAGAAGTAGTATTTTACAGCTGTGTATTTGAAGGACCATTTGTACCACAGCATACCAATCTGCCTAACACATTCTGTCTGACTCTGAAATCTAAGACATGATCTGTCAACATGTCTCACATCAACAGCATCACACACCAAAGTTATCATCTTTTTCAAGGCACACTGATTTGCCCTAATTTAGAAGACTAGATACGTTTCCCCACATTTCCTCACTCCAAATGTTCAGACATTCCTGAATTCCAGTTTGAGTTAAAACAAATTGTCCCTTATTTTGGTCTAATAACAGTTACCATACATATATCCTAGCACACATTGATAGATACTGTTGTTAAGGATAGTGGTGTATCCTGAAGAGTTGACGTGCTTCAACAGTGGCTCGCACTTGCAAGATCCTGTTGTCATGAGTTTCATCGCAGTCCTTCTGATATTTGCCAAGAAAAACTCACTCAAAAACGCAGACATCCTAAATGAATAATTCACAGACCAGAAGATCATTAATCTTTACCACTGGAAACAAACTGTTACCAAATAAAGTTATTTTCCATAACACACAACACCATGGATATGTAAGAATATTTGAAGTGAAGTCTACTTACACTGTGATTCTAAGGTCTCAGGCTGAGTCTCCTTAATTTTCTTTTAATATTGCCTGGAACACAAGAAAAAAGCAGGTAATGAATGATAACACCCAGGTTAAATAGAACCACGGACCGGGTGGCACCAGCTGTTCATAAACAAAAGCAAAATAAAGGACAGCACTCCCATCAGACTGTTTATTCTTACCACAAGGACGTTTTGGGCAAAATCGCAGTAAAACTACACAGGTGTGCTAATTATAGGTTGTCCAAAACGGCACAATAGATATACATCAATATCGGGGGAGCTGTATCCTTTTGAAGGAGAGCAAAGGACAACGCAGGGTCTCATACAAACAAAACTAAATCGCACAACAGAAGAGCACCTAACTGTATCACAGAATCAACACTGCACATGTTTGTATGACAGGAAACAAGTAAATGAAATCTCCTCATTCAGTCCTTTTGGAATCAGAGTGTCGAGGAAGTGTATCCAATAGGCTTCTCTCTGGGGGAGGATTCTGTCCATGTGACCACCTCTCTGTGTCATTCTCACTGTCTCAATACCCATATAATGTAAATCACTCAGTCTGTGGTTATGACTGTTAAAGTGCCTGGCTAGTGGCTACTGATGATCTCACATCAAAGTTACGAATAGAACACTTATGTTCACAGATTCTGTTTTTTAGCTCCTGTTTTGTTTTGCCTACATAATAAATATTACATATTACATGGACATTTTAACAGGTAAACCACGTATTTAGTGTAACATGTCATTCTCCCCCAACCATCTGAAGTCATGTTGACACCTGACTTCAGATGGTTGAAATGATTCCCCTTAATAATGGAATAACAGTGTACACAGTTATGACAAACACAGTTATACTAAACAATCCTTCAAGTTCCAACACTGTTTATAAAAATATCTAGGCAGAGTCTTGCCCGAAACATCCAGCAAAAATAAACAGTTTGATGGGAGTGCTGTCCTCTATTTTTCTTAATTCACTACAAGAGGGATTCAGCACCCCGTACTGAAGCTATATGCGTGAGTTGAGCTTGTTGTTTCTTATTTGTACCATCCATCCATCCCTTATCTGAAACCATTAACCTTTTCAAGGTCACGGGGGGCTGGAGCCGATCCCAGCTGACATTGGGCGACGGCAGGGTACACCCTGGATAAGTCGCCAGGTCTGACACATAGGGACAAACAACCATTCACACACACATTCACATCTACGGACAATTTAGAGTAACCGATTAGCCTAACTTCTGCATGTTTTTGGATTGTCGGAGGAAGCCGGAGTACCTGGAGAGAACCCACGCAGGCACAGGGAGAAAATGCAAACTCCTCACAGAAAGGCCCTCTCGAACTCAGGTCCTTCTTGCTGTGGGGCAACAGCGCTAACCACTGCGCCGCCATGCTGCCCCTTATTTGTACCAGCTGTTCATAATCCCTACTAGTTTGTGTGTGAGGTCCTTCCTAAATTCCTAAGTTAGCCACATAGTAAATTAGCTTGGACCAGTAACACCTCAGAAGTATAGCAAGTAAAGCATTGTAAATCAGCTACTCTTAAAGTTTGTAGAGCCGTCCAATCAAAAGCAATCAACTTTGTAAACAGAAAGTAGCCATAGAATCAAAAGCTATAACATAACTTTAAAAAAACTGGCAGATTACCAGGTGTTACTGTTCTATGTATTACATGAGTTCTATATGTTATTTACTCCGACCAGCTCTCACCAAATGTTCCTCATTACGAGTTGGACCATAAAGGAAGATACAGAGTGGAGCGAAGATTATAGTTACTGTTCCAATCATGGCCATGAGCCAGGGGAATCCAATCGATGCCACCAAAGGACCTGTAATAGCTGGACCTTTGGACAGAAGAGACCATTTTCAACACCTCAAAAGAAACAAATAAACATCATCACACTCTGAGGCTCTCACTGTCATTAACATAGCTTCAGTTTAATGTTTAAGGCAGGTTTATTTATTTATTTATTTATTTATTTCGGCATGTTATTAGACAGTCATCATCACACATCATCTTAGTTAAAATCAGGTAGTACACATGGCCGAAAGGGAAAGCGGGAGAAGCAGATGCTTATCTAGTCCCGCCCCCGTTACCCACAGAATACATTATTTCCACAAATTATATTTCTTTTGTATTTTGACGTACATGTTACAGCAGCATGCAGTGAACAGAGCTGCAGTCCAGCTCTAGACAGTACCAATTGATTCTCCTTGTGTCTCGATTAACAGAGTCAGTTGAATTCTTCACAAAAGTGGATATTTGTACTTTTCATTGTCAGCTATTGTTTGGGTACAGTTGGTACTTGTTTAGTCTTCCCTGTAGTCTCAACATAGCGTTTGCTGATTCCTGCCTCTGACCTTTACCAGACTCTCTTCTTGGTTCAGTTTATAACGATCAATAATCATATTTACATATTTTTTTTTGAAAACACTCAGATTTGCAGATTTTTTGAGTTCCTCATCAAGATTATTCCATTGTCTGACACCCATGACCGACATGGTAAAAGACTTTAATGTAGTTCGTACCTTTCTCTTTCTGAAAACAAAGTTCCCTCTCAGATTGTGTCCCTCATGTCTATGTAGGAATAGTGTTTGTAAGTTGTGAGGGAGGCTTTTGTTGGCAGCCTTGTACATCATTTGTACTGTGCGGTAGTTTATTAAATCAGGTAATTTGAGTAATTTTGATTTGATATATAATTGATTGGTGTGTTCCCTGTAGTTGGCAAAATGTAGAATTCTCAACCTCTGGATGAGTCAATTAACTTCTGGATGAGTCAATAACCACAAGGCCCCATGTTAAAATGCCCAGCTTCACAGCACAAATAAACAGTCTGGTGCAAAACACAGTGTTGGTCTCTACAGATGATTTCCCCTGTTCATTTATCTTCCCTCTTGCTTCTCATAGAGGTGAAATGTACCTCACAAACACACAGAGAGGAGATGGGAAAAGAATATGACAGGATTACAGAAAGAACCAGGATCTCTTGTGTGCTGACTTTGGTCAGAGGCTCAACTCAACACAGACACAAATGCCTGCTGTTGCTCACTTGCTTACAACTAATGTATAGTAAGGTATCCTGTCTGTTTGGGGGGAAAAAACGGTGGTCAAACTCACATGAGTAACTCGAATAAACACGAGTGACTCTGCGCCGAACGCAAGCCGAAATGTACTTCTCGTTTTGTGTCAACTGCGATAGCTTTGGCTTACTTGGTAGCTTCCAGCTATGTAGCCATGTCTCAGTAACCTGGCCTCTTTTTTCTTTCCTGTTTTTGAATTATCCAGGAGTTAGGCTGAGTCAGGCTGTGCCAAGATGGCGATGGCTTGAACAACCCACTGTGAGATTCACATGGCCACTATTTTTTGCAGTCATTGGTTTAAATCTTGGGCCTTGGGGATATGGACCAAAATTCATATCTCAGTATTTTCAGGCTGAATGGTGATACACAATATATCTCTGTATATTCTACTTAGTATCTGAAATACGAAGCTACTGACACAGGACAAAGAAACAAGGAACAGCTAGGCTCTGACCCAAAGCTGAAGAAATTCATATATCAGCACCTCATTGCCCATCAGTAGTTGGTTTGTTTTATGGCCACTTAAGGACAACTCAATGAGCTATGAACAGATAATTGACATTACCGTTGAAAGTTGTTATAGCCAGTGTGTTAGTTAACAATTGCCTGTTTACAAAGCCAATAGACAAAGACCAAAATTAGCATTTGTTTGGAAATCTGTTCCTGGACACGAGAACTTCTCTAATCTCTAGTAGAGTACAATAAATAAAGATTATGTGTTGATTTGTCACTTCAATACACTAGTTTAACATGTCATATAGTTATTTTATCGATTAATAACATCAAAATATTGATTACTGGATTGACTGCAATATTTGTTTTGCCCTTTCACAACAGAGCCACTGTTCCATAAAGATGAAAAATGCTCACCTACACAGAATCCAATGCAAACAGCGACATCAGCAATAGCAAAAACCGAACCGTATACTGGTACATATCTCAGGTCTACCAAGTATCCCATGAGAGGCATTATTGAGGAGTCAACTGTGCCTGTTAGAAACAAGATAACTATTGATTATTTCAGCCAACATGTATTTTATTTTTTTTATCAAACAACAAATAAAGGGATCAACTTACCAACTGAAAAGCCAACAAATGCATTCAGAACAATCACATGGTAGATGGTCTTGGAAAATCCAAACTGGAATATAAAGACAGACATGTACAGTATCATGGTTAAAACTGACCATTCTCAATTGATCTCATTATATTCAATTTTATTGTATCATTTTTCATTTTAACCGCTACTAGAACAGTTCCAAAATATTTACACTGCATTTGGGGGCTTTAATCTAAAGTTTGCTATTTATATAATCCATTGGACTCACAGAAATCATGGTTATTCCAGCAACAGTCATTCCAATACAAGCACATAGCCACCTGTGAGATGAGATTAAAGTTGTATAAACATGGACTGAATTGTGGTCTTATGCATACAATACAATATCTCTGCTTCTTTCCTCTGCACAAACTCTGAAAGGCCTCTCAGTTTGTTTTTGTTTTTTTATCAACATACCTTCCACTGTTTTGTTGTATCAGGTGACCACAGACATTGGATGCAATGAGGTAGGATATGCTGTCTGGCAGGAAGACAACGCCTGTCACAAAGACGTTGTGAGATGGAATAAGACAGCAACAGAGACATATACAGCTATAATTTTAGTTTTACATCCAAGATATTTTGTAGCAAAAATCTTCACAGGAAATTAACTTCAATTGCAACTGTAGTGTGTGCATGACATGTATATAAACAAAAACAATGAGTGCTTATATGGACTGTGAGCTCTAGGATATGCACAACTGAGGCTTGTCTTGAATACCTAGCTGCCATTTGCTAGCACACATGGTCTTCATCATCCAGATAGGAAGGGCTGTCTCTATTGTGGCAACAATCAGCGTTGAAAAACATATGGCTCCTGAAAAGGAGAATCAATAGAATTATTATTATTATTATAATAATATATGCCAGTGTTATTAAACTTATATAAAACAAGCAGAGATGCCATTTTCAGAGTTTTAGAAAATTGTGGTATTCCACCCGGACTCCTAGGGTAAGTAGGTGGAACAAGTCCTCACTATTTTGTATGAGGAAATATAATCTGAAATGATTCTGCAGTTACCGTGTAAAATGTGTTCAAGGGGCCACTGGATATTTGTGGAAAACTGTCTGAACTGCCTCTAGACCCGTATATAAAAGCAACCTACATTGTATTGGTTGGGTACCAGTGGGACATGAGAGCAGTGAGAGTGAGCCAAACAGTCAAGTTGCTGCTGGACTTATAAACAATAAGTTGGAACATACAAGAACGCTCTGTATGTCAGGGTTTTTCATAAAGTACACAAATGCAAAACTCCTGACAGGCAGGTGGAAGTACCAGCGAGCTTTAATAACGAAAGAAGAAAACCAAGGTAAAAAAGTGTCAGAAATCTTGGGCAATGGCTGGATAACGGGGGCAGGGGATGTACGGCTGATGGCCTGGGTGCTGGAGAGCAGACAATCAGGGCAGCACCAGTGATCGCCAGAACAGGGGGGAGCTAGTTGATGTGCAAAGGGCTGGACAGAGTATTGACAGCCTGAGGTCAGGAAATAGGCAGAGCTGTAGATCTCATGCGGGCAGCCAAGGGACATGACTGATGGGCAGAGCAAGTCTTGTGGGCCATAGACTCCTGTTGGAATCAGAGAATGCGGAAATGAAGTGTGTCATGGGGGAAGTTCCAAATATTGAATAGATCCAGCGCTAAACACCATTTATTTTCAGTGTTTCCCAAGCACGCTGGTAAGATGATGAAATGACTGCATGTAGTTGACCAAGGGCGCAATTTCCACTGGGGACAGGGGGGACATGTCCCCCCCACTTTTCAAAATCATGTTTTTGTCCCCCCCACTTTTTACAGTTTGAAAACTAACAGTGGGCACAGGCTGTAATTTCAAAACAACAAGAAACCCTGCGTATACTGACCGCTCGGAAGCCCCCCTCCCCCTCCCCCTCACACTACGTGCTCAATCAAAGACACAGACAGGACGCGGCACAGCAGCAAAAAGATGAGAAGGAGCCGACAGCTCAACTTAAAGTCCTTATTTGGAACGGGACTAAAAAGAAAGAAAATGTGGGTTGATTAGTCATTACTGGTATTTCTAACTTTACTCTATACGCTATTGTAGCTAACGTTGGCTAACTAATATGTTAAACCAGGCGCTTAGCCATCTCTGTTTAAAACGTGTATGCAGCGCACTGATCACACAAGGAAGAGAGGAGGTGAAAAGAGACAACAACACCGTTACCTGTTGTATACTGGCCTCAGGCTGTACGATCGCTAAAACGCTGACGACCAGTGAGTAACGAGTTTGAAAGTAGCCTCTAACTTCATCAATCAATCAATCAATCAAATTTTATTTGTATAGCACTTTTCAATAGCCAGACGGTACCCAAAGTGCTTTACATCGAAACAATAAAATAATACATAAAAACAATACATAAAAAAAACACAGGAAAGTGCTACAGTGCTGCAAGAAAACACAAGAAAGTACTTCTAGTGCTGCAGGGTGTTAAAGGCCCTCCAAAAGTGCATTAAGTAAAAAACAGGCAAAATAAGTACACCTAAGAGCAGGACTACCCTAGTCAGAGTTAAATGCCAATCTAAAAAAGTGTGTCTTCAGCTTCGATTTTAAAAAGGCTGAGGTCAGTAGTGGTGCGAATGTCAGGGGGCAGTCTGTTCCACAGCCTGGGAGCTGTGACAGCAAAAGAACGATCGCCCCACTGTTTAAGTCTTGACCTTGGGACCTCTAACAGGAGCTGGCCGGAAGAACGGAGGGGCCTGCCATGATCGCGGACAGTTAAAATCTCTGACAGGTAGGAGGGAGCCAGGCCATTAATGGTGTAAAAAACAAACAATGAAAGTTTCAAATCAATTCTAAAACGAACTGGAAGCCAGTGGAGTGACGACAGCACAGGGGTAATGTGTTCACGCCTGGATGTGCCTGTTAAAAATCGGGCAGCAGCGTTCTGAACAAGTTGGAGACGCGAGATTAAAGACTGGCTTCATGAACGCAGCTCAAACCAACCCGGTGCCTCAGCATGGTGACCAAGCTTTGATAAATACACCGGATCCGCGCATCCTCATGCATTTCAGCCGGGTCTGAAATGCTCCTCGCGGTGGAGCTGAGAACAGGGGGGTTTCCTCTACTACAGCTGAACAGCTGACATGTGGTCAAGACGTACAGACCTGTCACAGTCTCATGGTGCATTTCATAATTATAAACTTAAACCTCAGAGCTCTCTGTCCTCAGACTGTCCTCACCTGTACTGAACATCACACAGGGACAACATGGAGCCATGGAGCTGCTTGTGTGATTACTTACTGAGTTGAGTTGATTTGTGTCTGACTGTCAGTCTGTGACCAACACTGTCTATGGTGCTGAAAGCTCAAGCAGGTTGATGTCTGGCTGAGTTGGTAGCTACCATGTCTTTGGTACAACACAAACATTAAATGGACACAGACAGTCTACAATTAACATGGTAGCTACATGGCTTAGACATGGTAGCCACTGACTCAGACAGTGACCTGTGTGTGTGTGTGCGTGTGTGTCAGAGGGGGTGATCTGTGGCATTGTCTTCTGCAGAAATATTTAGTGTGACTAGCATGTTTAAATAATGGAATAAATGCAATGTTTAAATAACTATCACAAGGGCCCATCGAGAATGCTCCTCCCTCTCTGTGCTGTGCTCCCACGCTCCGCCACTGGCAGTATGGCTAATGACAAAATAGTAGGCTAGGGTTAAATAGAAATGGCATGATTTAAGCTCTACGCAGGCAGAAATCGAGCGCACTATGCGTGCACACGTTTCATGAATCTACGCAGGCTCCAGATCTCCTGTTCTTCCTTCTGCTGTGGTCAACATATGTAATGGTCATTTTCAATCCTTGTATGCCTTTCCTGGCCTGCTTATTTTTAATCTGTCAATGAGGACAAACAATCACTAGTAGGTCCAGCATGCTAGTAGCATAACAACATAGCAACTTCGCCTTTCATCAAACTGATCAGTGGGGGTTCCCAACACGTCACACACACAGACCATGGAGTGCCACATAGAGGTTAGTTCATACTGCCAGGGTTTTGCAAAAGGACCCAAAGGCAAGACTCCAGGCAGGCAGGTGGAAGTAACAAAATGCAAGCTTAAATAACATAAAGCCAATTCCAGAAACAAAAACAGGCAGGCAACAAAAGCTGAAGAAACAGGCTGGGGTAATTCCAAGAAACTAAGGAGGAATACAAAACAAAACCAAGAACAAACCAGTAAGTTGCAGGGAACACAGGCAGCAAGCACAGACAGACTGACAACTCTAAGACGAAAAACCACATGGACAAAATACATAGGAAGATAGTCAGGGACATATGAAACTAAAAAGGGCAATCAAAATAAAAATAAAACATGACACGCTAGGATGAAACCTACAAAATAAAACAGGAAATGACCAGACTTAAACCATGACACCATAAAGCTGAGTAGAGCTTGTTCTTCACTTTGTTTCTGTGTAATGATTTGATGATTGTCGTGTTTCCTGTAATTATAACAGTAAACGCATACATGAAAAAGAAATGCATATTGCATTGTTTATTGTACTTCAATTTATGTCTTTGTTTTATTCTTTTTAATTTGGACATTTTAAATCTTTTTAAATAAATTGGGAGTGATTTTGTGCAAATCTATCTCAGCATTCTGTAAAATACCAGCAGCAATGAGAATGTATGGATCCTTCAGAAGAGTCAGCAGTGAAGTCCCTTTCTCCATCTGTAAAGAAGCATGAAACATATTTTAAAGAGTTTTGTTTTTCTTGTTTTCTTTCCCTGTTGTGTTTCCCTACCTGTTTCCCCCCTCCCTTTTCCCTCACCTGATCCTTCCTGGTGTGTGTGCTCTGCAGCAGAGAGACACACCTGTCTTTCATCAACTCATCATCTGCCTCTATATAACCCTGGTCTTCACCTCTCTTTGGTGCCGGACTGTTTGTTCTATCATACTAGATTCAGTTACATTGTCAATAATCATCTGTTTCTTTTAAAATCAATTTTCAGTCAGTTTCATCAATATATGTTTTACTTTCATTTAATTTCTTCTGTGCACTCAATATTTTTTTTCTGAATTATTGCATCTTTAAACACATTCAATAGAATTAACATTTTAATAATTTTGGATACTTCAATTGAGTTTTATATACGTCATATCAATGATTACATTACAATTTCTCCTTTTCTGTTAGTAATCTTTTTCTATAGGAAAATTAAACTCGTAAGTGCTACACAGACCCTACAAGGGTTAAATGTTTGATATTCAAAATACAGTTTTCACTGGAGAATATCTTTTTTAATTGAAAGTGTTGTTGCATGCCAAAAGTTTAGTTTACCACTGTTTGCACCTGCGATGGTTGAAAGATGAGGAAATGTAACCCTGCGTGGACAGTGAAACAGGACAGTCTCAAAAACAAAAAAAATGTTTCATGCAGATACTTTTGGCAGGATTAAATGTTTGATCTTGTGTGCAATATTCCACAGTACCTCCACCCAACACAGCGATGACAGCCAGGACCAGGAATGGAGCCATCTTCCCCACATACTGATACATCAAACTGCCAAATGGAGCACCGGCTTTGGGATATGAAAAAGATATGTGGTATAGTAAGCTACAGTGAAAAAGTTCAACATATTGTAAGTGGAAAAAGCATTTGTGGTCAATTACATCAGTGGTTTACAAACTTTGTGTGCCCAAGGCACCCCAGTCTGTACAAAATAGCCTCTATAAAACGTTATCTAATCTTTATCTGTATGTTTATTTCTATCTTCTAACACAAAATAAAATTTGACAAATAAGTATATTACTCATAATAATTATTGACAAACATTTTTTAGAAATCATGGGTAACTATTTTCTCCCTTGTTATCTTCCATCACACTGGCTGTCACACAGGACCTTTAAAGTGTCACACTCTATTCCCAACAAATACCCAGGTTTCCTGAAGGTTTTAAAGGATTTTTTCAGGATTTAGAAATTTCCTCAGTACTGTGAAATAAAAGCAAAAGCAGTACTGATATAGTAAATTAAAGAATGATTCATTACTTGTGGTATAATTGTATATTGCAAAAGTAATGTATGGTTGCAACAAAATCCCAAGGAATTGCCCCCTGCGGACTGTCCTGGCTATTGACAATTGTCAATAGAGATTATTTTGAAAGCTCCGAGGCAGGTATTAGCAACAATGCTAACAAGAAAAAAATGTGCTGCCTTTGAGAATCTGCGCCAAAACCTCCAAGTAAAAGAGGCGCCGGCGCATATGGACTCGAAGATGGCTGGGAAGATGTGGACAGTATGGCTTGTCTATTTTTGCAGAGAGAACTGGAGGTAAGTATGCTGTTGCCACAGATCGACCAACCTGGCCTCCATGTTTTGCTGACCATCATTGTTGCCATGGCGTTTTCAGATGCTCTGTTTGCCATTTCGTGCAGGTGCAGTGAGAAAAAAGGCATTGACGTTGGGGAATTGACTTGTGGCTCTGCTTCAACTTTGCGAGAGCTTAGACCAAGATTTCTGACATGTCAGATTCTTGCTCCACTCTAAAAGGAGCTGTGTCAAATACAGGCAACAATCATATGCGTATACATTGCTTAACAGAGAGCAACAGTATGACGTTAGTCAAGAAATGGATTTTCACTGAGCCCCTTTAAAGTTTCTTTTTGCTAAACAAGGTAGAGGGTACAAGATGATTTATTCGTCTTAAACACAGGGTTGCATAACAAGAAGCATTGTGCACCTTTTGAATCTGCATCAGGGTGTATGTAAACAGCAGTGACAAGATAGTGATCTTCATATCAAAAAGCTCAACATCTTGGAAACACTGTCCATCAGCTTTGACTGTGTGTGAACACCAAGCATTGATGCGATAAACATAGAGTCCACCTGTTCTTCTCCAGTGATATTGACAGTATTTCCATAGGCAGTGTGTTTCAGCAATAAAGCCAAAAAATTATGGTTAAAAAAACAAAAATGTAGCATAATTAGGAGGAGCTACCAGCCACTGCATCTTCATGTGCAGCGTTGCCTAGCCACCATTTAATAATAATCAATAATCAAGCAGTTTTAATATTGCAGTTCTTTTTATTTCATTATTTCTTTCACCCTAAAGCCCTTTATTCTTGGGTGTGCACCTAGTAAAGCTGTGTCTGTATACACACCTATCAATCCTAAGGCCAAACCAGTGAAGGATATACCCATTGCACGCCCTCTCTCCTTGTCATCTTTGTACACATTGGCCAGCATACTCATTCCTGCAAAACAGAGGTGCTAATAATAATAATAATATAATAATTATAATGATGATAATGATTTCTTTTGTGCTGTAAAAGTAAGTGTTTTGTTAGCGGACCAAATTCAATATTGTAATATATATATATATATATATATATTTTTTTTTTAAATAAAACAAAAAATACATATGTCTCACCTGCCACAGACAAGAAGGATCCACCTACACCTTGAACTGATCTGGCAAGCAGCATTAAGATGTAACTGGATGAAAAGGCGAACACTTTCAAGAAACAAGGACATAGAGATTTAGATAATGAATTAAGAAGTAACTGCCTATAATAATAATAATAATAATAATAATATAATAATAATAATAATAAATGATTGTCTTTTTATAACGCCTGGTAGAAAAAAAAACACAAAAGAGAATGTAGATATACTTTATTTTGACTATGTAGAAATAATTAAATGCATCCAGTGGCATCTGTAGACCTTGATTATGAAATAGCTGTATTGTTACAACACTGCATTTTTATAAACCACGATAATCTACATCCAGGCCCTGTCTCACTCCCTCTTCCTCTCCTGTGAGGATAGGAGAGCAGATTGGTTCCCACAGGTAGAGTAACAAATGTGCTACACGGCAACAATAACTGTGAATATATATTGACAAACTGGATCAGCCGCAGAATCTTAAAAGGTGTTGCAAAATGTTACGGAAAATGCTGCTCCTGGTGATTCACATACAAATGTCTCTACTTGTGTATGACGTGCTTGCCACTGTGTGACCGCAGTGATGCTGCGGCGGTAAAAGGGGGCGCTCCTTATACACTGTTTGACCACAGTGTGCTCAGGAATGGTAGAGTGGCGCTGTCCGCATTTCAGCTGGTTGACTCCACAGGAATAGGATGTATGTAGTGTAACGCTATGTTAACATGACTGCTTCGGCTTAACTTTAACAGCTCTTCTGTGAACTAAGTTAAATAAACTAAAGATGTTTAACATTAAGTCACTGTTTGTACTTGCATAAGCCTATCAGTGAAACATACAATCTGAAGTATATGTTTACGCCCAGCTCGAAGGCAGTGTGGAGATCGCTGTTAATTAGCTGTGGCAGAGCGTAACCAGTGGTGTAGGTATACAGCATATGACTACATATTTTTCAGTCGGCATTGTGTATACCCACTTCTAAATCCCCTCTGATGTGCAAACATTGTTTGAGGGAACCATAGATACCTGCATACTGTGGACGCAACTGTCACTAATGCTAATGCAGCTCCTCAGGGATTCAAGCTGTTATTTTTCTGATTTTGGCAATCTAACCCGTGACAACACATTAGTTAAGGTTGTAAGGACTATGGCTGTTGGTACTTGTAGTTGATTTTGTTCAAATACGCCAAATTGTAATGCAGCATGCATTTGTAGTGGTCACACTGTTAAGCTTTATTAGGGCTACATTAGAATTGCTTATTCTTTATTATTGAGGATAATTTTAGATGTTGCTTACTGTTTATAGCCTATACTATTTACCCTAACTTTAGCTAGTCTTCAGTAACAAACTAATACTCAACCAGGATTTTGATTCTCACACAGTAAACCGCTAATTAATGCACTTTGACACACGCTTTGATACAGACTGAGTCAATGAGGAAATGTAACGGCGTGTCTGGTTCCAGAGGAAGGAGAGAGAAACTCAGGGCCCTGATGTGTTCAATGTAGTCTGTACTGCTTACTGTACATGTGCCACCTGGTGTTTGTTAGTGCGGACCTTTAACACTGCGGTAAAGGCATCATATACAAGTAGAGACATCTGTTCTATATGATGATAATTTTAAAAAAAAAGCAAAATACCAGGGGGCATATTTGCAAGTCGCACTTCTCATAAAAGTTGGTCTCAAGGTCTCTAAGAAATTATCACAAACTTTCTGGAGCCCTGGTCTAATGTAATACTTACAGGTGGTCGCCAAGATGATAACGCAGAAACCAGCACACATTGGGATGTGGTATCCAATCCTGTGTAATATACAATATATAGGTAGGGAAAACTGAGTCATGTGTTTTCAAACTTGATAAATGTCTGCCTATTCCCAAAAGATCAAATTCGCCCACCTGTCAGTAAGTGGTCCAATGAAGGGGTTGAAGATAAGTTGTATGGTGGACTTGGAGGCCAACAACAGTCCTACTTTGGTGTTTAGTTTATCCAGTTGAGCACCTGCTCCAGAGCAGTTTGAATCAGAGGATTTGTTAGACATGGAGGCATTACTGATGAGAGCTGCGTTTGAGTGTGGAGGTGCAAATGTGGAGCCCCAGCTCCCTGATAGGTTACTGACAACAGAAGTGACTGTTGAGTCAGTGCCGTTCACAGAAGTGGTGGTCGCAGCTTGCTCAATCCTGTACAGGTAACTTGGAATAATTGGCACTGTCAACAAAATAAAGCAAAACAAAATCTAAATGTTTTCAATGTGATTTGATCTCCCAGTAGAATGCCCCAAAATGACATTCACTGTTATCAGTGTCATTTTTTTAGATGACGTTGATGAAGATGAGAAGAAAATATATTTTCTTACATTAATTTAAAATATTCAGTCTGTATTGCTTACATTCTTTTGTTAGCATTCTTTTCAGGCAAGGCAAGAAAAAAGAAAATAAACACATACATAAGGCACAGATCAGGTAAAAAAGGCAACAATCTTGACTGGAATTATGTTCGATACACAGGAGCTCACAAAGAAAATTGCTGGAACGCTTGCTAAGAGGAGACAAAGACAAACTGGACCGAAGACAGGGAGCATGCAGACTTTATACACAGGGTAGGAGGGGATAATGAGGCACAGGTGTAACACATCAGGGAGGGGTGGACAATCACAGCGGCAGGAAAGCGCACAGAGGCAGGAAGGGAAGGAAGAGTTAGACACCAAAATAAAACAGGAAGCAGAACTAAACAACAAGAAAAAACAAAGCATGACCTGAAGATAGATGAGACATGACCGATTAGTTGGTCATTCATTCTATAAACATCAGTATATGTAGTGACTGATTTGTCCTGAGTTCTTTGTTCTTCTCAGTCACTTTGGTGACGACTGGGGAAAGTCTTGACGCTTGTATAACTTGCAATTAACAAAAAAGAAATATCCGCGAGAAATGCAGTGTTCCAAAATTAGATAGGGTTTAATTTCCATAAATAAAATAGTTTACAAGTAACAGATTGCGCATCAAACAATCCAAAGCCATGCAAGCCAGACAGGGTCAAAAGCTGTGCGCTCTCAGTCGGCCACCCCTCCTCTCCGCCTGTTTCCTATTTAACAGCCACTTGACCTGCAGAGGGCACAAAATCTACAGAAAGTAATATAGCAAAGGCGTGCATGATAGTTAAATGTTAAACAAATAAATAGGTGGCTAAAATGGCTTCTACAGTATATAATATTTCATAAGACCATCATAAGGCTTGCCTGTAACATATCTTAACCTGCAAAGTGACATGTAACTTAAGCTGTCAGATACTGTATATGTGAAGTAAAATTTATAATATTTGGGTCCATGCCAACTCACCCAGGGCCTCCCAGTTCATGTCAGGGATTTTCTTGGAAAAAATCATAACAGCTTCATTAAATTCACAACACCGTGCAAAACCATATAGCTATCCGCAAATACTTATAGTTATAACTTATGATTTTTTTAGGAGTTTGAACTAAATTTCAGCATTTTTATGATTCCTTGTATGCGTTTTCTGAACTTTACCAATTGCGAAATTTTCACTGGACTGGGTTGAATTTTGTCATTATATTGATGATGTCTTGTTCTATTTTTTCACACTTTGCACTGCCTGTAATATAAATTCAGTGATTTTATTTCACGAGTAGATATTTGTACTGTGTTGACTTCAAGGTTTTCTATCAGTCTTATACCTATTGAGCCTTTTTTTCATTGGGTTCTGGGAATCTGCAACTTAAATCTTGAAAAGTTTTGTTTGTTGCATACTCGATGTCACTCGATGTGTCTGGACAAAATATCAAAACAAAAAATGTCTTCATTTATAACATATACAATACCCACAATACACACATACTATTTCACAATTTCAAACTCTGAGCTAATTTCTAAGTTTATATCAAACCATTACAGCAATTGAAACCAATAAAGCAGGTCTGGGATAATCACGCCTGAAACAGGTTTGGGTACTGCAAAATGGACTGTAGTATAACCATAATTATTTAAAAGTGCAATTATAATTTATTCCATCATTAAGCAGTTTAATGTGATAGTGAAATCTCAGAGACCTGCTCAATTGGAAAATCCTACAAGAAGAAGCCAACTGTCAAAACAGCCTATGGAGAAGTAGATTTTTTTCTCTTTTTTTAAAGTTTGGCTGAGTTGTTGATGTAAGAAATTAGTTCTTAGAGTTGAGAAATTCTGATAAATTGTCCAGACACACAGAACAGGATGACATCTGGTATGCGATGAACCAAGACATTTCAAGATGTAACTTGCAAATTTCCAGAACCCAATGAAAAACAGGCAATCAGGTATCAGACAGATAGAGAACCTTGAAATCAACACAGTACAAATATCTACTGATGAAATGAAACCTGGCTGTAAAATGTAAGGCAGTGAAAAGTACTAAATAATAGCAAATCATAGAAAAAAAAATCATAGACAATGAAGGAGTAATAAAACATCTTGGATTTATATATATATATATATATATATATATATATATATATATACATATATTTGACTACTGTAACCATTCAAAGACAACTATTTAAAGGAATGACTGTTGCCAAATTTCCTCAGGATCTCTGTGATGTTCAGGACAAATTCCAACTCAATCCAGTGAAAAATAAGCAATTCATGACATGAATTGGAAAATGTTCTTGATTTTGGGTGAGTTGGCATGGAATGACCCATTTCCTTATAAACTGCTGTGGAGTAGGATAAAATAGAGACCAACCTCAAAATTGTACTGTACTTAAATTTGTGTAACCTGATTTCACCACTGGTCGGTTAATTGTTGAATAACAGGTTGTTTGTCTGAACCTACCAACCACTGAGAGTAGCATGTTATCCAGGAACAAGGCGATAAACACAATAACCAGGACCATCTTCCTCAGCTGGGCCTCCTGTCTCAGCCAGGTTAGTAAATCTAGATTACACAGCAGACATGCACAGTGTTTGTCTTTGTATTCCAGCTTGTACTAATACGTCATTTTTATGAATGCAAGCTTTCGAGATTATTAATTGTTATGGCTGCAAAAGAGGAAGTGAGGAGAAGTAGTATAAAGAGCTAAAAAGTTTGTATACGGAGGTGGTCAGGGATGGACACTTGGCTAAAACAAGGACAGGAGTTTCAGACTTTTAAGTTACTAACACACTGAAGTTATCCCTGACATCATGTATAGCAACATTTTTGTTTAAATAGTTTCTCAGTTCCACATTTAATATGTGAAAGTTCAGAATTTGCCTCAATATCAGCACTTCATTAAATATACTTAACTGTCAAAATAATCTAACACGGTGTCAAAAATTGAAAACCCTTTGTTTCACCCCTCTGTTTTGTTTTCCTTCAAATGTCTCCCTTATTGCTTCCATTTGTGTGCTAGACATATCTAGATACCTTGATGATCATTTAAACCACCAAGGCCTGTATTCACAAACTTTCTGAGAATTCTCTGAGAGCTCCTAATTTAACCCAAAAACTTCTAGCATGGAGTCCTAGCTTAAGAGTGAGTTAGAAAACGTCTTAGAGCATCTCTGAGCAAGGCAGGGACCGAAAACTTTTATCCCAGTGGGGAGGCAGGGTTGACCCTGTTGCGAAGTGTGACACAATCTTTTAAAAGCTGTGATTGCTTGTTTCGAAAAAAAAAAAAAAAAAAGCACTATTAGCTATAAAGGGCAGGAAATGGACAGTGTAACTGATGGCGTCATTAAAGAATTAAAAAATTATATAATTTGATGGAATGAATAACTGTGTTGAATAAATTAAAACCATTTCAAAAGGAGTGTCATATAACGCCAGGTTCAGACAGGACGCCAAAGCGCTGCGAAGCCACAGCCCTTTTGTTCACACCAGACGCGAATTTCTCGCAAGCGGCTCTGCTCCTCGGCTGTTCTACAGTCACACTTGGAGCTGTTTTTTCACCATGGTTAAGTAAATAAGCGCGTAAAATTATAACGCCATGTTTTCCTGACAACTGTAAATGTATGTCCACTTCATAGTAATGAGTATTTTTCTGTCAACTGGTGTTTAATTAGGCTATTGAAAATAGTTTTATTTTGAAATTTGTTTCATTTTGAAAATTGACTGGATTCTCTCGTTGTTGCTTTGTTTGACTTCCTGCCCAGCTTGACACATTTGGCCGCGGCACGCAGACTCCGAAACGCCGCGGCACGCAGAGCGCCACGGCGCTTCCTATGTGAATAACAACATTGGTTAACATGGGCGCCGAAACGAAAATGGCTCCGCTCCTCTGTGCTTCACAGCTAATTACAGCGTTTCTGAACCTGGCGTAAGAAGAAGGGGACAATAAAGAACTATTTTATGTGAGTGCAGCTCTCATGAGATTGATCATAAACATTATCCGTGCTTGATGCTTGTGCTGCAATTCACTGTCATTCAGCGTTTAGAGAATATTTCACATTTTCACAATATTTTACATTTTATCACCTTGAGAGCTCCTTTAAGGACTAAGATGCTTTGAGGATTCCCTTTTTCTTTTCAAGGATCTAGTCTTAATTGTACGTATAAGTTATTTATAATTTTATTCTCTTCTTTTCTCTTCCCCAAATTTTCTTGGAATTTCATCACCAGGAGCAACTCTCAGGAATATAGCGCTAAATTTGTTTGTAAATACAAGGACCAAATATACAGCGCAAAGTGTTTCACAGCAGTTCCATCAAGACATTTTCGTAATCTCCATATATTTACTTTTTTCAGACAATAATTTCCATAATAGATTTAAGAGAATACTTAAGTTCAAACTTACCCATATTTTCAGGTTTTACCAAGAGTGGAGAGCAGTGTAGAAGCTGACAAGGTGTGACCAGCTTTGTCAGTGTGAGGTCTCTCAGCAAACACAGAGAGGCAGGAAGATTTACTAAGGGCAACACCTTATCCTGGTACAAACATACATACATATCTATTGTACCACAGTGTTTCAATATGTATCTTTAAACTAGATTACACTCTCTCGGCCAGCTCCGTAGTTTGGGAAAACAGGAAGTGATACAGCAGTGACGTGGATGGCAGCAGAAACAAACCTCTTTGAGCAGAAATGGATAAAGAAAAGGGCATTTTGAATGGCAGGTTCAGCTTCAAAGCCCTGCCAGATGGTCCAGAAATGTTCTGTTCTGCTGCTTCCCATAAAGTTTGGAGGGTGATAGGCACTCAGCCATTATTGCAAGCAGCGGTCCAACCAGGTGAAGACACTCAGTGAGCTTGGCTTGGATTCTTCCGGTCACAATGTCATGCTAAAATCACCGTTGATTTTGGGAAGATAATTTTTTTTTTTTAAATTCTTTGAGAACGTCATGATTCTAAGAAGTTTCTAAGTATTGTATAACTAGGAGCAAATCCTAATTCTAGGATGCCTTATGAATATGGCCCAAGCACTTAGAACAAATTGTACTTTTCATGCAGTGATGATACAGGACAGAGCATTGTTTAACTAAGGTCTAAGGCATGACAGGACATGTCTCCTGCGCACACATGGGGATTGTTTGCCAATGAGACTACCAGCTATATATGAACAGTGTCACTCATTGGCAAAATATTTGATGGCTGACAAGCTCTGTTAGAATTTAGTTAGACTGTAAGTTTGAATAAGAAATTAGTCTATATTTGTAGATGACATTAAGCAGCCATAAATCAGTCAAGTCTGTGTCTGTTTCTCCCTGCGTAATGTCAACACTCTAAGATTAATTTTTAGCTTTAGCCCTACCCAGTAACCAAAGATTGGTTTGAAAAAACAAAAAGTACCAGTGGGACTATGAAAGACAACAGCTTTTAATTTCACAGTCGGTGAAACGGTGTCACAGGGCTCATCTACAGTACTCATCAGCCTCAGCATAAGAACACCAGTCTTCTTTCCACTCAATGCCTGATTGTTTCCGCTCGTCCTAGTGGTAGTTATGGCTGAACCTAGTCTCTAGCGTTTCTGGCTCCAGTGTTACTCTGTTTGAACCGTGTGACTTACACCTGTGCTCTTTTCATTGTTTCCGGAACTAGTGCACTTCTTGCTCCAGATCCACAGCCACACTGCCACCCAGCCTCCTCCACCTTAGCTTCAAGCCCTATGCCTCAGCAGCTCCACCTGCATAGCCATTCACCAGTGCCTCAGCCTCTACCTCCACCACCTCATGCCATGAGCCCCCCTGCACCACCAGCCTTGTCAGTCACCTGAGCCACTAGCTGCTTCCTTTTCACCTGAACTAAATCAATAAATGTAAGAAAGGTTTAAAGTTGTCCATATCAAGTTGACAATTCAGTGCATGTCGTTGACATTTATCTGCAGTAAATCTCACAGGCATCGTGCAAGTGTGGCTGACAATAGCATCAAACCGACAGGGAGTCAGTGGACAGCACCAAGGAAGTGATGTCATAGCTAAAGAAATTACTTGATGAGAAGCCTTACAGATAACATTTTCATTTTCACATTGTCACCAAAAAAGCAAAGTGACATGTAAATGTAAAGGCAATAGACCGGGGGCACCGTTCACTTATTGCATTTGAATATTGTCCACTTTGAAGCAGAAGCATGTAAAATGTTGTTTTCATTTATATTTTCAAATTGTAAGAAAATAAAATGTTCTTTTAAGTGTGACTTTAATGAATTGCTTAGAGGTGGCACCAGCCTAATGTATGCCTATTTCACCCTAGGTGCTCCGATTAAAAGCAGTGATGACATGGACACCGTGTTTGCCGTTCAACTGTTTACTGAGGTCTAATGTTTGCTTGCAATACAAGCATGATGACAGAATATAAATATACAGCAGATAAATACAATAAAACACATTAATTCTGTTTTCAATTAACATTCACTTCAAATGGCTTTGAACAATTATTTCCAATAACTCACAGTTAAGTGATGATGCTCTTTAAAACACCTGACAAATGCACTGCAATGCATATGTATATATATATGCTAACATAAAAATACAATGAAAGGAAAGCATCGGGCTAACTTGAAATGCCACAGGGCTTGGTGAAACATGTCACCTAGCTTGCTCACTAGCTTAATTAGCACAGAAAAATGAATACAAAGCGTATGAACATAAAAACACAAATCAGCTGTGATAATATCACACATTCTATACATGAACTGATGCACAAATGACCTAGACACTGCCAGTTGTCTATTAAATTAACAAAGAAGAACAACAAGCAACACTTACTTCTCTAATGCATGCGTACCATGACTCAGCTGTGAGGGGAGATTCTTCAGTGTGCCGTGTGCAAAGCTAGGGAACCATTGAAGATCCAGGTGCACTGTTTTGGTACAGTGACTTAATCATTTATTTTTTATATAACATATACATTTTCATATTGTCCTCAAAAAAGTGACATGTAGATGTAAAGGCAATAGACCGGGGATGCTGTTCGCTTATTGCAATTGAATATTGTCCACTTTGAAGCAAATGTAAAATGCTGTTTTCATTTATAGTTTCAAATTGTTAGAAATGTTTTTCTTCTTTTAAGTGGGACTTAATCGTGTATTTTTTTATATTACATTTTAATTTTCAAATTTGAATTTATATTTTACAATTGTCCACTTTAGAGCAGGTAAAGTCATTAGTCATTTTCATATAGTCCCTGAAAGCAACATGAGGACATGTAAATGTAAATGTGTTGCACTGGAGGGCACTGTATGTAAATTAAGTGTCAAACAGCTTTTCCATTTTAATGTTTAATATAACTGTAGAATACCCATACAAGCATGTGAAAATGGTAATGCAAAATAAATTATTACATTTTAATTTTTACAAAAAACAAAACAAATATGCTATTGTGGAATTACATGTTTACTTTCAAGCTTACAACATCCTTAGGTCCCCTACGGGCTTCCATAGAGGGAATCAAGTTTGTTTGTTTCCATACAGTAGGTGGGGAAAAGACACTGGTAACAAAATCACCACATCATTCCATCTCATTTCGTCTCGGCACTTCTGTGAGTATTTACAATAAAAAATCTTCCACATTTGTTTCATGTGGATGCTGTGGCAATGTTTATACTCATTTGAAAATGACATTTTCAGGGATGCCAGATATGGAGGAGCATGCAGGCTGTGGTGAGACAAAGAAAACACTGTTCAGGAGGGTTTTTAATGTCTTGTGATATGGTCCTGTCCTGTCCTGTTGTTTCATTGTGTGTGTGTTTTCTGGTATTTAGTTGTCTTTTGCCCTTTTTCAAGTGTTCTGTTTTCCCTCCTGTTTTCCTTGTGATCCCAACCAGGCTGCTTTGGCTCCACAACTGCTCTGCATCTACCTATTTAGCCTTTACCTCCTACCAGTGTTTTTCCATTCATTTCCCACCTGTGTTTCTCTGCCTCACTCCACCTGCACCTCATCCCCTTGTTAGTTTTGCTTGTTAGCCCGTGTGCTCCATTCTGTCTTTGTCAGTTTGTTCCTGTGTTCGTCCTGTTTCTTCTCCTGTGTTTCTCCTAAGCCTTTTCCAGTGTCCTCAAGTGTCTCCCCATAGTTCCTGTTTTTTGTTCCTTGTGTTTTTACTGTTTGTACTTTGTTTAGCTTTTGTTTTGCTACATTTGGTATTTACACTTCTTGGTTTTTGGATTTTACTTTGTGGATTATCCGCTTGAGATTTAAGATTGTTTTTTGTTCCTCATCCTGCCTGCCTCCTGAGAGTGTTTCTGCATTTGGGTCCTCGCTATATTTTTTGCAAACATAACAATGTGAGGCAAATGTGCCTTTGAATGCTATCACATTTTCTGTTCTTTTTTTCTTGACTTTTTGAATGCCATAATTTAGACAAATAACTTTAAATGAAGACAGACATGGCTTTTTTGTCTAATCCAGTCTTACATTAACAATATTTGGTGTGTATTTGTATTGTCATTAAGTGTAAACTGACAGTTATTATTATATTTCTGCTTTTGTCTTTTGCTGTCATCCCTTGCAGCCCCAGTAACTACAACTGGATCAGTACTGCATGTTTTCCCCCCTAACAGTTGTGATATCAACATTTTAGACAATGGGAGGACCGTCAATGATTTCATAGACAATAAAATAAAAGAGTGTGGTTCAGAGGTGAGCATCAGACATCACGACACTTAAATTAGTGTATTGTGAGATAGATGAGATTCTTGAGGTTCGCGTCATCAAAATAAAATGTTCACTTTGCTTTCTTCATTCAGGACAGTGCTGAGCCATTTTTTGTGGCAAATCTAGACAGTGTGTTTAAGATGCACCGCAAGTGGCTCAAAAACTTACCTCGAGTCAAGCCTTTCTATGCGGTGAAGTGCAACAACGTGCCAGCAGTTTTGAGGATGCTGAGTGCTCTGGACACCGGCTTTGACTGTGCTAGCAAGGTACTGTGAAGCATTTGGAAAAAAAATCTATTGGTTTTTTTTTTTCAAAGTCTTTGTTATGGTGAAATGTTTCCTGCTTTGTTTGCTCATTTAAAGTTTGTCCAATACAGGGTGAGATTCAGATGGCCCTGTCTCTGGGTGTAACACCTGATAAAATCATTTACGCACATACAACCAAACCACTGTCGCACATCAAATATGCCTCTGCTCATGGAGTGGATATGATGACTTTTGATAGTGAAGATGAACTCCTAAAAATTTCTCGTTGTCATGCCAAAGCCAAGTAAGTTAAAAAACTATATTTTCTACTTCTGGGTTAAGTGTGAATTCTTCTTTGAGTATTGATTCATGCAAGTCTTTTGGATCATGTTCCAGACTGGTGCTCCGCATCGCAGTGGATGATTCAAAATCCCTGTGCAGATTTAGTGCAAAGTTTGGAGCCAGACTGGTGTCAGTTGATAAGCTGCTGCAGCGTGCTGGAGAGCTCGGCTTAGAGGTCATCGGGGTCAGCTTTCATGTAGGCAGCGGGTGCACTGAAAGTTTGGTGTTCAAGCAGGCCATTGCAGATGCCCGACATGTCTTTGACACAGCGGTAAGTCTTCGTCATAGCAGTACAGCACGACCATAATACAGACCGTTGACATGTTTTGTGATATAGCCATGATCAAGTATGTCATGATGATTTGCAGTTTAGATGCCCAAGAGTATAACTTAATATCACTGCTTTGGTGGAGTTGCTCAGGGGCCATCAGATAACACTGTTTGCAGACCTGCCAACCTCTTAAAAAGTACCATATTATGCCAAAAAAATATTCAGCTCACATATATGTGCACACACACAAAAATCACATATCTAATTGGTCCACATATCTAATTGGTTGGAAAAAGGTTCTTTTTCAGAACGTCGCTGGTTCGATTCCCCTGGTCTGCATGTTGAAGTGTCCAGCCACCGCCATCAGTGTATGAATGTATGAATTACTGTAAGTTGCTTTAGACAAAAGCTTTATGAGTCCGTCATGGTTGTGTTTTGGGCGGAACATGAATTAAACCAGTGAGAGAGAGGTGAAATACGTCCTCAATAAGGAAAATATTAGTAACATTACCTGCAGTGATCCTCCAGCAGCAGCTACATTAACATCATCACAATATTATAACATCATTATGTGCATTTGTGAATGAGGAACAGCTGATAAACTTCACTGATTATTTAAAACTCCTGACTCGCCTACAGGATCAGTTAGTATTTCATGTTAGTAAATGTTCACACAGTAAAATAGAAAGCAGCTGTCCTGATAAATCCTGAGATTCTGTCCAAACATTTATTTTTACAACAATTTATTTTTAGAAGCTAAAAGTTTAATTCTGTTTCCTTTGGAGAGTTTGTAACTACAGCTCTTTGTTTGGCTGATTGAATGTGTCGTGAGAGTGTATGCAGGTGTGAACCCGCCTGTGCAGGTGCATCTTAGTAATTATGTGTCGACCAGCTGTTTTGTTAGTTTATGGCGTTGACTCTGTCTGCTGCTTCAAGATAAGCATCTCAGTGCGTCTGACCAAACTTTAAGATCACGCGCCCAGGGGCACACAGGTATGCATATACATTTGCTATTTACACAACGTGGATGCTGGGTGTGAGACTACGTGTCGTCTGAAACTAGCAACGACACTTGTGCAGTGCTTTGTGCGGGCATGGGATAGAGCCCCATGACTTCACTGTGACCTGAAGACCCTCTGTGGTTGAAACATTACATCACATTACATCATGTTTTCATGTGCATAATTTGGTGCTTTCTTCTTCATTACGCTACACCAATGAGTGTGACTAATTAAATTTAGCTACATTACAGCAGAAAGCAGGAGTTATAGTAGTGCTGAAGCATAAACGGTGTGTATATTAAACCGACATATATTAACACGACAACACACTTACTGCTTACCATGTCTCATCTGCCTTCAGGTCATTTTTTCCTGTCTTTTATTTCTGTTTCCTACTTTATTTTGGTGTCTTACTCTCCTCTTATTTCAGATCCCATCCTGCGCTTGTGTGTTTTCCAGCATTTCTCCTTGTAACGAACCTGATTCCAATAAAGTCAGTTCCTTTTTCTGATGACTTCACAGCTGCAGCCTGCTGCACTGTGCACGGTTATTCATCTGCAAATGTTAGCGATTATTTGAAAGTGATACTCCTGCTGCAGCTTCTGCCATTATGCTGCTTTTGAGGCATGGATGTGGTAGAATAACAGAACGCTGGCAGACGTGGGACCAGCTGACCAACAGCCTCTTGACGTAATGTGCATTAATTTATAAAATCATAGATTAATAAAAGTAGTGCTGCCACACAGACTCTGAGAGGTCTGACCGGACGTTTCAACTCATTTAAATAGCACTGTTTTTTTTATTTTAATTTTATGTATATAAAAAAATATAGGCCTATGTCCTGACCTCGGTGACCTCATAGCTGGCTATGGCCATGGTGTCTAAAGCTGTTATGTATTTTAACATACTAATGTACTTTGATGTCAAATTATGTACCTGCACAGCAAAATATGTGCAGGTTGGCAGGTCTGTGGTTGTACTGAACCACTTGTGTAAATGTGTGTGTTAATAGAAGTGTGGATCAAAGCATTCCTAAAAAGTTATCATTTAGTAGATTGTGTTTTCAGAGGCTGACCAAGTCAGAGGGATGCAGCCATCAAAAATACTTAAATCCTAAAATTAACACTACTTTGTGAAAGAAAAAATAGTTGGATTATTTTTTGGACTGATTGCTTGATATGAATTGGTTATAAAGGCTTTGTAAATTAACCAATGACTTATACAACATATTTCATAGCAGATGGGCTTCTGGTAGGTGAAATAATATGCTATTAATGAGGACATCATTACATTACCTGCAATGATCCTCAAGCCACAGAAACAGTAAGGGTGCATTTACACAGGATCCTAACTTCATAGATTACTTGCATCTCTGGACACGGAGACATGATCAGTCAGGATCTAACATCGATTAATGTTATCTTTTCCTCGACACAATCATATAGTGAAACAATTTGGAACAAAACAGACACCCTGATAAATCCTGAGCTCAGAGCTGTCTAAAAAAAAAAAATCTGATAAAAGAGCATTCATTTTTCTTTGGTCACAATCACATAATTAGTTTACCATTTATTACTACAATAAATATTTTTCAATAACTGTCCTTTCGTTATTAATAAAAACAATTGATAATATTTAAATCCTTACATGCAGTTGTGGCTACAACTGCTAGGGGGTATAGTGAGCCCCCTGTACTACTGCGAACTGCACCTGTGGGCCCACATGCACCTAAATATGTTCATGTATCTGTGCTGACTATGAAAGATTTTTGGCATGCCTTGTCACTGATGGGAAAAAAACTCATAGAAAAGGAAATATTTTAAGAACTGAGTTGCAAGAGTTTGAAAGAAAGGTGAAGAGGTCTTTAGTATATAACGAAAGTTTATGCACTTGTTTTTTAATGTTGAAATGCTGTGGTGATGTTTCTTTCAGAGTTCGTTGGGCATTCAGATGAGTCTCTTGGATATTGGTGGAGGGTTTTCTGGGAGAGAGGACTTTCAAGTGAAATTTGAAGAGGTAAAATGACCCAAATATTGAGAGTTAGTGTTTACTCATTGTTGTGATTTCACCTCAGCAGTCTACTGACAAGGCATCATGACTAACTCCCTGAAGCACTTGTATTGTACACTTTGAGTGTACAATACAACCATTGCCGGGCATAAATATGTGAAGAATATTCTGAAAATGTACCTACACAATTTTCATCATTAGTGGTTGTATTTTTTTTTTTCTATTTTCAAGGTTTCTCTTGCTCAATCAAGCATGAAAACACTTTATGGAATCATGGAGACGTCAACCTTTTTATGGTTTTCATGCAGGTTTCCTAGTTTCATGATTTTTTAAAATGTTCACGTGTTTTACCCTCCCAGTTTTCAGAGGTCATTAATGGAGCACTTGATGAATTGTTCCCGCCTGACAGTGGGGTGCAGATTATTGCAGAACCAGGCCGATACTACGTGGATTCGGCCTTCACACTGGCAGCAAACATCATTGCCAAAAGGGTTGTCATAGACAATATGGATGAAAACAGCGGTAATGTATAGATATGTATTTTAAGTTACTTGAACAGCCTGTTTTTATTCCCAGCATGTCAAATAAGGCAGCCTGGCCAGTGACCCTATGCTTCCAAGTTCGATGCTGTAGGTCCCCCTGTAACACTTCCTGAAAGCTTTGTAAAACTAGTAGTTTGTAAAACTACTGCTAAAAAAAGTAGCTTTAGCAACTACTTATACTCATTATACTCATTTAACTCAGCGTTAAATAAATCAACATATGGTGTATATGAAACAAAATATAATAGCCTACCAAAAAAAATCAGGTTTCATGCCTTTTTTCTAAATTATAATAATTCTAAAAAATAAAATAAAATGTATATTATATAGGGTTTTTTTTTTTTTATAAAAAAAAAATTCATGTTATTGGCCAAAATTGTAGTTTGTAAATTGAGTAGTTAAACTACAAAAAATTACCCAAAAAGTAGTTGAAATACTTGACACAGCACAAAATATGAATGTAGTTTAACTACCAGCAAGTTGCAGCAAATTGTAGTTAAGCTACTGTATGTAGTTCAACTACACATAGTTTAAGTCTCCCCAACACTGTTGACGGCACGACTGTGATTCAATTAGAGTAGACAACCATGCTCAGTCTCAGAGTAAGTACAATCCTAACTTGCAGGGTTTTAATTACTCACTTAGAGCAGAGCAGTGAGCAGTGTAACTTTTGACCACGACTGTATACCTCGATACATGCAGTGTTTTATAATATATTTTATAATATTATTTATTTTTATTATATAATTATTTTCAACATCAATTAAAAATCATTTACATTTCAGTGATTTTCATTATTTTGCATGAATTCTTTCCAGACGGTGAGGTAAACAGCCCTGACATAACAATGATGTACTACCTTAATGATGGAGTGTATGGCTCCCTGAGTTTCCTCATTAATGATGCTGCCCACACCAAGGTGGAACCATACCTCCACAGGGTAAATATTAACTCTGTCCCCTCACAAGAAAGCCAATTTTGGACGATTCTGTGAAACACTTGATTATGTTGAATATCAATGTTTGTTTGTTTGTTTGTTTGTTTTTTTACCTCCAATGTATGTAATGCCAATGATTTTAATTCTTACTTTCCACAGTAACTACAGAAGGAATTAAGTTAGGTAAATATTGTGGTAATAGCAAATAATCTCTGGGTGAGGTATGGAAATTAGCCGCCTAACCCTAACCATGCCTCGGAAAAAATCATGATTATGATTAACAGAAAGGCAAACACTAATTTCAAGTTTGCAACGGACAGCAAGGAAGTCAGACTGCAACCTCTACAAGCCTACTGTCCACCAATATGGTTGAGATTGGTGGGATACCACTAGGCTCTAAATGAAGCAGATTGACCAATATCATCTTCATGTTGAGTCATTTAGAATTGTTTGATTAAAATAAAATGAGGAACAGTGTTGGAGGATGTCATTTACCTTTCTGCCTCAGAAAATTGTAAAATGGAATTTAAAACAATATACTGTGAGAAAATCTAGCAGTGGTTCCATGGACAATATTTCTTCAGTCCAATTGAACTCACTGTGATTAGAGATTTCATCTTAAAGGACCTATTTGTAATTTCCATCCACCTGCTTCAAACCAATAGGGGGCAGTATTTCCCCACTTCTCAATGTTCAGTTCAAACCCTTTTTGTTATTTATTTGTTTTCATCTTGTTCATTTGCTTTGTGTTTAATTTGATTTTGTAAAGCACTTTGTAACTATTGAATGGTGCTGTATAAGTTATTATTAATATTATTAGTATTACATGATTATTGGACATTATTATCTTCCTATTCAACAGATTATCAAAGGTTTAAACCACCCCTCTTGATCTGATCAATTCATTCAGACCAGGCCACATTGGATCAGTCTCTTCCGGTTGAGATGCAGCATTTTTATTCTTACTGTGCTATTATTCTGATTATTAGAGGAATAGCTTATGGGAACCATTGTGATGTGGATTTTTATTTTTCAGTGTTTGTCTTCTACACAGGCTGTTGAGAGCAGTGAGCAGAGATACAGGTCTGTTATCTGGGGTCCAACCTGCGACAGCATTGACAAAATAACGGACAGCTCCTGGATCCCTGAGTTGCACATGGGGGACTGGCTTCTCATCGACAACATGGGTGCTTACTCTGTTACTTTAAGCACCGACTTCAATGGATTTGAAAGAGCACACATTTACCCCGTTGTGTCAGCTGCGACATGGCACGCCCTAAACCTCTCTTACACCCTCCACGTTATCTATTAATGATCTGGTAATGCTGTATGAGTTAGACAATGGCACAGTACTGACATGAAAAACAAACATGGGCATCTTTCATTGGTTGGTCAGTTTCTGTTGACAGGTCTATTGTGTCATGTTAGTTGAGTTTAACTTGGCTGCGGCTCAGGGGGAAGAATTGGTCATCCAGTAACCGGAAGGTCGCTTGTTGGACACACTTTGAGTGGTCAGTAGGCTGGAAATTTACAATGCAAGACCAAATAACTTCTAGATTTGATAGAATCAACATTCGGTTGCAACAAGGAGAAAACTGGTTGAGAAAATAATTTTGAAAATTGAAAATTCTTAGTTTGGGTAAAAAATTATTTATTGTCATTAATTTCATGACTGCACAACATTCTGCAGAACACATGGAGCCAATCCAGTAAAAATGAAGTAGCTGGTGAGGCTTTGAATACAAAGAATCACAAAAAAATTGAAAACTTCAAATATTCACAAGATAAAAAGTATTTGGCGCACAGCTATATGATTTTGCAGGGTCCCATGACTTTAATAGAAGTTTTTACATGAACTTTTGTTGTGATGTATAAAGTCTATATGTGTAGTGGGAAATTGTTTGTTTAAGAGAAGATTTTTAGATAACTTTATGTCCTCTCCCTTTTTCGGTGTTTCTATGTGAATGTATGGTAGAGGGGAATAGTAGGAATAGATGAAGTTGAGTGGATTTGCAGGGATTTCTATTTGGATTCCATTCAAACTAATCTTCAAAGAAAGCTGAATATTTAGTAATGTTTTAATGGGATGTTTTATAGTACAATACCAATATCAATATTCATTTGATTTCTGACATGGAATAGTAAAGATGGAACCAGGGTCTTACGCTGAAAACAGGGTTGTTTCTTTGTAATAAAAATGAATCAGGGTTGGAAACAGCTGAACTACGTCTTTTTTTTATTGTATTGCTACATCTTTTGTTTTAGGAAAATGACATCATTACATCATCAACATTTTCATTTAAAACACTGATTTCTTTAGTGGCAACACAGGTGGTACTCTTGATTTAATTCACAAGAATCACAGCTTGTTATATATTTTGTTCCAAGACAGTGACTTCAACATTTTTATATAAATGTAGATTACAGATTTAAATTGTAATACAGCCTTTTCATTTCAATCTTGAATAATAATGGCTTTTATGTTCTGCTTCTACCCATACGCAGCTTGAAGACAATGGATTTAGATTCATATCACATTTAGTAGTTCGATTACATTCATCTGAGCATTACAGATTTTCAAGCAGGAATTTTTCCAGCATATGTAGCCTTATTTCAAGAATATTGCAATAGCATTGGATGCTAAATTTAAGAATATTTCCTACATATTAAGAAAATTGTTCTTTGTGTATTTACACAAATGTACTTGTTAATAGTGTAGCTTTACTGTTTTTTTAATATATATTGCCTAACATTTAGCCTTATTTCAAGATGATGGCACAAGCAATTGCTGAATTTAAGCACTTTTTCCTACATATTGAGAAAATAATTCTTAAATATTTTACTGTATCAAGACAAATGTACTTGTTTTTTGCTTGAAGCCGTGATTCCATTGATGAAGAAAACCTGCCATGATTATATCAAGTTTAATTTTATGGAACAGCTTCCTTTAAGTTCTGTGGTTGCTTATCTGTGAGGGGTAACAATGAGATGTTTAGTATGGCTTTCATCAGTGAGCAGGGATCTGGTCTTCTCTCCGGGGCTGCCTTGACTTTTAGCCTTCATTCTACTTAAAAAGGTGCTGCAATTTTATCTGGAAATTCAGACAGGTGTTAAGGCTAATTGACATTACGGACTTCAAATGTTTGCAAGGTGGATTATTAATAAATGCTTGAATATGGATCTCCAGTGTGAAAATAAATTCTCCTACATTTAGATGCCTAGAACGACGTGACAGTGAACCATGTTTTTAACCAAAGAGCACACATACTTCAGGAAAGAAGACGAAAATCATATTTCTTTATTAAACTCCCTGTATTTTAATACTTTCCGGTGAGTTTTACCTCACCATACATTAAAAATGACAACACTGAAAAATGATTTGTACCTGACAGGGTATGTTGAAGTGAGGCAGTGTCACTGTGTAAACAGACTATGACAGTGGTGCAAACTATAGAAACAAAACACAGCTTGTACATTTTGAGACGTTATTGCTGATGTGAGATTTCCATATTTCCCTCATTAAACTATGATTCTGCAGAGTTGAACAACTCTAGTGCCACAGTGCGGTTTGTTACCAGGGGTGTTTGTACTGCTGGTATCACAGTTAGCTTTGGTTGAATGTGTCCACCGACAGGCAGACATTGTATCACTCTGACAAACGTTTTCAAAGTTTGTCGAAGTTGAGTCGCTGAAACTGCATCCGAAAACAAACCAAATAATGTTTTTCTTACAGAGGATGATGCCAAGTGACACAGGAAGAAATAGATTTGCCTCAAGCTATATAAGGTATCCAACTCACGTTTACATTTCTAATTCCAGTGAAGGACAATTGAGTCAAGATGATTATTTTTCACCGATGCATGAGGGGATCAGAAGCAGAAGACTGTGAGTGTGGTATGTGTGGGGTATATATGCACATGTACATGTAGAAAAATAACTTCTTTTGTCAATCTGTCTCTGTCGGACAACTTCTTGCACAGTCTTTTTTTTTTTTTATATATATACAATATATTACACATGATGATTCTGAATCCCCATTTGTCCAAATTCCAGTATATTGATAGTCTTTCATTTGGGTTCACAGTCTGCATATATTTAACCTTTGAGGCAGTGTACGAAGATAACAAAAATGTTAAATCATGTTTTTTTGCATTCAATGTATAAAACCATCATTCCTGAATACATACCAGTTCTCACAGCATAGTTTAACTGCTTTACTTCCACCTCACCCCACCCACCTGCAGCTCTTGTATACAGATACTTAGCCGCCGTGCTGGCTGACATACGGTTTAATTGAAGTGACGGACAAAACACCAGTCACCCAGAGATTTTATGGGCTTTTTTGTCCTCCAGATCATCTGTTATTGGGTGCAGTTTTTGGTGTCCTTGCAGTACCACGCTGTGCCACGGGGTGGTGCTGAGGTGCTGAGTGTAGAACTTTAGGTAGAGGGGGAAGGAGAAGAGGGGGAGCATGGCGCAGGGCTCCAGCCAGGAGAGGGAGTTGATTTGGGCGACGGACTTGGAGGACAGCTCCTGAGCTCTGTATCATTCTCTTCTCTGCCCCCTCCTCTACCTTTTCCTCCTCCACCTCCTCCTCCTCCTCCTCCTCCTTTCCCTCCCACAGGTCCATGGCCCTCCAGTCCCTCCGAGTTCTCTAGCATTTCCTGGATGAGAGGAGGCATGGAGCCAGGTATCTCCATCTTCAGTGTGATCACTCTCTCTGCTCCTATGAGGAAGAGATGGACAAATACAAGTCACTATGTGTGGATCTTGCCCCATCACCCTGCACATTACACCTGAACATTAATGGAAGACAGAGGGATGTGGTGAAACTGTCACTGCAATAAAGTCAATATTTTATAGTTTATTATCATTTTCAAGAATGATAATAGCATCAAAATATTCCCTCTTACCATATTTGTGTTACAAGTGATTACAACATCAATTCTTCAAAAAAAAAAAAAAAAAACTCTCAATATGTAATGTCTGCCACTCAGAGTCTCTCAATCAAGAGAGTGTTACATGGGAAGATCCAGGCAGGGCGGGAGGCAGAGTGGCTGTTCAGGTGTAGAGCCGGACCTTGTGGAGGAATAAACACCTGTAGTCACATGAGATTCTGCTCTGATCTGGGGTTGTTACCCGACGGGAGGAGAGCTCAGAGATTACTGTTTCACTTCTGGGATTAAAGTGGATTTATCTTCACTCCTGTTCTGCATCAACCTGACTGCAGCAGTGATGTGTGGAGGCGACCTCTATCGTCAGGCGTTTATGTACGGTAATGTCGACCGCCAACTGAAGCTGAAGGCGAAATGTACTTTACTTCATGATTGTACCATTACAGATAAGAGAGAGGGAAACAAAGAGAGAACCAGAGTCTCTGTTTGGTGCTGAGATCAGTGTTGAGGTTGACCTAAATTCACAGACACACGCACCGTCGCCTCTGCTCACCAGCTTACAGCTACATAAATGATCCTGTGGTCAAATTTGACCTTATCTCGCTTCGCTGGCAGTGAACACATAATTAAACACCTGCCATTTCTGATAAAAGTCCGTCTGATAAGATTCAGGGAAAAATGTTCGTGGACATGGTTTTAAAGTTTTATTAGTCTCATTTGCTGATTTCCTTCCTCACTCTCTGCCTCCCTCAACAAAAGTAATAGTGTATAGTGACAGGTGAGCAAATGAAGCACACCATTACCTTGATTAAACCTGAGGATTTCTCTGGTTCGGAATAATAACATGGTGATATTAATAATAATAAGGGTCAATAGTAGCCTACACAAGCAAAAAACAATGACACAGCAAATTTTATTGAGTTGTCACTATTTAGCTTTTTTTTTTGCAACATCTCTTTTAAGTTACCATCAACAAAGCTAAGCATTTCCTGAACAAATGTTTCACATTAAAAGCGTTCACTTGACTCAAAAAGCATATTTCATTCAGTTTTACTGGTAGGAAAAACATCTGTAGGAAATGTGTTTGACAGCTTAACAGCAATAAAAAGATGGTGAAAGTAGAAAAAATAGTTGGTGAATGAAATTTTTAATAGAAGAGAAACTCGAGGGGTGAGTGTGACATGACAGTACATATCATGTTATGCCTCTTTGATTTACAGTACATCTATGGGTTTCTAGATTGATTTGTATTTCTCACCTCACTGTAACTGGTTGATTATACTTAATTATTCCAACAAATCACCTTAGCTCGATTGTGTCGTGTACAGTATTAACATGAGGGACGGGGTTGTGGTCTTAGTGGGGACTTGGACAATGTGGCAGTTACTAGATATATGTCCTGACTACTTGTATACACTGTGAATGTGTGTGTTGGGACTCGCCCCAACAACATTGCTTGTGTGTAAACAGAAGCCCTCTGTGCCCATACCTGAGTAAATTATCACCAGTCACCAGTGTGTGAGTGTGTGTTTGTTTGTGTGTGTGTGTGTGTGTCTCACCCTTCACACTGATGCTCCTGAGGTCAGTAATCTTCATCAGTATCTTGGGGAACATGCAGGGTTTTTCAGGCCTCCTCCTCCTCACATAGATCTGTGCACACACATGAAGGCATGGAGAAGTATTAGCCAACGATATCTGAGTGCTTTCATTTCCATTTTGTAAACTTTTTTACTTTGTTGATGGATTCACATTATTTTCTTTTGACAACAGAAATGTTTTCTGTCAATAATAATGTTTGATTTGAGTGTTTTATTTGACGATTCAACTTTATTTCACTCTTTAATTTCTTAGGGTCATACTGCTGCTCAATAAAAGACACATGACATGAAAATAGATTTATGTCTTTTGTGTTCTTTTTTAATTCTTTTCCTTATAGTAAGAATATTTGAACTTACTTTATCCAAAAGATTATTTTCAACAAATCCCATGAAGAACCAAAAACAACAATCGTTGTTAGGGCCACTTGTAGGTCGTTGACCCAACCGGCCTTCATGTGGGTTGCTAGAGCTAGGTGAGCCCAGGTGTGAATGGTTGTTAAGCTGTCTGGGGAGAGAACTCAGCACAGCATTGTAGGTGGGTGATAAGTAATGTCTTAGGCCACCTCCTCTGTTCAAAGACGGTCGTTCCATATATTTGTCCTCAGTATGGATACATGGGCCCGTGCTACAGAGCCACAGACAGGGTAGGGAAGTCAAAAAGTACTGAGAGAACGGATCAACTAATTCTGGTTTGGATCTTCACATGGAATTTGTTGACAGTAAGAAAAATATATTATATCAGCAGACACATCCCTAGTTACCTACTGTACTTTATTCACAGCTTTTCTGTAAAACTGCCTGTGTTTGCTTTGGAAATGGAGGATGACTCCTTGAATTAAATGGCAATGTAACTAACAACATAGTACTATTATAAAAATACCTTCAAGGCTTCAACAATTGGCTCCTGAAGAACATCCACCTTGTCTGATTCCTCCAGATCCTGACGGTCTGCAAACGCATGATACACAATCAGTGCCACAAGCTTTATTACACATTCATTAACTTTAAGAGTAACTACACAGAACAGGACACCTCCTTTCCAGAAATCATAACCTGGTTACTCAAGATAATACACAGGCTTTGTTGTGAGCAGTTTCATGTGCAGCTACTTTCTTTTTAATCGACTACACGTATCACCACAGTGTGCATCTACTCATGGAGGGGAGGCTTGTGCTTGCAGTGTGTGAGATGTAAACACTAATGGCATCCTCCTCAGGTGAGCTGTAACATTAGCTAGCTTAGAGCTCAAGCCTCTCGCCCATGAGTCGATGTACAAATCCTTCAATGCAGTGATACAGAAAGAAAATAGTTCCTACATGAAACTGCCCACAAAAATGTCTGTGGATTATCTCTTGTAACCAGGTCAGGATTTCTGAAAAGAGATGCTGCTGTTCAGTTTCTCAAATGGATTTTTTTTTGGCTCTTAGAGCGCCACAAGCCGCGGGCCATCTAGTTCTATTTATATCAGAGAGAAGGCAGACATCTCTACAGCCAGTATCTCTTAAACATGTGTTTTTGATTTTCAGGTGAACTTAAGCATTTTTTTTCAGTGATTATCTCATTTCACATTCTTTGGAAACCGAGTGCAGTACCTCCACAGAGCAGGCAGATGGCACTGAGCAATCCTGTCTCTGCATCGTCCATCTCCAGTGGGAGCAACTGGCTGGCGAAGGAGAACACCAGGTCTGTGAGAGGTCCGAACCCGGCGTTGTGCATCTGTGTGCGGTTCAGAGTCAAACCATCGGAGAAGGTCATGGTGTCCTGATCCGGGGTGTACCGGGTGCAGATCCTTAGAATCTAGGAAAAAGGGGTTGAAGTGGACAAAAACGGAAACGACATGAGTTAAATGTTTCTGCTGTGCATTTTCCCACGGTAGTTTTGTCTTAGTTGAGGAACTGTTTGGTGCAGTGTGACAAATGCGATAAACTCACCAGTATGTCGAGGCAGGCCGCTTTGAGCAGGGTGATCTGATCAGCGATGGTTAACGTTGTGAAGCCCGGCAGCTGCTTGGCGAACTCCACCGTCTTAATGATGCATTTAGTGGACAATTCACTGAACTTGTCCCAAAGATTGACGTCCAGAGCGACGCGCTGCTCAGAGCTGTTGTTCTGCAGGTGGAGAAAGTTAGGAAAACGCTTTTTTCTAGTAAGCTGAAGAAAACGCCTTTATTGCATTAGCTATACCTACACATTCAATTTGGTTTTAGTTGTGAGTTATTGAGAGTATTCTGATCGGTGTCTGTTAATTAAAATATGTTTGTGTGTACCGTGGTGTATTTTCCGAGCTGACAGAGGGAAGGAAACGTGCCCTGATGAGCCCGGCGAACTCGCTCAATCATCTGCTCCGTGTCTGCCGACAGGACGTAGACCTCTGCCTCCACCTGCCTCTTCTCTTCCTTCTTCTTCTTCATTCTGTCGTTTCGCACCACTGATGGTGGAAGAAGAGGTGGGATTTAGCTCAGGAGTTTAAGCAGCATTGAACATCTTCAATCAAGGACAAGGAGACTGCTCTTTCAAAGCTCTGCGAGAGTGATGAAAGAAATAACACAAATATTTTGCGTATTTATGCTTCCCACTGGATTGTACTGTCCACGTGCAGTCCTTTCTAGCCTTTTCACAATGAAGATTCAAATTAAGGATCAACAGATGTTTTTTTTACAGGGCTGATGCTGATTATTAGTAATGACGGAGACCAATAACCGATTTCTGTAACCGTTATTTATTGACAATAAAAAAGAAAATCTTTCAAAATTTCAGAATTACAGGTAATAGAATGTAACTAGGTACAATATAGTCAAGTACTGTAGTTACATACAATGCTGTGGTACTGTACTCAAGGATTTACATCTTCTGCTACTTAATACTTCCACTCCACTACATTCATTTGATAACTTTAGTTACAAGTTACTTTGCAGACTCAGCTCATTCAGTGTTGATAGGCTTTAACTTGTGACGTGTAACCAAACAGAGAGTGTTGTGGGCGGGACATTGAGTGAGACCAGAGAGTGACGACTACAGACAGAGAGAGGACGCTGCATCGTTGCCAAAGTATTGCAATTTTTAATGAATTTATTTTAGTGGCAATCAGACAAAAATAAATAACCACTGATACTGATAATCAGAAAAATAATGAATATTGGCCACAGTAATCAGCCAGGCCAACAACAACATCAAGTTTACCAATAAAGGTCGAAGGTAAAACTGGAGGGAGAAGGTGTCTTCAACCCTCTCTGTTACACTTGAGGATGGCTGGCGTTCAAACTCTACATGTCGATCTGAGGAGTGAATGTGATTAAGTGCTGCAGTAAATGTGCCTGGTTGTTTTAACAGCAGCAAGGTGACGCACAGCAAGTGTCATTGCTAGTTTCGTGCCGACACAGTTGTCATTTTCACGCCCGCGTCGTGTAAATAAGCAAATGTACTCGCGCCCACCTGTGCGCCCCTGGGCCTGCTGGTCTTAAAGCAAAGTGCGGCCAGGCTCACTGATAGCGGATTGCTATCTTGAGGCAGCAGAAAGCAACAGCGTCATACATCAACAAGAAGCTGGTCTGAAGTCAAAGGCACAGTATTTTTGCTGCTATTTAAAGGGCGCATTATTCAGACAGGAAGATGTGCCTACACACGGGGGTTCATAACGCACATACACTCTGCTTTTATGATGAAAGATGCTGCATTCAGTTATTTTAAATTCAGGAAGATACTTTTTATGAACCGTCCCGCCTGATCCATGAACGAGTAAAGCCGAGTGCCACTGCTTAATATGCTCCAGGTCCTGGTGCACCTGGCTCTTAAAGGGAATGGGAGAAGACGCTCGGACTGGTTTTAATTCATGTTCCGCCGGAGCACTCACATGATGATTCAGAGTCTAAGTACAACCCCTTTGAGCCGTGCGCCTCACTTTGGGCCCAGATTATCTGCGGTTTAACTCGCAAAATGGACACTTGTGTCTTGCGCTTTACACTAAGCACCAGAGATCATCTAAATAGGGCCCTATGTCTTTAAAAGTGAATATTTCATGTCCCATAGAAATGTAATGGGGCAAACTCATCTGTGAAACACACCACTCTCAGTGGTGACCAATAACACTGCGCCGTGCACAGCTGGAGTTAGCTCACTTTGGACACATCGCAGTAACAGCAACTTAGCGGAGGAGCTTATCTGAGTTTGCAACATGAACGCATGGTCGGGGGCTGTGTTTAGCTCGAGAGAAGTTTGGACCAGCCCGTCATGATGTCATCAGGGTGACCCGTGCTTGTGTTTGGCGTCTGCACATTTAGAACAGAAAGCCTGAATGACAAACTCACCAGGCTGTGAGGGTCCAAAGAGGTCACACCACTGGGAAATGCAGATTGTAGCAAGAGTTTGACACACACCAGGGACGACATTATGGCCTATTGTGGATTATTTATTTTTGTAATCCAGTAAGTCTATGGAAGCACAACTGGAAATCTGTTAAAAAGCAGACAGCAGGGTGATGCAAGAGGCTGTTTATAAGTGAAGCTACTGTTTGTGTGGTGCATGAATTAACTGAGAGGAGCCACAAGAAGGAGACAAACACCAAGGTTAACACATCACTCTGCTTCCTGAGAGGATCACTTCGCTTGAATTGTACTGCTTCTGCTGCTTTAAGTATACAGTATACACTCAGTCTGTATATGTAGGTGTGAGTGTATATATAAACAAGTGTGACATTCAGTTTCTGTGCTATGCTCTGCTTTATTATAGACCAGTACGCTGGTTTAAATTTACCTTGCGAGACAGCTGAATCATGTGAGTTGTGAGACTTATCATGTGTAGGGATGGGAGGGTGCTAGATGTTATCAGAGATTATAATAATGACACTCAGGATACGTTTATCGTGGTGAAGTTCGATTACTGGGATAATTGAGAATCAGGATAATCGTGAATTTCCTCACGAGGTCTAGCTCAGTAACCTTTAGTTCTATATTGATTTCCTGATATTTTATAAGTTGCCACATAGTCCCACATCAGTCCAGTCATTCCAAAATGCCCCATGCCTAATTATGTCATCTCTCCAATCCCATCTTGCCAGGCATCAAGCTAAGCATCGATCAGCATCCTGAGGAACTCCTTCCAGCTGCAGCGTGCTTTAGGTGTGATGGCCAGCAAGAGAAGCCACTGTAAGTTTAAAAACAACAATGGCAGCTCCTCAAGGTGTTAGCGTAGCTGCTATAGCATCAGTTATATGAGAACTGGAGAGTATTTCTTTATTGAAATGTATGACACTGAAGGCGTCTCTTGATGGGACATTTTTTTTGCGCTTCCCTCGAATAACTTTGTTAAGAGTTTGATTTACCGTCAAGTTAAGTGAAAGCATTAACCCTTTGCATTGAAGTACGTTTGATAGCTCATCCTTGTCCACAATTAACTCCACACGCACAGAATAGAACAAAATCTAATAAACTGTACTCACACTCCTTGGACATGCCGACATCGAGGCATTTCTGCAGTCGGCAGGACTGACACCGGTTCCTTGTCACCTTGTTAATGACGCAGACTTTGTCTCTGTGACATGTGTACGCCATGTTCTTCTGGATGCTCCTCCGAAAGAAACCCTGACACAAAGATATAGAGACAGTGAAGCAGGACAGCAAAATACAACACAGCATTGTCAACATTAGCAGGTGCAGCATTAGAACCAAATCTAACTATCATCATCATCATCATCATCTGCTGCTGATGGGCAGCAGATAGTTGGTGAGTACATGGTCCAACAGGACACGAGCTTGACCACATGCACAACAAAACCCATACACAGATATCAAAGTAGATACTAATTACATGCACACATTCTTTGTGTGTGTGTATGTGGCTGTGTGTGTGTGGCTGTGTGTGTGTGGCTGTGTTAGTGTAGGATTAGATGGAGCAAAGAGGCTTACAGATCCTTGGGGAGGTGCAAAGGTCGTGACAGCTTTGCTTACACATTATGCAAATAGCAGTTTCACATGGCTATTTTTAAGTCAGGCTTTCTGGCTTTAGCCAGCATCCATTCACCCAGTTATCAACAATGTAGTATGTAGTGTACAGTATGTTGTGTGTGTGTGTGTGTGTGTGTGTGTATAGGTCGTGTCAGTGAAAGTTTAGCTCACGCAGATGTTTAGCTGCCTACCTTGCAACCCTCGCAGGCGCTGACTCCATAGTGGTATCCTGAGGATTTGTCCTGACATACAAAGCAGGGCTTGTAGATGCGAGGCGGAGGAGGAGGGGAGGGGGGGCTGGGAACCAGCAGGTCCTCTCCTGAACTTGTGCTTTCAGTCTCTATGGCTGCAGGAAAAGGGGAGAAGAAAATCAGATTGCAAATAAAATGCATTGTTTTGTCCATGTCTTGTGTTTGACCCGAGCTGCAGTGAGTTTTGGAACAGCTCAAGTTTTATTAATTCATTGCAAGACACAGTGTCCCATATTTCTGTTTCTGCATCAACTGCTTAAGGTGCAAGACTGGAGTAGAGTCATGCCAGGTGAGTGGATGCAGGTAAGCTAGTAACCAGTCATAGATACTGTAGCAGCATTCTGACAAACACTGAGCTCTTTTATAACATGCACTATAAAACAAATGGTGCTGAAAAAAGAAGCCGATTACCAAAACCAAATTAGTGAAGGATTTTTGGGTACAGTTTTGCATCAAGAGTGGACCATCCTGTTAGTAGGCTCCACCTTATGCTATCTGGCTTACACCAACTGATACTTCATTACAACTTTGGAGACCGTGGGCCCTATTCAAACAATCTGTAGCACTTGGTCTGAAGCGCATGCCGCAAACGTATTTAGGGTGTGTCCATTCAATTTTGCCCGTTAAATGGCAGTTAGTCTGGGCACAATCTCCCATTCCCTTTCAGAGGACCTGAAGCGTTTAAACAGTGGCACTTGTCTTCGCTGAGGGACAGGTATGTGGTCCTGGGCTGCTGGGCTTCATGTTAATTAATGTTCAGTGTTCTTCTACAAATCAAAAGCTCACACACACAGTCCAGATTCATACAGTGATACAGTTCAGTCAGACAATTAGAGCAAAACATAGTCCGAGTTTGGCATCTAGGCTCAGACCTCATTGCTCCCTGCAACAAAACATCTTGACCCCCCCAGTCAGAGCCTACAGGCGAATGCTGGGGTGGTGGTGGGGCTCAAAGAACATCAGCAATACTGACGCAGGGCAGTGGTGGCACTGGCAGGCAGAGGGACAGATGGGATTTTTTACAGTTTAAATAGACCGCCTAATTGACAGGGTGTGTTCGGTAGATGAGAGTGGGGTATGTCATCAGTGTATATCAATGCAGCTCGAGTTGTCTGCCTGAACTAGTTTCGCAGGCATCGCTCCATTTTGCGTTAAGCAGCCGCCCTCCTGATAAATCGGTCTAAAAATATTTATTTCAGAAGCTAAAAGTTTAATTCTGTTTTCTCTGGAGGGTTTCCTCTTCAGCTTTTAGTTTTAAACGTGGGTTGTCTGAATAATGCGTCCTTTAAATAGCAGGACACACTGCGCCTTTGACTTCAGACCAGCTTCTTGTTGGTCTGCGGCCTCAAGACAGCAGAGTGCTATCAGTTTGCCTGACCACACCTCACTTTAAGGGATGCCCAGGTATGTACAGGTACATTTGCTATTTACACAACCTGGGCGCTGGGTGTGAAAATGACACCTGCGTCGGTCAGAAACTAGCAATGACACTCGCACTGCGCTGTGCACTGCTTTGTGCCGGGTATAAGACAGAGGCCCATGTGTTTTAACAGACTGTGATTAATATATTAATATAGAGTTAGATGAGAAGATTGATACTTCCGTCATGCATTGTAAATATGAAGCCAGCAGCTGTGCAGGAAACAGCTGGTGTGGCTGGACAAAATCTGACTAGTAGCACCTCAACAGCTCAATAATCAACACCTATTATGTCCTCTCTTTAACATACAATATATAACTTCTGCCACCAGAGGTCTCTTTATCAAAATGATGTCTGTGAGGGGAGGCAAGAGCTGCAGCTCAGCTGCTTAGAGCTGGCTAATGAATCTGGATTAGATCCAGACCCTCTGGAAAATAAACACATCAAGTCAGTTCGGGTTGTGCTCTGATCCGGAACCATTTAGAGAGATCAGAGACTACTTTTAAACTTTTGGGATTATCTTAACGCCTGTTTATCAACCTGACTGGAGCAATGATCCACTGAGCTGTTCAGTAATGTTATTTGCTGACTGGAGCTGGAGCTAGCTCTTCTTTTCACCTCTCCTCTTGCATTTGTGAAGTAAAGTCTTTGGGGATTAGGCTACTGAATTCAAAGAGAGTTATCCTGAATTTAACCACACACACACACACACACACACACACACACACACACACACACACACACACACACACACACACACACACAGCCTCGTTGTGTGGTGTTGCTTGCTAACATTAGCTTAAGTCTGGTATACACTTAGGGAAACTGGCTGTTTGTTGCACATTAACACTGCATGACCACCGCAAATAAACACTACCATTGAACTGGCTTCACTGTTGATGTATACATCATTAAACAACCACCGCTGCTGAATTAAAATGGTCTGACTCAGGCACCAATTTACACAGATGAGATCAGATGAGATTTTTAAGTTTTATTAGTGTTAAGTTTAGTCTCGGTTGCCAACTTCCCTATCCCAGAAGTAGTGACAGGCAAACACATGAAATGCACCATCAGCTTGAGTAAACGTTTTCTCAAGGTTTTTGAACACTGTAGGAGAGGAGAGGAGGACAGTGCAGTCAGATACAGTTGAAATCTTCTACGCTGAGATCTTTGTTAAAGTCTCTTTTGCTTTCACTGTAAGCGACTGATGAGGTAACAACCAATGGCAGCAGAGTGCACAGCAGACCGTCCCTCTGGACCAAAATTTCTCGCATCAACCATCTTGATTTTTTTCTACTCGGAACTAAGCTCACACTCTCTCCTACAATCTTTAGGACCACTATTTTTAAAAAAAAAGTACTGCAATTTATATTGTCTTCCTGCAGACAGTACAAACAATATGATACATTATGCAGTGGTGAGGAGTCAGCTGCACATCAGCAGCTATGTAGTAAATTAACAATGACATCTAACTCCCTATTCTCCATGAGGGCTCATTTTGCCAAAGTGGCTGTTTTATTTTCTGTGCAGAGACCTGACAGACAGACTATGACACATTTTAAGGCCATGGCCCTTGACATTAAAGCATCTTTCACACAGGCAACCCTGATCTTACTAGACATTACCCAGAGATGCTGCATGTCAGGACACTAATGTCCAAATCAGTTGGACTGGAAATGTAACAGACTTAACCAGCACCCTACAAAGTCCACTTCATTTCCAATTGAGCCCATGTGTAAATAGAATGGCTCATTGATTGGAGAGTTCATAGCGAGCGAGTGGGTGTGTTGATGATGTTTCTATCCCTATTTCCCCTGACGTTACATTGTGAACAACAAATCCGTGTTTAAACCAGCGGGAGGGGAGCTTCCTAGCTGTTAGCTGTATGCAGCCGGTGGGCCGCAGAGTCCTGCAGTGTGTTTGGCTAACAGAGCTAACAGCTAACAGAGCAAAACATACAGCAGGACTTTAGAGTCTTTTTTCATAGGAACAGTGTTGAAATTAAATGAAATGTCATGATATAAGTTAACGGTAAATCGCAGGACTCGACGACCAAACCTTCAAATAAATCTACCTTGTAAATGTACTGAAGTACTTCAGCTGAATCCAGTTTGTGGGTGTAAGTATCGTGAATGTAAACACTTTTGACTAATAACTACAGATGTTAATAACAAAGTAAAGAACACTCTGATTTTGAGATCACTTCTGGATGGTCAGACTTGCTTTTTGGGACGGTTTCGGGGACGGTGGTGAAAAAAGTTCTGCTGTGAAGAGGCAGGTTTCAATGCCAGGACCACGCACAACTACTCTGCCTCTCCCTTCTCTAACCTCTAACCTAACAGACAGACAGACAGACAGACACACACACACACACACACACACACTTCTCCCCTCCCCCTGCTTTAGTAGCCATACCAGACATTCCACTATGGAGGAGACTCAGCTCCCCTCTATTGGTCTGCTCTGTTTACATAGAGAGGGAGAGAGACAGAGGAGCACAGAGGAGATCCTCCTCCTCTCCGGCCATCATACCGTCCCTCCATCTTCCCCTCTCTTCATCTCTCCTCTATTTGTCTTTGCTCACTTCTCACTGACACCCTAGCTAACAGTCCCCTTCAGCACTGTCTGACCTCTTTTAAACTTCTCCTCTACTGCTCTCCTCCTATTAGCGTCTAACTCTGTTTTGATCTGTGTGTATGTTAATCTCTTCATTTTGCTTCCCACTTCTGCTTTACTGCCGAGGACCTACACAATTTAAACAGTGGGAGTATAGATGACTAATCTTTAGAGATGTGACTCAGGAGAAGGATATCCTTCCAGCTTAATCAGATAAGGATAGAGCATTCATACATTCATCTTATTGGTGTGGAAGGTGAAATAAGTGTAATAAGAATATTTTGTACAACTGCAGTCAATTGACTAAATAAGTCACTTTCAGACTTTTTTCTTTTTAAAAAACATTTTTTAATGAAGACATTTCTACATAATGTTGCTTTGGATCCTGGGCAGTATGCAAATTGCCAAAAACTGGCCACTGTGTTAGCTTCACAGCCAACAGAGGCTTAATCCTGATAGTTTTGGTGATCACTTGATTTCGCCACCAACAGGTCGACCTGACCTGCAAAACTAATGACATCAGCCTCAGGTGTGTCAAGAATTTGGTTAACATTTAGTAGTTAACAGTAACCCCAATATCCCCAGACTCCCTTACAAATAGCATGATTTTAAAACTTGTTGCGTGAGGGGAAACTTAACAAACATTGCAAAACAGCTACAGCAAATTCTAATTCATTCATGTGTTATTGTAAATTTGACATTAAATGCATTACATTACATAACATTGTTCCTTTCCTCGTAAAAAATGCAGAGGCATCGCTATATGAGCCTGTCTGGTTTCATTTCAGAACTGTGTCCTTGACTAAAGTGATTACCACCCAACATTTTGCAGTTTAGCATGTATAATAAATGTATGAATTAAGACAACATTTTGATTTTTATATATTACATTTACATATTTTGCAAAAACAGTATACAGTAACCAACATAGGCAACTTCTTCTACGCCTGAGGCCAAAGTCCCCAGACTTCCTTAAAAATCACTCAGTTATTTGAGTTGCTGAGTAAGGATAAACGTTATAAACGTGGTGAAACTGTTGACAACACATTCTTAACTGTAAATTCGGCAAATGTCAGTTTGTGTGTATCAGTCTCCAATCAGTGGCTGCCTCCTCTGCCTCTGCAACATTTCATTGTGTGCATTTAAACAAAACTAACTACCACACAATATAGATGATATGGAAACATTTTGACGACACCTTACAGATGTCAAGGGAAACACAACAGACTGCTGCAACAGACTATTCAGTGCAGAAAGAGAAGTAACTGTATTAAGAAAACATTATTTTGCCACATTTGCGGTTTTCTCTGGCCTCGGCTACGAATTATGTGTCGTTTAAACCTTTCGAAGTCAGACCATCAATGCTCCTGGGCAGGGCAGCCAGCATGTGTGCTCAGGTCAGGTTGGTTGAAATCCAATAGTGACAATGTTAAATGTTACCCCAGTACTGGTGAAAGCCGTTTTTCCAAATCTGATGTAAAATAGGGTTTAATGGTCTCCCCGGGCGGTCGTGGCTCTGTGCCAGCAGCAGTTCCTGAATAGCGAGCGAGCTCTATCAGCTTAGAAACCGCCCACTAACCACAGCATTCAACTGACGGGACGTAGGCACAAGTTATAGACACACTGTAAAGCCCCTCATTGCTCATAATTCTTTTTCCTGATAAGCACACATATAGTTTGGTACCATTCTTGGACAAACACTTCTGACTACTCAATTTCACATCCATCTTCACCTAATGGTGGGAAATATGGATACAATCCTTTACTATGGTATATATCGTTTTATCACAATATCAATATTAATATCATGATAGAGTGTTTGTGTAGTGGAAATAGGGTTGAACAATATCCAAAACAAGATAGACATATTGCAATATGAGTCAGGATTTTAGCGGTGATGGTCATTTTTTAATTTCATTTTCACTGAAGGAAATATAACATTATTTTTTTATGTTGATTCAATTCAAATTGATTGTTGCAGGGGTCTGTACCAAACTGGCATGTTCCTTATGTCTGGAGAATGGGGTTTTTAGGCTGAGGTATCTGTAGCAACACGATGGTTGTGGTTACTTGTGCAGCCATAAGTGAAAAGTATGAAAATCCAATTGCGAGACCATTTATGGGTAAAACAACCGGATGGGCGTTCCTGTTTTTGACTAATCAAATGAAGTCATACCTGACAAGTCATTTGAAGGGCTGATTTCATCAAACGCATGAAACAATTTGGGAAATCCATTATTGCCAAAAAGCGGTGACTGCTCATTGATTTTCAAAAATTTCAAACATTTGGCTGTTCCAGGTCCTCGAAATCTGAGGAGTAACAGCTTTCCTTTTCTTGACCTTACATCATAGAAAATTTCAAATTTGGGAGTGGGTCGATCAGTAGAAGAAGTTTGATGACATCGCCTTGTGCTCTATGACTTTTTGATGATTCATTGAGAATATAAATGATTTAAAATAATCACTCATTGCAGCCGTGATCATAGTCTGACCTCATGACTGAGTCTGATGGAATTTCCAAAGCTGCTTACTGACAAATACTAGCTGATACATCGGCCGGTCAGTATTACCAGCCCAGCTAATGTCGTATCAAGGTTTAATGCTGTGTATTTGTCACATTCCAAGATGGCTTAATGGATTAATAACATTATCTATCTATCTATCTTGAAGTGGAGTTGGACCGCCTGTCTATTTTTCTTATGAGCTAACAGCAGTATGTGTGGTAATCATGGATTTTGTGTGTGCTTCACTTGTTTTTTCAGAGACTGGGTGTGGCTTTGGCTCCTGTTCCTCACACACCTGCAGCTCATCAACTTATCAGCTTCAGTATAAGAACACCAGTCTTCTCTTCACCTGCTGCCAGATTGTTTCTGCTCATCCTAGGGGTATCTATGGCTCAACCTCTTGAGTGTTTCTTGTTCCGCTGTTTTTTCTAAATGAGTTAAAACGTATTATTTACTCTTGTGCTCTCTTTGTCGTTTCCAGAGTCACTGCAACCTTCGAGCCCCAGCTCCACAGCCACAAGTCATACGCCTCAGCGGATCCACCTGCATTTCTACTGACCAGTGCCTCAGCCTCAACCTCCGCCACCTAGTGCCGTGAGCCCCAGCTGCACCACCAACCCAGCCACTCGCCTGAGCTTGAGCCACTACAGCTTTCTTTTCCCCTGAGCATATTCAGTAAATTCATGTTATCCATTTCCCCTGTCTCAGTGTCCACTTCTGGGTCCTAATTCAACCTCCTAACCATAACAGTATGAAAAACATTCAGGTTAGCAGCTCTTCATTTTTAACTGATGCTTTCACCAGATCGTTTTCTGGTTAAAATGTGGAATGTCGCCAGTAGCAGCTCAGCTCCGATTGATTGACCACTGACCATTATAGGCCAATATGCATTCTAAATGGTTTGATCGATGGTCTGTATAAAAGCTGACCAATGACCCACCACTAAAATGCCATATTGTACTGCGGGGCTTGAGACTAACAGCCATCCCCTCAGTCACAAATGTCTTTTGGCTGGCAGGACCTCAGGAGAGCTCTGAAAATCTATATTGAAGTTGGCAGGAAGAAAGCAAGTGAGCTGTTAGCAGCTGGTGAGCAGCAGAAAATATTTGGATAGTGTTTTTATTATGCCACTGACAACTAACAACAACAGATCATAACTGGTTGGTATTAAGTAGAGCACCAAAGCCCAAAGGTCCCCTTTTGCACTCACTCATAGATAGATACCAGCCACCTGATACACCTGAGTTTTTTTCATCAAGATCCATGCACTATGCCCGTTAGAAATTATTTCAAAATGTTGAAAAACGCCTAATCTCGCAAATTTAAAGAAAGTGAGAAAAAAACCCTGGATCTGTCCCTCTATCTGGATCCACATCAAAGTTAATGGTGTCTATTTGGGGCCAATCCAAGTTTGGCAAACCTGCCGAACAACCAACCAGCCAACCAACAAACAAACAGACAAGGAGAAAGCATAACCTCTTTGGAAGAGGTAACTAAGAAACAAAATTTGGATCTGTGACCTGTATTAGCCGGTACTGCTTGCGGCAATCAGTGAACGACCCAAAAAATCCTGATCAAAGCACCCGTAATGTCAGCTGTCAATGATTAACGTCAAAATATTGCGAGAAAACTTGATAACAAGCCAAAATGAGACTTGTTTTTTGTGTGTTTTTTTCAGCTGGTGACTGTATTCAAAGATCATCTAAGGGTAGAAACTCTACTCTCTAACACTACTGTTCAATAGATTGAATTTTGTGGATGGGGAAAAGCAAGATGTCTCACTTCTTTGCAACTTCCCGTTATCAGCTACGGGGAAAAAAAACTACTGTCTACTTCATAATCTTAATGATTAAGACTTTTTAAAACAAGTTCAATGTGTTTTGGATGTATTCTGATGATTTATATATGATCTGCTGCTTTCTACTGTTTCCTGTTTTCCGTCGCGTTCATGATGGCAATGTGCACCATTTTTTTTTACCTGAGTGTCCTGAGCTTTTCACAATCCTTTTTTTCATGGTGAATTAATAACTTCTCTCTTATCTCATTTTCAGCTTGAGTGGCACTGAGCAGGACTCTAGATCAGTATCAGGGCCAAAAATAACTTTACTGTCACATCCTGACTGTGTGGTATATTACAGAACACTTCTGCAACTTGTTTCACTTTGTCGGTCTTCCCAATAAGTCACATAACATTGAAAGTACAACAAAATAACAACAACAAACTTCAGCTCTGCACAGCTGTTGTTCCAATTCTATATACAAGTTTTAAAGGAGATATATTATGCAAATTTTCGGGTTCATAATTGTATTTTGGGTTACTGCTAGAACAGGTTTGCATGCTTTAATACTCAAATAATGTCCAGTGCTGCAGCATTGTCTGCTTTTAGCTCCTGTCTCTTTAAGGCCCCTCTCCTGAATACCCGGTCTGTTCTGATTTGTCAGCTCACACACGCCTGATCCAGCTACACTCACCATGTCTCTGGTTGGCTCTGTTGTGTTTTTTTTAGTTAGGTTCACTTCTACTTCTACAGGCATGAAGTATGTAAATGTTTGAGATGGTGATGTAATGTGATGTTAAGAAGTCACTGACGAGGCATTTCATGAGCAGTGTTTTCTGTGGAAGAGAGGAACTTCCGTTGGTGCAGACTTTGCTTTGAATAAACGCATAATAGGTCTCCTTTACGTTTTATTAATTCTATCACTGTTTACATAAACAACACACACAACATTCAAGGCACGTATTTTTTCTGAAGATGTGACATAAGAGAAGGAATTCCCAAGTTCAAATACAGACAAAAACATGCTGTGTCAGAGGACTCTGGAACAAAAGGATTAAAAAGCAGCTTTCTACTGCCGCTCTTTTAGCATTTATCGGATGGCAGTTCGACCCCACAAACACATACACACAGAAATTAAGACATCCACACAACCATCCACCTCCTCCTGTTTTTCACACTCACACTCAGGTCAAATGTGGTCATTATACCCTCACATTCCCAGACAAACTGTGACTGTGAGTGAATGTGTATGTGCGCCAGTTTGTGTGTGTGTGTGTGTGTGTGTCCAACAGACAGAAAAGAGAGGTCATTCAGTGCAGGGAAGTGATGACTGGGCAGCTGACACAGGAAAGAAATAGGCAGATAGAAGGAGAAATAAAGAGGGGTAGAGATGTAGGTCACTTCCCAATTGTCAGTGAGTCATTGCTCTGGATCACTCCCAAACACACACACACACACACACACACACACACACACACACACACACACACACACACACAGTGAGCCACTATCCCCCAGCCTCTGCTTACATGTCGCTGGAGCAGAGGCTGAATGTGTGTGCGTGCTTGTGTCTGTGTACGGCCTCTGACCTTTGAACCTGTTTGACGCTCTTCATTCCAGTCACACACAAAGACACACACAAAGACACACACACACACACACTCACACTGAGGGCAATGCTTATGAGCACTCCCCTCTTGCTTCTATACGTCTCTCTTTATGTTTCTCGCCAGCTGACCAGAGTCCACTTTACTCTCTCTCTCTTTATGACTTTAACTTGGTTGCACAAGGACCATGTCACAGTGACATCAGCATGTCATCACCCTCCAGTTACTATCTGACTCTGAGGCTGACTGTGTCTAACATGTGACAGTGAAGTGGGGCAGCGCTCGTGTCTCCTGTGTTTGTGTGATTATGTGTGTTAGTCTGGTGACCTGTCCTTGTTGTACCATATCTGGGTCAATGCATGCCGGGATTGACATTAGTCCCCATGATCCTGTATATGACTGGGAAAAAGAAAATGGCTGGATGGAAAATATCTCTGTCTTACATCACAGCTTAGTATTGAACCTCAATATTTGTACCAACCAAATTGAGCTCATAGCAACCAGTATCATAAACGTGTAAGTACTGAAAGCTGGCATTGAATGCCTGCTGTTGTCACCTCTGGCAAGAAGGATATGTTTTTCACTGTTTCTGTTTGTTGGATGGTTGGTGGGTTTGTCAGCAGGATTACACAGAAACTACTGATTTCATTTACAGGAAACTTGGATGGAGGATGGGTCCAGCCCAGAATAGATAAAGGGATGGATCCAGATTTTTTTCTTACTTTCTTTAACTGCGAAGGAAATAAGGCACGGATCTTGATGGGAAAAAAACAGGTGTACTTAGGTGGCTTGTATCTATGAGTGAGAACAATTCGATGCAGATCCTGTTTCTGGTGAGCTTAAATTATGGTTTAGCAATTACAGACAGCTGACACGGGGAATCGAGTTTGATATCAAATTGGGCATCATTGAATAAAAGAAGACTGTTGGCTCTTAATCAGATAGTTTCTCATTAAAAATCATAATTTTACTGCTTTTAGTCTTTTATTTATTTATTTTTATTTATATCAAGTTCGTGTACGGCTGCTTGTGATTAGATAACATAAGATTTGAGAAGCCGAGCTTCTTTCATCATATTAACAAAAGGATTTTGTAGAAAAACATTTACATTTCTCAAAGCATAATGAAGCAAAACGTATGATTTCAAAGTTACAAACTTGGTATTGGTGAATAAACGATGATCACGGATGGTGTTAGGGAGACACGCCATGTTGAAACCACAGAAGTAAACAATTATTTTGTTTATTTGACTACAGTAGACAAGTGTATGAGGATGGTATGATAGGGCTGTACCCGTCTCAGGATGTTATCAGTCAAATCAGATTTTGCTGCAATTAAAAGATTCAACTATGTCCTTCTTTCAGTTCAGCGCCACAATAAAAACCTCTTTATTAGCCTCCATCAGTACATTTTATCTGCAGCCTCATCGTCTATGATGTGAAAACGTCAGACTTCCAAACAGAGAAAGTAAAAGTGTACGTCCTGCGTATAGTTCAGTTCAGGGGCGGCTGGTGAATTCTTTTTTTTTTTTTTTAATAAAAATATTCTGCTTGGAACAGTAATATTTGTCTGATATGGTTTTTCTCCATAAAGATGAAAAATGACCACATTAAAGTGACCCTCATTAAAAACTGTAGATGTTTTGCAAACATTTTGTTTTTATTTATAAATACCCAGAGACCATCAGTCCAAAACCTAAAGACTCTTCATTTACTATCAGAAATGACAAGAAGAACCGCGGCAAAAAAAATTACATTGCAAGAAGCTGCAAATGGCAAATGTTTGCAGCTTGAAAAATGACGTAAAACAAAGTCAGCACTCCTGAATTCTTCAATGATGTGCTCTCTCAAAACTGAGAGTACTGTCTGTACTGTCTTAGATGTTCCTTTAAACACAGCAGCACTCTGCAGATGTTCTCGTACTGCTGCAACTAGTGATGCTACAAAATTCATCAGTCCTCTGAAAACACCTGGATCTGAGCATTCACTTTCATCATGGCCATGCAGGGCTAGCTCAAACACACCACAGAACTTTACAGTCTACCATTTTAGACAAGATGTGCCTGTTTTTGTAAAACTCCTCGTTGTCTTCAGATCCCTGTCCTGTAGCCTTCATCAAGCTGAGCAGCGATATCTACTCTACCAAACATAACAAGAGGCATAGCATTTTCCATGTGGCAGCTTGTTCATGCCTTTTCACTTGAGTGCTTTAAATCAGTCCTACCTGACTGGATCCATGATGGTTCGGTTCCTGCTGTTTGAGAAAGGAGGCAGGGAAAGCAGAATAAAGTGCCACGACTAGACACGTCTTCTAAGCAAACCAGCCTCGTGAAAAAAACGAGTGTACTGTCTTCCTCTGTCTTGTGCTTGCGTTTTCAGCAACTTAACTGAATTTTTTTCTCCATTTCTATCTATTCTCCACAACTCACTCTACGATACAAGGCTCCTCCAACTCTCTACGAACTTCTAAGTTATCTGCTCCTAGGTCAGTGCCTTTTCCCGCTATTAATCACGGCCTTGGGGCGGTGACAGTCAGCACCCAGCGAGCTCCTGTCTCTTGTATTACAGTGAGTGAAGTGCGCATGTACATGACCAAAGATTTCTGCGCCCGGGGCCAGAAATACATCACCTCTCAGTAACTTTACACAATGTAGAACATTTTTAATCTACGTTATTATTGCAGATTGAAGATCTATATGATTCATCTTCATGTGGGACAGGTGGGGAGCCGCCCTAGCGCCCCCTATTAACGAGCCGCCACTGGTTCATAATATAATTATAAAATCCAAGCATAACACAGAGAATCTCTGCTGTCAGGCTCCTGACAGCGCTGTCAGTGCAGGGCCGGCACTACACATTTTACTGCCTGAGGCCAGATTAGTATTTGGTGTCCCTAAATTGCAGCTTCTCTCATCAGCTAACCACATCACATGTTGTGAGTTGTATTTTTTTTTTTTTACTAATGCAGCAGCTATTATAAAAGTATATTTTTGCTTTGCTTTATATATAATTCCTCATTTAGATGTTATTCCTGAGCATTTTTGTAAGGTTCTATGTTTTATCTTGTTTTTGTGATGTACTTTGACAAAAACTGTCTCTGACTGACTCATCAGCTTTCACAGGGCGGCCCTAGAGGAGCCAGTGTTATGTTTTCAGAATTGGGATTTAATTTGTTTTTCACTTGTTTAATTTTCAATATATTTGAATACAACAACGATTATAAGTTTAAGTTTAATGCTACAATGTCAGTCAGAAATCACACATTTTATTGGGGAACCACTGAAATGACCACCTATGGGTCAACATCAATGATATTGGTAATATTTATAATATGCTGCACATAATAAATAGCATCATATGTTATATTTTCAAACGTTCAAATAATACCCAACGTGGTACAGTGTGAGGCAAACACGATGATGATGGAGTGTTAAATCAAGGAAATGATCACCACACACTAAATGATGACCAAAATATAAATATTTTCATTTACTAGTATTTGTAGTTTGTTACTAGAATCTTATTAGAATGTTGGGTTCCTACCTTATCCACTTTTATTGACCAGTAATGCTAAACACTGCAAACCACCTTTATTATTATACTACTGACTTTCCAAAAAGGGGAAATAAACAGCCTGAAATGTGCACTGCATCAATTTTTAGTAGGATTGTCTTCTAGACCAACTAAACTAAAAGTCTAACTATCAGAATACGGGACGGTGACATTATCACCAAAAACATCTACACAAATGGGCTTTAATGATCATAAACAACACAATAAATATTATCAATAATATTGTTATTTAAAATTCTAGTACTTTTGTGGGCAAGTATGCCACCTAATTCCAAGTTAATTCAGTTAGAAGTAAAAAAAATAATAAAAATACCTGTTATACTTTGTAATAATATATCAATACTATATAAAATCGTAAATAACTGTGATGACACATTCCCTCTGCAGTCACAACTAAGATTGATTATGCTGTAGAGTATCTTTTAATTCATCAAATAACTGGGCTATAAAGAAGAAAAGACTGTTCGAAAGCCCAAGATGACATTTTCCATTGGCTTGTTTTGTGCAACCAACAGTCCAAAACCCAAAGACGATCCATTTACCATCACATAGGGCAAAGAAAAGCAGAACACTGTGTTAGTCTGAGAAACAGAGAACCAGGTAATGCTTAGAAAGTTTGAATGAAAAATAAATATAATTTAATTATCAAAATAGTAGCAAAACAATTCTGTGATTAGTGAATAAACTGAATGTTTCATCTCTAAACCGTTCATACGTTAAAAGCCTGTGCAGCTGATGCTGGTGAGCTGTAAACACACACTGAGCCTGAGGTCAGGATGGGCTCGATTTGGTAAATGAGTGCAGGCAGCCGCTGACCTACTGAGGTCATTTGAGTCAGCCTACTGAAAACATAAACCAAAGCCTCGAGTTGCGTAATACTCAGCGTAGACACATAACGACCTGATGGAGAAGGACTTTGTGTTGCTACAAAGACGGGTCATCTGAAACTGAACGCAGCATTTGTCAGATATAAAGGATCTGCCCATCAGTGAACAACATTCCCAAAAAAAAAAACTTGTGTGTGAGTAGATATGCCAAATCATGAAAGCGATCACAAACCACATATAAACTGCATCAGCAAAGAGGAACAGCAATCACACGCCAAAACTAACCAGCAGCTTGCATGTTTAAAGACACGAAGGCTAGTATGACTCACTTTGTAGCAGTTTGCTCTGCTGATTTAACTATTTTAAAATAATTTGTAAAATAAATGTCATTTTTAAAATGTCATTTTTGTTGTCACAATACACACTCTTGTATAGTGGAGTGTGGAGGATGTGGTGTACTTGATTTAAAGGTGTAAGCACTAACAATCAGAGGCTTGTAAAGTAAAGGTAAATATCATTATATTTTGTATTTAGTTAATAAGAGGCTAAAAGGAGGTTGTGGGGGCACCTGATCCTGGAAGCAGAGCCCTTCATGTCCCAGTTAGAACCAGTGAACTAATGCATTCATTCCCCCAAGCTGATAACAAATATCAAAGCATGTAAAGCAAGCTCATGTCATTTCTCAACAAATTAAATTACACTGACTAACTGTGCTGTGCCCTGCAGTTATTTTGTTTGCACGTCCAAAATGGCAAATCATTATTTTAATGGGACTCACAGTGGCTGGATCCGCTCCAGTGCCTGCCGGTCAACAGGGATCCTCCGAACGGTCGCTGGAGCGTTCCTACACCGGACAGGAGTCCCTTCTCCGGCCCGAGCCCTGGAGGTCTGTGATAGTAGTCCATGCTCAGAAAAGAGCCGGGACTGGGGCTGCTGGGGCTGGGGCTGAAACCCACAACATCCACGCTTTCGTACATCCCCGACAGGGAGGAATCGCGTCTGATGTCTTCGTACCAAACAGAGAGAAAAAAAAGGGAAAAAAAGATGAAAGGGTCCTGGAGAGAAAGAGGAGGGAGGGAGGGGAGGAGGGAGAGTTCACATCTTCATAACAGACTGATGGGAGGAGGAGGAGGAGGGGGAGGGGGAGGAGAGAAAAGCGATGACCGGTCCCGGTGACCTTTCAGCCCTTGGGGGAGCTCAGGCAGTTCGTGTTTTCGGTCCGTTTCTGGAACGAGTTCAGGCGACAAACGGAACGCTGTTGTCCAAAATGCTACAAGTGCCACCGACTCACCCGGTAACCGCGGTGCCGCTGGAGTTGCAGCCCGGGTTACTTTGTGGCACCGACGAAGGAAAAGAGGTCAACCACAGAAAAGACGCGCTGTAACATTACATGGCTACAGCAGCACCGTACTAAGAGTTTATGACCTCAACATCTACAGCCGGTCCCTCCGGGTTTACACAGGTTCCGACGTCGCCGCCGTTAGTTTATTCGCGGTGTTTTTTACAGTAACGTGTAGTAAATGTAATCGTCATATCGCTGAGCCGGTTCCGTCGACAGACTACTTCTTCATGTCACAGCAAGTAGCCTACGGCTTGTCCTTAAATCCACGCATTAAGTTCACCGTCACCGAAAAGTAAGAAAGGTCCAGTCGGTGGAAAACGCGCTGCTCCGGCTCACCGAGTAGAAGCGTTCACGACAGAACCCGAACCGCCGCTCCTCCCGACACACTAACGCAGAATGTGCGCTGTCATATGTGACGTTGAACTTGCCGCTGTATGTCCGAGTAGCAGAAAATATCCAAGAGTCAGAGGTGATACGGTCGAGATTGCGCGATCGGGACTGTGCGCCTCTCGCTGCTGGTTGCTGAGGTCCAGCAGCAGTACGGGCAGCGGTGTCCTGTGGTAACCTCTGCTCTGTACCCGACGGCCTCTCTCTCTCTCTCTCTCTCTCTCTCTCTCTCTCTCCCCCTCTCTCTCCCTCCCCCTCCCTGTGGTTTAATGACTGACACCAGCTGAACATGAGCTCCACCTACCTGCCCTGCGCGTGCCTTCAAAAAATGCTTCCTGACCACTTTCAAAAATGTGGCTACTGACTACACTGCATGTATTTGTAGGGTAGAGGGGTATCTGGGTGTTTTTGTGCACAAACATACAATATTGTTAATTACAGAATGTGCAGTTGTGACAATTAGGGGTAAGGTGCCACACTGTGCTCCCTTTAAAAAATAATAATAATAGGCTAATTTAGCAGTTAAAAGTCTGACTTATTTAGACAGATGTTTCTGGCCAAACTGACTAGCTCAATGCAGGTTCAGTTTAGTCACTGACACAGGCTGTGTAGCCTAACTGGAGTAATTGGCAGAGTCACAGTGCTGACACAAATAAACTGCGAACCCTACCGTATAAGCCTCCCGCCCATTTGTTGCATTGATTATTGCATATGTATATGAAAGCACTGAGTCCTTTAATATATTTACCTGAATAGTGCGTGACTTTTACATACATACCTTTATATGTCATACAGCGCTGGGTTGTGACTAAGTGCGTACATTTATTCCACAGACAGACAGACTGATGGAAAGACAAAGGAAAACAATAACAGCTATGCTAAAACGGATGGAAATGATTGAAACAAGGATTTAGTGATCTGCAACTTAAGACAAATGTAGGCCAGGGGTGTGAAGTGGGGGGGGTGGGGGGGGCAATGGCCTCTTTCCTACTTCCAACAACAATGGTTGCAGTGTTTCCTCTCGACTTCCAGCCTGCTTTGCTGGGACCACATCCATCTTTGAACTCAGCCTTCACTTTGATCTGAACCACACTTCTATAAAGATTTGTGATTTTCTTTTGCATGGTTGTGATGCTATCGGGCTGACGAAATCTGTCCAGAAACAAACAGGCAAACATCTATATACCTGCCAACGCACTCAAAACCGCTTCTAAAGTTAGCTGTTGCTACAATAGGTATCTCTAAGACCACATTTTACCATGATGACACACACACATACACACTCAAAAGGTGAAATGATTACCAACAGCTGCTAACACTGTAGCTATTCTTTACAATGATTAATTTTTGCAGATAATACATGAATGCTTTGAACACAAGACTTTTATTTGCCATGACATATTTTTTGTAGTCAGGCTCTAAATATGTCCTGATGATAGACCCGTGTATATATAGATTCATTGAAAAAGTATTCCCAACACTCACCGATGCAATTTGAATGACAAACCTTGTCTTATACTATATAATGTACTCATACAGTACTGTATACTGTATCTGTCTATTACAGCACACTGTAGTGTGAAAAGCACACTATTCCGGTGCAGCAGTGTTTCCTGCTTGTACCCTACATCCAAACGGGTTCCTTAGGAGTAAATTCCAAACCTGTAAAAAAAATTACAGGTTAATAAATTATATATATATCTTTCAAAAAAAGTAAAAATCTTTGGGTGAAAGTGCAAACATTTTTTGCATTTTTTAGTATTGTGTGCAGTATTATGCACATAAGTATTATAGTGTAGTGTAGTATTATATAAAAAAAATTTGGAGGGTTGTCTCACCTGGCTCATTTCCTAGTACACTACTAAAAATTAGTAAGGTCTGTTGGCATTCGGGTGCATATATGCATGTGCTTGGATGTGCAATTAAAGTCAACTCGTGACCTAATTCACAAAACACAAAATAAAAATTCAGATTTGTCACAGAAAAAACAATCAAGTGAAACACGAAAATATCCCAATAACCTGAACTAATTTTGATTGGTGTATTTAAAGTACAAGTCTATTAAGAAATAATGCATGTATCTTTGCACATGCAGATGTTGAGGCACATAAGCAACCGCTCATGCATTCATGCATAGACATGCGCACACACACACACACACACACACACACACACACACACACACACACACACACACACACACACACGCACACACACACACACACACACATAGCTCAAATCCTTTGCCATAAGTGAGCCTATGTCCTTCCTGTGAGGCCTCCCTGTATTGATTAGCTGCTGGTTAAAATATGAGTGGTGGAAAGGGAAACACATCACATTCATTGCTGCCTGTTAATCAATACAGGACGTTAAATCTAAGGAAACCACAGAGGCAGGGGAGAGGTGAAAATGGGTTTGGGGGGCAGCAACAAAGTGCAAGAGAAATATGGAGATGAAGATTAAGATTAGGATAAGAGTTATAGATTAAGCATCACTAAGTATAAAGCAGCAAGAGAAAAATGTAGGTACACCAAAAGGAAAAAAAACTAACGTTTTCTCTAAATTTGCTCACAAGGAGCACAATGAGGTAGTAAGGATAGAGGGACAGGCACTGTGGAGGGTAATGTTAAAAAAAATAAAAAGAACTGTGAGGACTGTGAAGAGACACACTGTGTGTTATATTTACCAGAATAAATATAACCTGGAGCTTATTGTACAATACTGACGCTGTACAATGTAGCTCCTGCACTGATTGGAGCCAAAAAGTGGATTTAGCAGTAAACACAATGTGGAGTGACAGCTCACGAATGTGCTCACTGGTGGCCAGTATAGGAAGAGCAAATATGTACTGTTTTCATTTAAAGATATTTGCATGTTGTACTTATGGGTTTTGGGTATGTCTTACCTTGTTTTTCAATAGCCAAGCTCGCTGTGTTGCTTTACGGATAACAGTGTCAGTCGGTTGAAGTTTGGGAACCACTCTTAAACTAAGATGATCATGTTAAACATACCTGCTTAACATCAGCATCTTTGTGTTTTCACAGTGATGTGATGTGATGTTGATGTTAGCATTTAGTTCAAAGCTGTGCCCAAATGCAGCTTCACAGAGCCATCCTCTGATTTATGCACATGGCCAAAAAATGCACTGTTAAGATTTAGCAGATGTAAGTCTTGTCTCCTTTGCAAACCTCTGTGAACTACGGTTACTCAAAAGATCCCTGTATCACTGCATAGATCCAGACACACGTGCAGGAAATACTTAACACATTTGCTTCGAACCTACCAGGTTGTTAGACATGCACAGCCCCACGATCCGTTGAGATCTGGGAGGTGAGCATGTTAACTCTTCCAGAGCTTCTGCTAACTATTGTCACGCGTAACACCCTCCTCTGTATACCTCTGTTGACACGGCAGGACTTATGTGTGATTATATGGCAGCTTAAAGAGGTTGAAATTGAGTGTGTGGGGTGTTCCTTGTTCCGAGTTCATCATACATATTTATTGATATGTTACTTATGTTACTTAGATATAAATCCATAAGTCTACCATGATGGTTTGTGTGTATGTCTATATATATGTGTGTGTGTGTGTGTGTGTGTGTGTGTGTGTGAGTGAGAGAGAGAGAGAGAGAGAGAGAGAGAGAGAGAGAGAGAGGCTTATTTAGCGTGTATGTGTATGGTAGTGTTTGTCTTCAGGGGGGATGCTCTACATCTGTGACCAACAAACATGAATAGCTATACTGACTCTTAGCTCCCTTGTACTTTTAAATGGCACTTGTATAAATCCACTAACAACACACACAAACCATCATGGCAGACATACAGATTTATATCGACAGCCCAAACAGTTCAAGAATCACTGAACTCAGCAGTTCAGACTTGACTCACCGTCTGTTCTCTCTCGCTCTCTCTCTCTCTCTCTCTCACACACACATACCCAGCTCTAATTGCTGCATTTATGGCACCACTGCTATGTCCTCCTTGTCAAACCATCTATGACCTGGAGTTATTTCTTTGTTTCTTTCTTCGTGGCTGAGCCGCTAAAGATAAACAGGTTGCCAGACAGGCAAACAGAATGACAAAGAAGTAAATATTGCTCTTTTGTGGTTAATGTGTGAGGTTGTGTATTAGTTCAGCTCAGTAAGCAGAGATTCAACTCACTGAAGCTCGTAATGATAATGTGTGAATGTGCGTTGGGGGGGGGGCAGGGTGTGGTGGTGATAGAAGAGGGGGATAGTGTGAATGCCACTTAACAAATCTCTACGAACAATGTCTTTGAACAGTGTACTTTTATCTGATGAGTGTATTTATACTGTAGGGCATTGGGGTGGCAAGGATATGCCTTTTTCTTTGTAAATCTGCCTAGAAGGCCAGCATCCTGGAGACGCATCTTCACTGTTGACGCTAACGATTTAATGAAGCTGCCAGTTGAGGACCTTTTGAGGCGTCCGTTTGTCCATTTCTGATTCTGATGTACTTGTAAATCGGAGCCCCCCACTTCACTTTTTTTATGGACACAGTAGAGATAGATAAGAGAGCCTATTGTTATTTTAATTGAAAAGTTTCTGAAATGTGAACGTTTCTGTTGGACAAAATGAATGAATATGTTGCTCTGTAACTGCGAAAGTTTAGGACACATGAATGTTGTGTTCATAACCTGTTTCTACTGCTTCTAACTGGCCAAAAGATATAAGTTGATGAAGTTAACTAAACACTACCTAACAAAGAAGTGTGTAATCTCCTGATTCCACCAGGCCCGTCTCGGCCGCGATTTGGTCACTGGAGCTGATGGCAACCGTTCTAGACAATCCTTGTGTTTCCATCTGCTGCACCATAGATGAGATCAGCCACACATCACAGTCCTGTCTCCAGAATAACCATGCCCCCTTCTGGGTGAAAACAAAAGGTGTCAAAGTAGATGTAGATCGAAGTGAATCAAAAGAACCTTTGTAAAGTTGTAACTACAGTTTTTACTGTGAAAAAATAAGGCCTTACTATAGAACACCTGCTTTTATAATGGAGTTTGGTTTACAGGTCTGCCAGGAGCAGATGGTGTTTTAATGTTAATAATATACATAAAGCTGCCTATTAATAATGAACCTTGTAAACAGCAAACAGTAACGTTAGAAGTGGAGCGTTCACCTCCTCTCAGCTCGGTCGACTAATCAAGCACAAACGTTGTCAAAACAGACGGCTCTGCTTGACCGCTACTACCTAGTGAATCAAATACAGTACCTTGCTAAATGGATCCATCAGACCAAACACAATATACCATGGATAGAACTATTTAAACTATATTACAAAAAATATCTCACTCTCAGATTTATCTTTCCTCAGCACAACCATCAAACAACATCCCTGCTTTAAAAATACTGCAATTTCCACAACTCTGACAGCCTGATGGAAAGCCATTAAGATTTTCAATTCTACTCCAACACTTTGTAAATACACTCCTATCTGGCACAAGCCCAACTTCAAACTCCACAGCACCCCTCTTCACTATCACGCATGGGCACAAAAAGATACACACACCTGCACCATCTTGTCCACAACAATCAATTCATAGAATTTAAAGACCTTGTACAGAAACACTGACTTGGTAGACACCAGTTTCTAGAATACCTACAATTTAAATCCATAATTAAGAAATGAACACAAGCTTATTATTCGACACTGATAGAGGAAAACAAGAACAACCTCAGGTTTCTTTTGAGCATTATAGCCAGGTTGACAGAGGGCCAAACCTCTTTAATGACAAAATTCTATGTGAAACAAAATTCATCACTTCAGATGGGAACAATTTAGACTCTAACACAGAACCCTCAAAAACTGCTATAAAATCAGATATATATCTAGAATTATTTTCTACCAGTGACCTTCACCAGCAAACTTTCTTCATCTAAGCCATCACATTTCTGTTAGACCCAATCCCAACTAAACTGCTTAAAGACGTTTTACATTTACTTAGCACTGCTATACTTGACATGATCAATCTGTCCCTATTAAAAGAATAGTTCACTCTAAAACAAAATTCAGTCATTATCGACTCACCCACATGCTGATGAGATCTCCGGTGTAGTTTCTTATTCCTCAAAGTGCAGCTGGAGACCTGCGGGGGTACCCTCCGCCAGGAATAATCCATCCATAAGTGGCGACCGAGAGGAAAAGGTCCATAAAACTACTCAAAAACTTTGTAATATTCCTCCATACTGCTCGTCCGCTGCAATCCAAGTGTCCTGAAGTGGCGACATCCAGAGTTTACTCGAAACAACTCATTTAGTACATTTTTCTAGCCTAAACAGTCACTATGCTACATCAGCCTGGAGGCATGCTCCGTGTTCACGCGAGTCCCCCTCACAGCCGATTGCACTATGGAAGCCATGCCGGACAAGATGAACGAGACTCGCGATAGATACACATAGTGTAGTGTAGCATAGTGACTGTTTAGGTTAGAAAAATTTACTAAATGACGCCGTTTCGAGTAAATTCTGGATGTCGCCACTTCAGGACACTTGGATTGCAGCGGACGAGCAGTATGGAGGAATATTACAACGTTTTTGTGTAGTTTTATGGATCTTTTCCTCTCGGTCGCCACTTATGCTCGTTATATGGATTAATCCTGGCGGAGGGTACCCCCACGGGTCTCCAGCTGCACTTTGAGGAATAAGAAACTACACCGGAGATCTCATCAGCATGTGGGTGAGTCGATAATGACTGAATTTTGTTTTAGAGTGAACTGTTCCTTTAACAGGATATGTACCACAGTCCTTTAAAGTAGCTGTAATCTAACCGCTTCTTAAAAAGCCTACACTTGATCCAGAAGTTTTAGCTAACTATAGACCCGTATCTAACCTTCCCTTTCCTCTCTAAGATTCTTGAGAAAACATTTGCCAATCAGCTGTGTGACTCAACATAACAATAGTTTATATGACAATTTCAGATCAGGTTTTAGAGTGCATCATGGCACTGAAACAGCATTGGTTAAAAGATCTCTTAATCGAATCTGACGAAGGTCTTTTCTCTGTACTAGTCTTATTAGATCTTAATGCAGCTTTTGACACCATTGACATCCTATAACAAAGACTGGAACATTTAATTGGTATTAAAGGAACTGCTGGTTCAAGTCCTACTTATCAGACCGATCTCAGTTTGTACAATTTAACAGTGTATCCTCATTGCATACCAAAGTTAGTCACAGGGTTCGACAAGGTTCTGTGCTCGGACAAATATTATACACTTTATATATGCTTCCTTTAGGGAATATCATTAGAAAACACACATTTTCATTGTTATGCAGATGATACACAATTATACTTATTCATTCAGCCAGATAACACTAATCAGTTAACTAACCTTCAGGCATGTATTAAACCTAGATGACTTGCAACATTCTGCTTCTAAACTCAGGCAAACAAGTTATTGTGCTGGACCCTAAACATCTTAGAGACACATTATTTAATGTTATAGCTACTCTGGATGACATTACTCCTCCAGCCTGTAGCACCACAGTAAGGAATCTGGGAGTTATCTTTGATAAGAATTTTTTTTTAACTCCCACATAAAGCACATTTCAAGGACTGCCTTCTTCCACCTTCGGAACATTGCAAAAATCAGGAACATCGTGTCTGATCATTATAATATTATATTATTATATTATAACATTGTATTATTATATTATTATTATATTGTTGGTACATCTATTCGTCACTCATGCGGTGACATACATAACACAGATGCATTTCACTGACTCTCATACAAACACACACACACACATACACATACACACACACACACACACACACACACACACACACACCCTACCTACCATATTCTAATCCTCACTCCCACAGTCTTATCATGTCATTATATACACCATTATAACTGCTTTATGTAATTGTCTGTATCTCTGTCTATTATGTCTATTTTGTTATCTCCCAATATCACTCTCTTTTTTTGGTTTTCACCAACAAAAAAAAGAAAAAGAAAATGAAAATGAATAAAATATCAACCAATAAAGTTCCCAGCCATAATTGAACTGGTGACCCTTTAATTATATATTTTGTTGTGCGTACCAAGTCGACACATGATTGTATGATTTCTTAAAGTATGTTTGCAATTATCTATGGATTTTTTACAGTGATTAAATTTGTAGTATTCCACACAGACACAGACAAATCATGTGATGTTTGGAATGAATTTGGTGTAATGTATATTTTATAAATCCCAATACTAGGTTAAAATCTAGATTACTGTCTTTCACAAATGGCCAGTTAAGCCAAAATCACCACATTGTTTTTGGTGGTAAAATTTAGTCACATTATTTTTTTTTTTATATAAAACTGTCAAGAACAGAGGAGAGAAGTTTAAGGTAGAAAGGAGGTGAGGTAAAACTTTGGAGGGAAGTTGCAAGGAGAAGCAGGAGGGAAGGAGAGAAGAGCAGAGATCAAAGCTGGGATCCTGCTGATGGAGACGCTGATAGTGACTGTCTCTCCTCCATTATTTATCAGACAGCTGTGCTGTAAGTAGGTTACACTTTTCAGAGAGATGAGGAAGGGGAGATAGGGATATAGACAGGCTGAAATAGAGAAATAATGGCAGAAATAAAGCAAATGGGGTTGATGAACAGAGTTACAGGGAGAGGATGCATGGACAAGAGACACATGGAGAGACAGGTATGAAGAGAGAGAGAGAGAGAGAGAGAGAGAGAGATAGACAGAAAGAGAGAGAGGAAGTAGGGCAGAAACCTGAAATAGGCAGAAATGGTGGTAAAGAGAAGGCAATCAGACATGATTTGACACTGTGATTCTGTGTGCCTGGGGTAAAAAGGAAAGTGTATACAAACACACGCATGTATGGAGGCATTTATGGTTGACATCACACATAATTTACAGCACAGAAATGATCACGCAGTGCTGACAGGAGGCAGAACATTCATAGCTCACATTCACAGGCAGAACACATGCAATATATTATGCTACTCTACATGTCACGTGAAGCAGGGTGTGTTATAACATTGTGTATGGTGTTTTGTTCCATGATGTCTCACGGGTTGTATGTTAGCTGAGCCCTTGTACTTTCAGAAAGCTATAGAATCTTGCAGAGAAATGGTAAGTGCCATCCTACAAGGTGTGGCTGTAAAGGGCTTTTCACACTAGCATTTTAAAACAGTGACTTTTCAGCAAACTCAATTCTTGGTAACACTTTACAATAAGGCAAACAAAAATGTGAGTAGTTACTGAGGAGCGAGTAAGGAAAGAATCAGGAACAACTCGATAGTCAATGAATTGTTAATGAGTAATTCCTAAATAACTGGTACAAGGACACGATCTTTACTCTTTTTGTGTACCTTCAAGCAAAGTGAAACATCATACTAAGTAGTTACCCAGTACAGACTCATTAGTTACTAATTACTTAATGATTAGTTACTTTTTGTGTACCTTCATTTGAAGTGTAACATCGTACTGAGTAGTTACCCAATATAGACTCATTAGTCACTAATTACTAGCAAGTCCTGGCTGGTGAGTTTGTAAGTGATCCAAACAGAGTTGCCCAGGTCATGACTTTGCCACAGAACTATGCTACTGATTCACCAACTAGCTTGTAAGAAAGATTACAGACGCACTTTCAGGAGTGACAAAGCCTTAATAGAGACCAGACCATATTTACAATATTATTATGTCCCGCCTCTCTCTCAGTACATTTGCAAGCACTAAATCTACCCAAGTTACTCCAGGTAAACCAGGTTACGCAAGCATAGAAGTAACATGATGTAAATTTGTGCAAACATGCAGCAGAACAGACCTTAATTGAAGGAAATGTGGCATTATTTTTAATTGGTGATAGAAGATGGTAAGAAAACAGACAACAGAGCAAGAATGTGTCTCTAATCTAATCATCAGCAGTGGAAGCCACTTGGATGCATCAGTACATTATCTGTCCTTTCATCTTGAAACTCTGCTGTCACAGTGATACTTATCCTACATAAAAGTACAAACCCAGTTTCATGTATACATGCTAACAAATGGGTGTTCTCCTGTAGAAATCTAGCTAAGACAATCAGTTTTTTTAAATCCCTTGGCCCAGTTCAAGAAACTGAATTTCTCTTTCACATGACCTTTCAGAAATTCGCCTACTGGAGTTAGCTGACAGTTACATAAGTGTGTGTGTGAACACACTGAGTAACAGGCAGGCTTTTTACCATGCCCCAGAGTGTGGCTGTTTGGAGCAGCTAGGATGGCTTCTGCTACGTGACAAGGATGACACATAGCATCAACTAGTTTGCATTTAGCATTACCTGACCTTTCCTGGGTTGTTTTGTCTTTTTTCTTTTTTCTTTTTTACTTGTACCTGAAAAAAAATAAAAATAAAAAATCCCACCAATCCAACTGTTCTTTTTAATGTCGACCGCTTTGGTGCTGAACACCACCCGACACAGTGACATGCTCAACTTGACTTGGCCATCAAGTCCTAACCAACACAAAACTACCCATGAGTGTTTCTGATCTGAAACCCTTGTCTGCAGAATGATGATGCTTCTCTCTCAAGTGAGGCTTGAACATGAATGAGAGACTCTAGTCGGCTCTTTTAAACAGGCATTGCAATTGAGGGTGTGAGAGAAGTTTAATGTCATTAACATTTAAACAATAACGTTATGACCCATTTCTAAAAGAGACAATTATGAAAAGGTAAAAGCAGCAGATCCCCATGTCCTCTCTATAGGCCTAATTCACAAGGCAGCCATTTTCCTCCAACATCAGGCTCTGGGTGGGAAACTTGAATGCTGGGATAATGTAATGCTGCTGTGTTGCGTATAGTTGTATAAATACAGACAGTCTGACAAATTGCTGTCATTTTACAGCTTCCCCATTGATCAGCAACTGAAAAGATGATGGAGATCTGGAGATTTGGCTATATTTCAAGTTAAAACAACATGTTTGATAATCCGTTAGTTGTGTTGGCATTCAACCACCTGCTAGCTAAAGTTACCGTGTGCATCCAGTGTGTTTCACTGCCAGGTTTAGACAAATGTCTTGAAGATGTGGGTTGATATTTCTGATTTGATATACGCAGTTCCTAATCATATTGTTTAACATTATCAAACAGTAATGTAATGCTAATGTTAGCTGTTCTCTGATGGAAGCTAATAACAAACCTGTTGTTTTACCTTGAAGTATGGTCTGATGTCCCTTTGGATACCACCATCTGTACATTTGCTAATCAATCAGGAAGCAGTGAAAAGATAACGATTTGTCAGATAGCCTTTGTTTATACGACTTGCAAACTGGAACACAGCGGTACAACATTTGAGCTTCCCATCCTGAACGTGATGTCAGAGGAAAATGGCCATTGTGTGAATATAGTCTATGACTACATGAACGAGGAACAGCAATTGCCAGACGTAGCAGAAGACATGAGGGTCCTGCTCTCTGTGCGTTCAGGAGCAGACAGGACTGCGTCTTTATGGAGTTCTCTGTCCTGATTGGATCAAAGTGTGCAGGGATACAGAACATTTATTTTCTCTCTTCCTGAATGCGTCGGGGGAGGAGAGACATGGGTTATTGACCAAAAACTTTGTAACAGTGATTACTGTAGGATATTAGAACTATATAACACTTACTTTAATGAAAAAATACAGCACACAGCAGCTTCAAGCAATGTGTATTTTATATACAGTTGCAATCAAAATGATTCAACCCCCATTGCATTTTAGGTTTATTGGCAAAATTAAAAACATTTCAGGTGCTTGCAATAAACAAATTACACAAGAACAATTTAAATAGTTAAATAAAACTAATATAACAAGGATTTTATCCAAATTCAACACTAAATCCTACTTTCAATAACTACTGCAGTCTCAAAAATATTCAACCACCTGAATAGAATTCCTCATAAAGGTGCGTTCACACCAGACCTTTTATTTTTGTCGCTGTCGCTCGTGTCGCTCCAAAAAAATCGCTCTGTTGCTCAGCTGCAGTCGCTCGTTGGCACAATTCAACAGATCGCTCTGATAACGTCATTCAAGCGATTCCAGTGAATTTCACGTCGCTCGGAGGCGCTTATTTCTTCCCGTTTTCAACGGTATACGCGGCTGACAACGGCCCAGTTTGACGAGCTGTTGGCGAGAATCGGAGGCAGGATTGCCCAGTTGTACACCAACTACAGGCGCTCCATCCCAGCTGAGGAGCGCCTGGCCATTTGTTTCTGGTCTGTGTGTGAGTGTCAACGTAAAGCCGGCTTTTCTCTTCCGGACCGGTGGAGTTGTATTACGTTTCCATGGTTTCAGTAGTTGTCACATAGATTACGGCAGCCAGTCAGCGCTGAGCGACAAGCGACTGACGGCCAGAGACTTGGGGTTTCTCATCTCGAGCGACAGAGCAATTGAGCGTTTCTTTGCTCCGTCGCTCGGACGCTGTCGCTCAGAGCCCCAGCGACATTTCGCCTGAGCGATTAATCGCTCAGTCACTCGTTTGCATTGACTTAATATGTAAACTTGTCGCCAGCGACAAAAATAAAAGGTCCGGTGTGAACGCACCTTAAAGGATAACTACCTTTTTTTACAACCTGGACCTTATTTCTAGCAAAATATATGGTCATTTACTCACCCAGATATCTTTGGTGTCATTTGGAGTCGTTCGGACGAAATTAGATCCAGTGTAGCGCCGATATATCCATATAATGCGAGTGACGGGGCAGCAACACAAAGCCTCTATATAACGCATTATCTGCCACGAAACTAGTTCATTTCACTAATATTTTGTCATGATACGCTAGCGCTATTCCCCTCTGAGTCCGGGCTCGTCCGTTATCAACATCGGGGGTCAAACTAGCAGTAGCAGCTACAGGTAAACAAGCCGGGCTGTCGCGGGTGCGTGCGCAGCTCAGAGATGACATCTTCCAGGTCAGAGGTAGTAGGTCAACCTACAGACCCCGGATGTTGACAATAGACAAGCCCGGACTCAGAGGGGAATAGCGCTAGCGTATCATAACAAAATATTGGTGAAATGAACTAGTTTCGTGGCAGATAATGCTCATAGAGGCTGCGCTTCGGTGCCCGGTTCACTCACATTACATGGATATATCGGCGCTACACTGGATCTAATTTCGTCCGAACAACTTCAAATGACACCAAAGTTATCTGGGTGAGTAAATGACCATATATTTTGCTAGAAATAAGGTCCAGGTTGTAAAAAAACTGTAGTTATCCTTTAAGAGACACATTTGCAAATCAGGTGTCTCAAGCACACCTGATGCAACCAATCAAGGGCGTCATTAGTTGCATCAGGTGTGCTTGAGACAGAACACCTAAAATACCTGGACTGTTGATGGTGATGTTTCATTGCATGTTAGAAATATGGCTAAGTCAAGAGAATTGTCCAAAACGTTCAGAGAAGAGATCATTGCCTTGCACAAACAGGGAAAAGGATACAAAAAGATAGCAAAGGCACTGAATGTTCCTAGAGATACAGTTGGAAGCATAGTTCGCAAGTTTGAAGTTAAAGGAACAGTGGCTACACTACCTGGACGTGGCAGAAAGAGGAAGCTATCAACAACTGCCACCAGAGTCCTGAGGAGGCAGGTGGTCTAAAACCCTCGACTGACTGAAAAAGACCTGCAGCAAGACTTGGTGGCAGCAGGCACTGAGGTTTCAGTTTCCACAGTAAGGCGCATACTAAACGCTGAAGGGCTCCATGCCCGAACTCCAAGACATACACCACTACTGACCCTAAAGCACAAGAAAAGTCGGCTCCAATTTGCTCAAAACTATATAAATAAGCCAAAGAGGTTTTGGGATTCTGTTCTGTGGAGCGATGACACAAAACTGGAACTTTTCGGGCCTATGGATCAGCGGTATGTCTGGAGGAGGAAGAATGAAGCACACGCTGAAAGAACACCCTGCCTATAGTGAAGCATGGCGGTGGCTCAGTGATGCTCTGGGGCTGCTTCGCTTCCTCTGGCACTGGAAACCTGCAGCGTGTGGAGGGCAAGATGGATTCAATCAAGTATCAGGAAATCTTGGGAGAAAATGTCATGCCGTCTGTGAGGAAGCTTAAGCTTTGAGTCATTGGACCTTCCAACAGAACAATGATCCCAAGCATACCTCAAAGTCCACCAAGGCTTGGTTTCAGAAGAAGTCCTGGAAGATGCTAGAGTGGCCATCACAGTCGCCTGACTTGAACCGCATTGAAAATCTCTGGTGGGAATTGAAAAAGGCGGTTGCAGCACGCAAACCCAAGAATATTAGTGAACTGAAGGCCTTTGCCTATGAGGAATGGGCTAAGATCCTCAGGAACCCTGCAAGAAGCTGGTTTCTGGCTATGCATCACGTTTGCAGCAGGTCATAACAGCAAAAGGGTGCTCTACTTAGTACTAAAGATGCTTGTCATGAAGGGGTTGAATAATTTTGAGACTGCAGTAATCATTGAAAGTGGCATTTTGTGTTAAATTTGGAGAAACCACTTGTAATATTAGTTGTGTTGAGCTATTTAAATTGTTCTTGTTTGATGTGTTTATTGCAAACAGCTGCTAGTTTGTACATTTTGCCAATAAATCTAATTTGTAGTGGGGGTTGAATAATTTTGATGCAACTGTAAATACATTTTTTTTTTTTTTTTTGCGAAACCCTAATGAAACTGCAAGGTATTCACAACGTCCAAAAGTCTTAATATGTCATAATATGTGAAGTGTGTGTCCACTTTTTTTGCAAAATCTAACCAGACATTCAATATTCATTATTGCTAACTTGACCGCTGAGCTGTTAAAATGCAAAACTACACTAAAGAGGTAGGTGGAGCGTCATAGTTTAAAGCTTGAGGCCACTGACCAAGCTGCCGTATTTCACAACTGGGAGTGAGAATGAGTTGGTTTGGTTGAGAGACCTCGATAGAGTTTGATGATTCCTGCTGGTAAAGCCGTAAAACACAATCATTGGCAAATTTGCTTTGCACTACCGTGACTCATCGTTGAATTGGATTTTCAGCCCGACCAGCTGTTCTCAAAGTTCAGTCATTTTCAATCTTGACACTGTTTGCTATGCCCCTTTACCACACACAGACAACGAGGTGAAAGCCGCCCCTGATGTCGTCTCAAAGTGAACTTTGATGTGTGAAAAGTATTCTGCACAGCATCGCCTGCAAATCATACCACAGTACCAAACGGTGGAGGCATTCCAGGGTTGTAGAAAAACACATTAAAATTAAAACAAGTCATTTGAATCTGAATCTTAAATCTGAAATCTGAAATGTTCATGATAAACATGCAGGACTCTGTTACTGTACTGCAGTAAACAACACGAGGGCACAGAGTTCAGGGCACTGTGTACAGCATATGCACCACAGCCATACAAGTATGTCACTCGCTTGGTGCTTGTTGATGCAGTATACAAACCTGCTACACACACACACACCCACACACACACACACACACATATATATATATTTAGCATTGCGTGCTAGAGCATTGCGTGCTGTATGCATGTCATGGCCAGTGGGGTGCTGTGTATATGGGTCTGTGCCTTATTTATATATGGCATATGACGATGCCACTCTGATTTGTGTGTAATCCCTGCTGGTGGGTATCTCTTTGTAGTCATTATTTATGGGTCAGTGAGGAGCCAAAGTCCAACATATAAATCAGGGCCACCAATGAGCTTTGAAATGTAATTGTCACGAATACATAATGCATACCATATATATCTATGTATAGAATTTGCTTACATTGAAAAGGAAGGAATGTAGACAAGGAAGAATAAAAAGAATAATTAGCAGATGAACGGCCATACACGCTACAATAAATGGTGGACCATGATGTCACCTATTGGTGTGGACTACTGTTAGAAGTTGTACGTGTAGATGTAGCTTCTTTTTTCCAGCCAGAACTGACCATATTTTGGCAAGAGCCTTGGACTGGGGAGGACAGGCTACGTATTGCTACACACAGTGGCCCGACTAAATATTGGGAGAACAAATAATGTACTGTAGGTAATATTTGATGACATCCTGCTGTGAGGAAACTGCATGCATGCAAGTTTTGGCTGTTTTGGGTATTACTATAAGCCTGCAGGTGCAGGAAGGGTTCCAGTGCTTCTGCAGGTAAATTTAATGTTTGGCACCACAAGCAAAATAAATCATCAATGGAAAACTAAACATACAATCCAACTATACAGTCTGGACCAACTCAGCTGTGAAGAATGCAGGGATATGCTCTTGTAACAGCATAAACAGGGACTTATTTTTTCTCTTCTGTGGCAGCAAACACAACACACAGCCTTTCAGTATTTATTAAATATACAAATTGAGCTTATTAACACACCTACTGGGTGACTAAAGTCATAAAAGCATCTTTCTGTGACTGCAGATGATACCTCTGTCCCAATCCCAATGTCCGCGCTTACAAACTGACAGACTTTGAGGCTCGTATTGGTAAGTTCCCAACGGAAGACAGTTTGAGCCCTGTATGGCCACTTGCAAGTCAGATTTCTGAAGACTTTGCTTGAGGGAATTACCCGAAGTTGTGGTTGGCCAATGTTTAACATCAGGTTACCATGAGCAACCAGGGGAAGCCCAAGAATGTCAAAAACCAAAGATGCTGTCACTTTTGATTTCTGATTAATTTGCCTTCATCGGAAAATGGAACTTTTTTTTCATAAACAGAGATGATCTGAATCACTTCCTATGATTCGACATTTACTCCAAAACAAATAAATGTAATAAGCTTTGGAAACATTTTGGAACTTTTTTACCCGAAGCTGCTGTGCATCTATTCTGTGCATGTCTACTCCTGTTTTTGTTTTTCTATTTTTATCATTATATACCTACTTAAGTCTCAAACCCACAAAACAAAGTGGCATGTTACAAACTGCTGTCGTAAGGCCCGTCACAACCCAATCTGCAGCTGTGGTCAGAAGTTTCCATCCACTCATAAAGAACATGTATATCATGGCAGTCTGCAGTTCCAATGGTTTCTACAGATCTCATGTTTCTGTGATGAAATGAGTGGAACTCAAACTACTTTGTCACGAAAAGCATTCATGGGGCTCCTTTTGCACAAATGACTACATCAATGCAATGAGATGGAAACGTTGATAAAAAATTGATTGTATTGATAAAAAAAAACTAAATGTAATAGTGCAATGATAACTGCACTGCATAACCACACTTAGCAAACACTGTAGATTATAATGTAAATGTGACGAATGACTTCAATGTCAACTGAAACTTCCGCTTCACTGGAAAAAAACAGAAACATCAGATCTGTGAGGAGCGATGAGGAGATAAACGTACCATATTTTCATCATATTTTCCAACATCATTTTTATATATTAGGTGAGAATGGTGCTTTTTTTTTTTTTTTTACATGAGCTGCTCAATCAAAACAATGAAAACAAAACTTGCAGTTGGATGACATTGTGAAGTAGCGTGGGATCATGAGTTGTTGTCTGTGTTCGACCTTCACTGCAGTTTTATTCACGCTACAATTGGTCACGCGCCATAACCTTGAATGAAATCAGTTTTCTCTCAGTTTTAAACATTGATGGAAACATATGGAATAATGTGAGTGCAGAACCAGACTAAGTGTATAACAAAGGTGTAGTTGCTTTAAGTGATTTTTAAAACTCCTTTCAGCCATCCTGGCAACGTCCTGGGCAGTTATTTCAGGCTGACAAGACCAGGCTTGGGGGGAAGGGGTGTGATATGTGTCATACAACTGTCATCTCTGGCATTTTTCTATTCCATTTTTTCTATTCAAAATGCTTTACGTGGTTTTTCTCCTCTCATATAATGTCTCTGATATTATATCTTATGTTATCTCATGCGCCCTCTTCTTCTGTAATGGTTCAATTACTCCTGATTGGAGAATCAGTGGCCCCAGTGTTTATCTCAATGTGCCCAACTCTTGGGTGGCATCATGCGTTCATTTGCTTTTTATTTTGCAGATTTTCTGGAAATCTCGTTAAAATTTGCATTAAGGTTGGATAATAAATTGACAACTGAGAGCCATTTGTCAATGAGAGCGAAAACCTACACTGACATGGGGAGATAAAAAAGGCACAGAGCTGGAAAAACCAATCAAATTGAAGCTGGGTGAAGGCACAGATCACAGGCAGTTATACGGGCTGACAGAGACACCGCAGGCTACATAAAAAGTAAGAAAAACCATTGGTAGACAAAAGAGAGCGGCAGAGCTTTCAGCTAGCTCTGTGTGACCCCATTACTACAGTGGGATGATGTGCGTGAGAACATGCTCAATCTGTGTGTGTGTGTGTGTGTGTGTGTGTGTGTGTGTGTGTGTGTGTGTGTGTGTGTGTGTGTGTGTATCTGTAGAAATATTTGGGTCTGTTGTGTAAGGTCAGACAGCTCTGCACTGCGCAACTAGTTACACAATGTGTTCATAACAGCAGTCTCTCATCAAATCAGCAGTTACGTGTTCCCGATCCATTCACCGCCACACAAGTAAAGAATCTCTTCTGCGTCTTTAATCCAGTGAAAAGGTCGCGCTGGTAATTTTCTTTTAGCAGGAGATTTTAAATTATTGATTCATAGACTTCCTGTCACAATAAACCCTCTGTGCACCGACACAAACATGTGTGCCCCTTGGTTCTCGTTCCTGCACATGACAAGCAGGCTGTGTGTAAATACACTGCTGTCACTGCTGGCCTCTGTCTCTGTCAACAGGGGAATGTAGGGGAATCCCAATCGTTACACAGCTCCCCCATTGTTTTATTCCCCATCTGCTCCAGGCGTCGAGCTTCCCCTCCCTCCCTCCCTCGCTGCCTCCGTCGCTACCTCCCTGCTCTCTCCCTTCACTTCCTGTGCTTCCTACCTTCTGTTTCTCCAGGACTCTCTTTCACAAGAATAACAGCAGCATGTGTAGTATGTTAATACGCCATACACTAAATTTTAATTTTGCTGATGACGGCTGTGGATCCCATGGTTGTTTTGTTAACCATGACCACGATATTTTCCCAACCTAGTAGCTTTTCTTGCTGATACCTAACCTGGACCATAGTGGTGGCGGAACCAAAACACTCACTTCTGCAAAGTCATGTTTAAGCATTATTGTTATTAATCTGGTGGACTTTTTTTTTGAAGAACTAGATATATCCCTTTAGGAGTTGGTAGAGAAATAGTGATAATATGAATCTTAAATTTAAATTTGAAGGAGTGTGACAATACACTGAGCTCACAAGACGATAGACGATATTGGGTTCATGAGAATGAGACGAGATAGTGATCATCTTGTGATGAATGTAACTTCAGCTCTACTTTCTGACTGAGTATGAATTATCATATGCAGTCAAAGACACGAACAGTATGTTAGCCCTTCTCATGAGTCATCTTCAGACCTTATGACTGTGGACGAACTATGTGTGAGCTTCTAATTGAAGCTGAGTGTGAGCTTAGTGTGAGATATGGTCATGTTCTTTTTCAAGAATATAAGCATGTCTATGTTTTCTGGCAGCAGTTGAGACCTTTGCGCACTAAATATGTCTCCTGCAGTTGAAAAGACACACTCACTTGGAGCGGAGGCAGCAGGGGTGTAAAAGTATGCAATCTTTGTAGAGGTTTGAGACCACAGTGCGAGTAAAGTGCACACGTGACGGGATGGTGTACTTCGGTTCTAATGTTTGGAGGAGTTGCTGATTTTCAGCCATGGAAAATGGCCTCATACCAGCTGCAATGAAAACGCCGATGTCTTTTGTTATTGAATCTTCTATGCTAATTTTGAGTTCATAGTCATGTTCGCTGCTGCTCTCCATCTGTTATATACTGATATCCCGAGGCAGCTTTTCACCTCGACGAGAAATATCGTCACATTTTAATATGACGAGATCTCACGGTAGAGATCTCGTCACTACCCTATTTATTTGTCAGGCGGTCAGAAACACGACCCCAAATGACTGCTACTGTATCTCTGTATCTGCTGGATGTGTAAATAAACAACTGTTCACTATTGAATTAGACATCTCAAATTCATAAGGTGCTCATATGTTACAAGGTTACAAGTTAACAGGGTCAATTTGTCGTCTTTTAAATCACAAGCGTTGAAAAGGGACACTATGTTCGAGTCCTTTGTGCTACATGTACTTTAGTAAATGGAGTGCTGGTGGTGAATTGAGGAGTTCCCCTTGGGGAGTGAAGCTGCTCCGTAGTCTGGTGGTATGGCAGCAGATACCTGTCATGTCCCGTCTGCTCAAAGGTCATGTTTTTGTTTTTCCTCATTCTTTCAGTTCTGTTTCCCGTTTTATTTTGGTGTCTATACTCTCCTCTCGTTTCAGATCCCCTTTCTGCCCTTGTATGTATCCCACCATTGGGATTGTCTGCCCCTTGCTGATGTGTTTCACCTGTGTCTCATTGTCCCCACCTCCCTTGTGTATTTAGTCTGCGTGCTCCCTGTCTTTCCGGCCAGTTCGTCTTTGCCCTTTGTTGCAATTCTCCTAGTGATTAATGTTTTTGACCCTGTTTTTTGGGCCTGACTTTCACCTCTGCCTGATGATCCTTTTTTGTGTATGTTTGCTGGGCTGACTGATCTCCTGTGTATCGAATTATTCTTCAGTAAAGCGTGCATTTGGGTCTACATGTCAGACTTCATCAATACCTCTGTATCTGTTGTCAGATGGCAGCAGGGTGAACAGACTGTGGCTGGGTGGGTGTTGTCTTTTAGTATCTTTGGGCTCTGTGCAGACATCTCACTTCACTGATGACACTGATGCTCTGTAGATGGTACCAGTGATGTTCTGGTGGTTTTAATCACCTGCTGTAGAGCCGTCCTGTCCTGGGCCATGATGAATCATTACAGTGTGACTGTTGGACCTTGGTGGAGGTATGCGCTCTACTGATGCTATTCTACTTACACCTATGTTTTTCCCATTATGATGAGTCAACATGTCTGCTGTTAAAAACATCCTTTGTTACACTCTAGACATTTCACAAATGTGAAGATGGTTGTTCAAACTCTTCAGACATTGGACATCAACTACAGCCATTTTGATTGAGTGTATGTCACCTAAATGCCTAGAACATAAGAAGTACTGTATTTTTCCATATATGTATTTTCAGCTTTATCTTATTATGTCGATCATAAGCTCCTTATTGTTGCTACATTGCATTTATGGTGTCTGCATACTTATATTTTTGTCCTACAGCGATGAACTGAAGCTTCTCTCCCATGAGCCTCTGCAGATTACACTTCCTCTTCCCTCGGCTGACGCCTACAGCAGGATTTCCTGTGTCACTAGCCTGCATTTGTGTATGAAGTCATCTTTGGGTACTACGGGTGTAGACGTCAATCATTTGGCAGCACCACCCTTCTCTGAAGTCCACTCCTGAAGTCGTTCCTCAAATGCAACTTTGTTCGTGCCAGAAGTGCAACCTTTATTCATATCCTCAATATGCATATTAAAAGTTAAATTTGAACATGTAATCTAAATTTTGGCGTACTGGTGATGACAGCAGCTTGCTAAAAGCTCCTTGAGGTGATTATCCAAGCTAAAGGCTCCCTCAGGACAAATTAACTCCCCGGCTTGATGTGGGGTTGACTGTCTCCTCTTCTGCCTGTGTTATGTGCTTTACTACCTCCAAGCTTACCCATTTATTCTCACGTCTGTGCCAGTCAGGGAGAGAGGCAGAGAAAGCAAAGGGATTGATTAATTATTGAGGAGACCGACACATGGCTTCTCTCTCCTTTTATTCTCCCTCTGACCTACATAGTGAGCCACCTGATCCTGGCTCCAAAACAAACCCATCGACATTGAGCTCGCTGTCTGTCTGTTTGTGTGTGTTGGTGTGTGTGTGTGTGTGAGTGTGTGCGTGTGTGTGCGTGCGTGCATGTGCAAGTGCACGGGTGCTTTCACATGCCATTTCATTTCTTTGAGTCAACCTGCACACAAAGAGAGTAAAAAGAAGAAGAAAAAGTACAAAGGGGAAGAGATGAGAGCTAATGGTTTAGCGCCCTGATCTCTCTGCTAATGAATTCAACCACCCCCATAAGCACATCACAGATCAATGGCAGGAGTGTGTGTGTGCACAAGCTAATGTACATTCATGTGCGTCCATGTGAGGCATTAAGCGTCTGTTGGGGCCCTAAAGTATTCTGGGATAGAATGGAACGTTGGGTCAAAGGATAAACACACCTCCCTCATTTTTCTCTCTTTCACCGCCCTCCCCCATCTTCCTCTTTTTTTCTCCCTCCATCACTTCTGTGCATCCCTCTCTTACATCTCTCTCTCACGCATGCTTAGCCAGCAGTTCTTTTGTAGCCTTATTCCTTTACGGATTTACTCAGTTTTTAAACATAGAGGTTGGCCAGTTTGTTGAACAAGTATTCCAGTACATGCTACATGTTACTCACCGAAACAGAAACATCCAACACTATTGGAACCTTTGAATCACGCCAGCGCCTCCACACCAGTCACAGCTTCCGTGGTCACTAAAAGTGTAGAAACAAGACATTATAGTTTAACAAGCAGGTATTTAATGGCCGTCATCAGTTAGCTTAAATGCACAAATCACCGTTGCTAATGAAAATTTCTCTACACGACTCAGGTAGAAATGTCCACAGATGATACCATTTTAAACATTTTTATTCATGTTATGTTAAGTCACGTTTGCCGACCCCCTCACAGTCCACCTCAGGCCACGACTATATGATATAATATGTATTTATATATTGTATTATAAATTCTAATTTATAACAAAGGTCCAGTCATTTTTCGACATTTTAATGGGGCTCTGTGGAACGCCTGTGCTGGGCTGTGAGCCGGTCGTTAGTTAATGTTAGCGAACTCCTTTTCTCAACTCAACCAATTTAAACAAATCGCCCACAGGCTTGCAGGCAACCAGGAGAGATGGGGAAGGTCTAATTTTTCATGTCATATTACAATCTGCTTACATGTGGCCAAGAGAAAGAGATTAATACGTGTAAAACGCTACAATTGTTACATTAAAGCCAGTTTAATGCATACATTTATATCTTTCATATCAGCCCTAGAGACTACACACAGCACTCCAGAAGTGAAATGGCCCTCCAGTTTTGTTTTTGGCCTTGTCCCTTGCATACAGAGATGCCCTTACATGCTCTGAATCTTTTAATGATTTCATGTGATGCAGACAATCCCCACAGTAACACACAATTAACAGAACTGGCCTGCTTCAGGCTGTGTTTCGCTGGAGGAAGGTGGCGTCCTGGATGTGCTGCTGCTGCTGCTTGTTGTCTGACCTGCAGCTGTGATTGTGTACACAAGTGTTGGCCCTGTGAAGGACTTGTGACCAGTCCAGCATTTTATTGCTGTCCATCCAGTGCCTGCTGTGATAGTTTCCAGCCTCTGTGACTCATAAGACCGAACAAATGAAGAGAAGGAAAATGAAGTTTTCTCATGGTCACTGATCGGTATTTCGGATATTCAGCTTTAGAAGGATAATCAGCCGACCTCATAGTTACCTTAGTTTGTAGTTACTTTTTTTGTTGGGTGTTATTCAAATTTCATTTTACTGATAAACATTTCAGCTTTCTACACCTGCCCTCAGTTAAAAGTTAGCAGTTTTATTCCAGGACACTCCTGGACAATTAAAACACTACAGTTACATTATGTGTGTGCGTCCTACACCATCCTACACCAGCTGCAGAGTGGGATTGGAGGGAAATGACACAGTGAACAGTTAAAATGATGGAAGTCATCCCTCCCCTGCCTTATTGCGCCCTTTCTCCTTCAGTCATTCCGTATATCTTTTCTCACCCACCTCTGCCCTCCTATTTCTTTCTTCCCTCTTCCTCCGTCTCTCCATCTCTTTGTCTCCCCATGCCCATCTCTCTCCTACCTCTCCTTAATGAGTCTTTGTGAGGGACAGTAGCCTTTTAGCAGGGAGAAGAGTTAATGGCTTTGCTGATGGCTGCTGCTAATGTCTTTGGGCTAATGGCCTTGGCCACTGCTGATGATAACCATGAACTAATAACATAAATGACAGATAGCCTACTGCTTTCAGACTCACGCTCTGTATCAAGAATAGATAGATAGTCTCAGGGGAACAACTAGGAAGTCCAGTCCCCCTGAATATAGCGATAATACCCAGAGGAGCCATTTTTATTGTGATTCGATATAAAAATGAAGGTGATGTAAGTGAGTAAAGTGACCAGCCAGAGCCTGGAAAAAAAAAGACACTCGCTTATACTATCGCACAGCAACTAACCGACTGCAGCATATAGGATGTTTTTACGTACAGCCACAGTTTCAGTTCATTTCAGTACATGATGGAAAACTAGCCCACTGTGATGCTTGGTGATGATAATCATCTCTCTAGCTAAACGGACATCCCCCCAAGCAAAACAATCCCTGGTTACATTTGCACCATGATGTGATCGTAATGTAAATGTAGCAAAAAAATGGATCTGACACCATTTTCACTGTGATAGATTACTATCTCTAACAAGTTTGAAGTTTTTGGAAACTTTCTCTTTTTTTTCCTTTTTTTTTTTTCTCTCTTTTCTGCTCCCTACCAGTGGCGTAAGTTAGTAACGATGGGCCCCAGTGCAGGCTATTATGACTGGCCCTCAGGCTCATCAGTTACGAAGCACACATGCACAAGCACACTTAGATGTGCACACAGAATTAGGCATAAATATTAAGTACCAACCATGTGTTGGATTTAACAGTGTTACCTACAGAAGAGAGAGTTATCAGATCCATGGATAGTGTTGTGACAGTCAACATTCTGAAACATGACAACAAGCACCTGAGTGCAGGGGAGCTGTCCATTTCACTGTTGTGCTGAAATGACTGCAGGATTTTTCGGGTATTTTTAGTACAATAACTGCACCAATCACGGCAACCGCATTCCTCTTCGACATAGAGGCAAGAGATTATAGTAAATGAGAGGGAAGAGAGCTGCACTACTCAACAAACAACGCCATGTCCCAAAAACTGGCCAGCTAAATCAGCATGCACACAGTATACCCACAAAAGCACACGCACACAATGAAACAGGTGCTCTGCGGCGACCTGACTGTGAAATAATAGCAACCTCTTAAACAAAGGCACAGCAGCCCAGATACACCAAATCCCCTTGAAAAATCACTTGTACTCACCTATTTGAATGGCATCAATACATAAAATACATGCCTTCTCTTCAAAGTTTCATCTCACACAACAGCCTAACGTTGTGATTATTCAGACCAACGTTAGCTATCTTGCTCCGAAGGGGTTGCTGAGGCATGTTAGGATGGAGCCTGTCCGTGGGCTGACGAGGGTTTTGGAAAAAACCCAAACATATCTAATTTAGGGAGCTTTGCCACCTTCTTCTGCTCTTTTCGCTCCACTTTTATGTTTGAATGGCATGACTGTTCTTTTTCGAGTCTTGTCGCCTTGTCACATGATGAAATAAAGACTTAAGATCTGGCAACAACATACAACCATTATAGCATCTGAGCGTAACATGAATGCCAACAAAAATTTGAAAATATTCATTCAATTGAATCATTTTTAATAGTTAATGCATCGTTTTTATAGCAGCCTATGTGTAAAATGATTTATACTTTACTTGCTATTGACTTTTTCTAATAAAATTATTGACACCATGACAAAGGTGGATGTGCACATGTGAGGGCATATATACCGACTGATATTGCAGCAAAAGAGGGTCATGTTAGGATCCACTGACTGAGAGTCCGTACTGTCCTGAAGCATCTTCGTCACATGCCCATTAGGGGCCCACTCTCCGTCAGGCGCACCCCACTCACGTCATGGGCCCCTGTGCAGCCCAGGCCCCAGTGTGGCTGCACTGTATGCACTGTCCATAGCTACGCCCCAAATCCTACAAATGACCATGTCCAATGATGGTGTTTGTGTCAAATAAGCAAGGTTGAAAGTAAAGGATGCAATATGCTTTAAATGAATTAGTTCATGCAATGTCCACATCTGAAGTCATCCAGTTACACTGCCTACAGTGATCTGCACAGGATTCTCGACAAGTTCTCCATATTAAAGCACCATTATACAGTAATTCTTATTTGAGTGTGACTTGGCACTCCCTGCAGTTTCTGAGTGCAACACAACCGTCGTAAATAATGTGCTTAATGCTGTGATGACCAATACTATAAGAAGACAAGAAACATACACTGAACATCACATAGTTAACATTACATTCTAGAACAGCCCCTTAATAAATCTCACGGTGCACGACTCACAATCATAATCCCACAAAGCCTGCAAATGGCGTATGCAAGCAGATGACCGGAGGCTATGAAAAAGGCTGACACTTAGAATCCTGAGATCCTCAATGGTCATTTGCAAAAACACATCCTCTACATAAGCAACTGAAAAAAAAAAGCTGAAAGTGAGGACGATGAAACAGTGAAACACAGCTGATGTTTGTACAAACAGGGGTTCAGTTAAGCAAAACATATTACAGGCCTATAGCCTTTAATGTAGTGTGTTTTGATTGTTTCAAATAAAAATATATTGAGATACATTGAAATTTGAAATAAATAAATAGCCACTGGTACATTAAAATAAAGCAGTCTTTAATTGAAAACTTCATGCCCTCAAAGTAGACGTATGTATATAAGACGGTATGTATATATCTTACTTACCGATTTTTTACAGCAGTTTATCGTTCATCATAACTCCCGTTAACACCAGCCGTCCACCACAACCCCCTCCCTATGCAGACTTTATTTCTCTAAACCTGACTTCTTCCTTTGTCCCCTTTGCTTTGGTCACCACATAACAACAAACCTTAAAGTGTTCGGCAATAAGCTGCATTCAAAGTCAACAACGTTTTTCTGACGAGGATGGGCTGGACCTTCTCTGATTAGGCTGCTGGGCAAAATTTTTCAAAGTACTCGATTCTACCATAATCATGATGTTAACAGTCACAACATCACTACACAGTGTCAAACTGTGTTTCCTGACAAAACATTTGTCATTGTCAATTACTTTTTTAGGAAGCACTTCTTAATTTCTTTTCCACCTTTAGTTGTAGTTCAAAGAGTAGCCTTCAACACTTATCTCTGCATGCCATGATTATACTGGAATAGTATTTTATTATATGGTCCTTCTAAGTGCTGTATCGTAGGTAACTGGATGTGTCAGTTTCTTGAAGACGTTTCACCTCTCATCCAAGAGGCTTCTTCAGTTCTAACTTATATTGTCATGAGACACGTGTTGAATTGTAATGTTGTGTCATAGGATTGGAAACCAATACCTAGAAGGAATGAAATAACTGTTATACTCCTTCCAAAAATGCTAGCAAGGGCACTTTATTTCATATTCTGAATTTGCTATTCACACATAGCTAATAATCCAAGACAGGTCCAGTGGTTGATTGCCAGTGTGAAAGCTTCCTCCTGGGTATGTGGGTATGTTGGCCATGCAAAAATTACAGGACTGAAGACTGGATCAAATTCGGCCGTGCATGATGTAAAAATTCATGTTTGAAGCATCGTAAGGACATAAACACATCTACGTTTCTGTGTTGACAGCTCTGAAAACATTCCAGTGAAGAATGTCCAGGAGAATTGCCTTCTATACGTGAAGCACCTGGAGCATTACAGCAAATTGTTCCTAAGACGTGTGAACGGAGTAATCAGGATCTTTTTCTTCACTTAGATGAGACCGTTAGAAAGTATAAGAAAAAAAAAAATCCCATCTGCTCTCAAGTGATGCGGCTTAAAAGCAGAAGATTTATAAAATGCGTGATACAATGAAGAATGTGTGACTCGAACGTGAGGAACGTCTCCCAGAGATGAGTTTTTCATCCTAAACTGCAGTTGGAAGGTCATCCGGCAGCAGAATGAAGAAGAGTCAAGGCCAGGCGGAGCAATGAAGAGCTAAGCGTCCCGCAGAGGCAGAGCCACTTGATAGAGACACACCATTACAGTGACATACAGTCATTAGCCAGCTCAGCTCTTTGCTGTCAGCGCAATACGTGCTGTAGCAGTTAGCATTCAGCTTGCGTTAATGGGGTAATTCCCATTCAGCTGGGATAGCAGCCACATGAGCGATGTGTCACATCTATAGTCAGCTAGTGTAGCAGCCATGCAATAATTCCTCCACTTACTCTTGCATTAAATGACACTCAATCTTTGCCAAGAACGCTCCCCCACTCCTCTATTTTCCCCGTGGCCCTAAATCACACCTCACTGTCTCTATTACATACCTCAACCGCTCTCTAAATCACTTCCCCTTCTATGTTCCTTTTCTCCTCTGCTTCTCCAGATCCCACTCTCGCCCTGTGTATCATAAACACTTTTCTAACTTTTTCTCTTTATGGTAGGTTTAAACAGGCCTCTGTTTGTCGATGACATTATTATTACACTGTGAAGAGTTTGAAAACACTTCATTGTGAGGCGGTAAGAGTTGAGATTCGAGGCATTCAAATGATCGTCTGAAAGCTACTTGACGTACACCAATGCACACACACACCAAATATGTGATAGAACATCAAGAATCTGTTTCATTTCCTGTTTCCCTGCAACATTTTCGTAGCTCAGCAGTTTTGTTCATTGTTTTGCCATCGTAATTTTTTCAAACCATACCTTTGGGTCATAAAATAGGTTATTGATTTTATAGAGGCTACTTTGGACACACCTGCAGGCCTGACATTGGTACATAGCAGGGGTCGATGAGGTATTATAATGAAGTCGACTGCCATTTTGTGGCCTGCTTTGTAACGGAGGCTCACATAGCTTGCATGAAACTGTAAAAGATAGGAAGTGTTGATCATATGTAATCCAATATATTTTTACTGCAGAGCCTACTTCTCAAGTAAAATGTTTTCAGAATCATATTTCTCTGTTTATCTGTTTGGGTTTAAAACAGGAAAGTCACCGGATGGCCGCCATTTTGTGTTCTGCTCAGTTTGACACTATGTCAGAGATGTCTATGTATTGTATTGCAGAACCGTTCTATCTCATGATGCCGCTCTTTACCTCCAGATGCCATAGTGAGTCGCTGTAGCTTCTCTTCTTGTGGTGGAAACACCAACATTGCCCCAGTGTTCCGAACTTGTAGTCCTGCAGAGTGAGCTAATTGGACTGCCAGCTCACTGAGCTAACTGCAGCTACATTTAGCAACAATTAGTCTGGTGATATGTATTGTACAGTACCTTTAAGTTTAAGAACAGATGAGAGCAGCCACACCTCACTTTCCTGTCGCCCGAACGACCACGCCTCGCTTTGGGTGAAAACAAACGCTGTAAATGTGCTAGTGCCTGATTGCAAACTGCTAGTAGCGATATGCCTGAAAGCATTTTTCATGTCAAACAATAAAAAAATCCCAAAGGTTATGATTCTTGGTCGTCCAGAGAGTGGATGAAAATGGTAAACTGTGAGACCCGGCCACTTAATACATGTCCGTCTGATATTTAATGATGTTACCGAGTAAATGACGTATGTCACTTGAGCCTGTAGATCAAAGCCAATCAAAAAAGAGCCTTTGTAAAGTTGTAACTGCAGTTTTTTATTGCGAAGTCCCTACTATAAAACACCTGCTTTTAGAATAAAGTTTGGTTTACGTGACAGTTTGTCAGGAGCAGAGGGTATTTAAATGTTAATAATACACATAAATTGAGCTGACCTATATTCTCATAATGAATCTTGTAAACAAGACACTCATCCTCTGCTAATTCTAAAAAAATAATTTTTTGACCATCAGAATTGGGCTCATAATAGCTGAAAAACCATACGGTATTCTTATTTCATTAACTCGGCAGTGACCCAGATATTTGCCCCATTAGTACCCGGATGGTTTGCTCTCATCTATGTAAGTATTATCAGCGAAATGTACATTGAGTATCAAAAGTAAAAGCACTGTATAAACATATACAGTGCTACAGAATTCAGCTGCCCGTGTCATTACCAGAACCCCCTCCATCCACCACATCACTCCCGTCCTACAGCAGCTCCACTGGCTCCCAGTCAAATCCCGCATTGACTTCAAAATCCTTCTGCTAACATTCAAGGCCATTCACAATCTTGCCCCCCCATATCTTTCCAATCTTCTCCATATTGCCATTCCCTCTCGCACACTCCGTTCATCCTCCTCCATTCTGCTGACTGTCCCCCCGGTCCGTCTTACCACCATGGGGAGCAGAGCTTTCAGCCGCTCTGCTCCCCGGCTCTGGAACTCTCTGCCACCCGAAATAAGGAACATCAGTACATTATCACATTTCAAGTCCCGACTCAAAACACACCTGTTTAAGATTGCCTTTTCCCTCTAACTGAGCTTCCTGTCCATTTTAACTGTTTGTACTCTTGTGTACTTTTGTGGCTTCTTTTTATTTTATTTTATTATTTTAAATTTATTTTTTAACTTATTTTATTCTATTGTGTACTGTGCATTGTCTTTTATTTACTGTAAGGTGACCTTGAGTGACAGAAAGGCGCCTATGAAATAAAATGTATTATTATTATTATTATTATATACTGCTGAATATGTTTAAGTTTAGGCTAACTTTAACTAGTTTATATACTGGTGGCTAGGTTGACCACAAGGCATCATATTGTTGATCAGATTTTAGATAATCATTCATTTGTAGCGTCACTGTCTTGTGAGGCCCATCCATCCAACCATCCATCCATCCATCCACATATAAGTGCTTATACTTTGATGGAGCTGATCCCACCCTGGACAGGTCCCCAGTTCATCACAGGGCTGGCACATCGAGACAACCATTCACAATCACATTCACACCTACAGTCAACTTCATGGTGTCAGAAAAACTGTTGTTTTCAGCTTTCTGATGTTGCATTTTCTAGCTAATCCAAGGTTTTCTTTAGAGAGTTAAAGAGTTTATTTAGGTTATGCATGAGAATTTTGTCAATCCTTCAGTTTATCACCGACATTCTGAATCAAAATCACCAAATTTTTAGTTATAAGGTTTACTACAAGTGTAGTTGAGTACTATGTAGAATATTTGACTTGAAGTGTAAAGTTGCATAAAAGGGAGGTACTCAAGTAAAGTACCCCAAATTAGTAGTGACAGTACTTGAGTAGATGTACTTTTACTTTCCACCTGATTCAATTAGCTAACTAAGTAGACGTGTCTATATATAAACTTGTAGAAAACCCTGATTCAGCAGCAGCTTGATCAAATTATGGTCCTAACTCAGTGCTCATGAGTCTGACTCACTCAAAATTGGGAATGAAATGGACCCTTGTGCAAAGTCTAATATTTCTGGACAGAATTTAGTTGTTCTCCACAACCAAACTTCATACTGTCTATGAATACATTTTGATGCAAATCTATGCCAGATGCAGACATTTTTTGTTTTATTAAGTGACATATTTAGATGCCAGTGGTTGGGATTTGTGCACTTTGGGTGTTCTCTAATGGCTATTATTTATGGAATTTTATGACATTTACTTGATAAATAAGAAACTAAAATGAAAATATTTGATGACAAACAGAAATGTTGCTCACTTGTTTGACAACATTCTTGCTCCATAAAAAGTTTATGGCTCATAGGACAGGATGCAACAACACAGAGGTAAACAGTGGAAACTGTTCTGTCTATGCCAACACAAGCAAGCTGTCCAAGATGAAATTAATCAGACAGACAACTGATTGCGGAGAGCATAAATCATTGACATGACTGTTTTGTAAGAGAAAGATGTCAGTCAAGTTCAATTAAATCCATGTAATCATATTATAAATAATGTAGTTTCATAACTTACAATAAACGTTACCATTCCTTTGAGGTTTTACCCTCTCTTAATGACAAATACCCATTGTGTCGTTTTCTGGAGTGGTTTATCGATAATAATATTGACATTACAGTAGTTTATGGAAACATGCGTTAATTACACATTTTCTTTTATTGCTTTCCGAGGAAATTTGGTGAAAATAAGTTTAAAATTTGACTAATATCTCATGTAACTCTTGGTTAGCTTTCTTTAAATCTGAGAAATTAACCTCAATGATGTTATCCTGATGAAGTTCAGTGAACTAGCTAATATACAGGACCGGCTCTCTAAGGTAATTGGTGAGCATTAAACAAGACGTCACTTATGTGACTGCTGGGTGTGTAGTCTTTCTAATTACAGTTGTGATCAAAAGTATTATGGCTGGGTACTTTTGTCGGACCCAAATGCAGAGGACGGAGACAGATGTCAGTCCAACAAGTGTTTATTTACAACAATACTAAGAAGCAGGGAGCTAGGAGGGCAGGCAGGCTGGATGGAGCTGTTTGGAGAGGTTCCAAAAGTGCAGGTGAAAACTCTGGCCCAACCAGAGAGACGCCGGAGGATCTGCACACGAGGAGAGGGAAAAGCATGAAGCATGAGACGATGTCCAGGCTGCTGCAGCAGGAACCACTGAGAGACGTCCATGAACACAGGACAAACACAGGGAAGGAGCAGGTGAGGGAAAAAGGAGGGCGGAAACAGGTAGGGAAAACACAACAAACAAATACAACACATAAAAGTTTAAATACATTTGTAAAGAACGTGTATATCATGGCAGTCTTTAGTCCCAATAAGTTCTACAACTCTCATTTTCCTGTGATGGAAAGTTGTGTGACTCAAATGTTCTTTGCAGCATGGCCTCTTAACCTCTTCTGAGTGATTCTGATTGATAACAGCTGGTGACTTTTCCGGGCCCATTTTAACAGGGCTTGTTTGATACACCCATTAGACTCAGCCACAAACACTACAATGGGAAAGTCTAAGGAGCTCAGCATTGATCTGAAAGAGCACATTATTGACCAGGAAAGTCACCTGGAGCCATATCAAAGCAGTTACAGGTCCCTAGATCAACTGTACAAACAACTGTCTGTAAGTATAAAGTGCATGGCACAGTTGTGTCACTGCCACGACCAGGAAGAAAACTCAAACGATCACCTATTGCTGAGAGAAAACTGGTCAGTAAGGTCAAGAGTCAACCAAAAACCACCAAATGTGGTTTCTAATTCTAATGAAATAGAAGCTGCTGGAAGACAGGTGTCAGTGTCCACAGTCAGGTGTGTTTTACATCAACATGAGCTGAGAGGCTGCTGTGCAAGAAATAAGCTCTTGCTCCACACGCACCAACCTTAAAGCTTGACTGAAATTTCCTGACAAAACGTCCTGGAGGACAACTCTGAGTTGTTTGGCCACAATGAGCAGCAATATGTTTGGAGGAGAGAAGGTGACGCCTTTAACCCCAAGAACACCAAACCTACTGTCAAGCATGGTGCTGGTAGTATTATGCTGTGGGGCTGTTTTGCTGCCAGTGGATCTGCTGCTCTAAAGAAAATAAATGGAATATTGAAGAAGGAGGATTATCTCCAAATTCTTCAGGATAAACCTAGAATCATCAGCAGAAGATTGGCTCTTGGGTGCAGTTGGGTGTTCCAACAGGACAATGATCCCAAACACACATCAAAAGTGACAAAGGAATGGATCAATCAGGCTAGAATTGAGGTTTTGGAATGGCCTTCCCAAGGTCCTGACTTGAACCCCTTTGAGAACATGTGGACTGTGCTGAAGAAACAAGTCTGTGCCAGGAAGCCAACAAATTTGGTTGAACTTCACCAATTCTGTCAAGAGGAGTAAAAATTCAGTCAGAGTACGACCAGAAGCTTGAGGATGGCTATCAAAAGCACCGAACTGAGGTGAAAATGGATTGATAATAAATTCATTACTGAACAAAACTTCATGAATGTTTGTTGTGACAAAGTAGTTTGTGTTCCACTCATTCCATCACAGAAACACTGTAGAGAGCTGTAGAAATCATAGGAACTGAAGACTGCCATGATATACTATGCTATACAAGTGGGATGTAAACTTTTGACCATGACTGTACATAATTCCACAGTCTTGTACATGATTAGTTTAATGATAAACTGCCTCTTTCTTGAGTTGAAAATGTATCTTTGAAATTGACAAACAATTCCATTCTCTACCATATTGTTTCTGAATTAAGGTCCCATGGTCGTCCACTAGAAGAGCCGTGAGTTCGCCTCTCTATATATACTGTAGGTGTGTTATGCTAATAGCGGCTAAACTAGCTGCTAGCCTCAAGCACACGTTATTATGGAACCCACTTATGTTCTCGCAAGACCTATCCTACTAGCCTTGCCTTCTCCAGCCTTTATATACTATAAACTGTTAACTCAATTAGTAGCTCGGCTAATGTCTGTTTTCTGCAGTTTTTAAGCTCTAGTTCTTCAGGTCAACAGCAAGACACAGATGTCTTTGGCCTCCCTTTCTGGTCTTCTGCTGCTCCTGTCAGGGTCACTCATTCTCCGGGGTCACTCTTCACTGCGTCTCTGGGCTTATTAGGTAGAGTGGACAGATGGGCTGCCACTGCTCCACAGCCTGGCCTGTCGGCTCTACCTAACGAGCCCAGAGACACTGAAGCTGCGACAGCCAGTTGTAGTGATGTGTTTACTGGGGCAACTATGGCTCGCAGTCCACTGCATGAACTCCACTGCTGGCTGTTTGTTTTAAACAACCATGAGAAAAGCACAAGCACAACCCATTGACATCTGACACCCACTGAATATCTAACTTGTAGTCTACAAACCCAATCGACACCAACCCAAGTGACATCACATGAGGACTGTGTTGCATAGACCTTTTTCACATTTGTTTTTAATATATATATCTGTCTCTTGCAAGTTCCCCAACTTTATGGAAGTGCAAAGCTCGACTGCTGGGATTCCCCTTTGTGTTCAACTTTTCTGATTCTGATTGAGAATAACATGTAAGACATTCTGCCCTGTACCACCTGCTTGCCTTGTTTAGCAACTGATGAATTTGTCAACTTGAACATGTCAACATTGCTGATTTGTCAGCATTTCTTTTCCTGCGTTTGTGTCAGTCTTCCTGTGGTTCTCTCTGCTCTCTGTTGGTCTGTTATGGCCCAAAATCACCCTGATCATCCATCCTCCTAATCCCCTCCTCAACTATTCATCCCCACCTACACCTCCTCCACTTAATGTTTTGGGTTTTCAGCTCTGCTGTGGACAGAAAGCCCATTTAGACAGTGTGTGTGTGTGTGTGTGTGTGTGTGTGTAAAACAGTCCTTCTGCGTCCATTTTAGGAGGCGAGGTGCGTCGGAGCGTGAAGGCTAGCTGTCGGTCCGAATTACATTCAGTTGTTGGGCACTCTGTGTGTGTGTGTGTGTGTGTGTGTGTGTGTGTGTGTGTGTGTGTGTGTATGTGTGTGTGTGTGTATACGTGTGTGTGTGTGTGTGTGTGTGTGTGTGTACATATGTGTGTATGTGTCTCAGAACACAGCCTGTGCTGTAAAACAAAATGAAGGAATCTCTGTCTTTCCTTACTCTGCCACTGCTACCTCTTAATTACCTCCAAAACACACACACACACGCACACACACACACACACACACACACACACACACACACACACACAAACACACACACACAAGTCTGTCTCTGTCTCATGGGTTCTCTGCATTGCACAAGATGCATGTTTTACGAACTGCTTTCTACTCTCATGCTTAACCCAGCTAAACCAACACACACACAGACACACACACACTCACACAAATCAGACACACTTCGCTGCCATCCTTACACCTCAAATTTGTTCCTGTTTTTCAGTTCCGCTGCTCAGACATGACCTCTGGTAACCTTTATGGGGACCCTCCTGCTGTGTGTGTGCTTGCTGGTGTACAGATTGGGCAAGAGATCAAGAAAGCATGCGGGAACAGACAACTTTTGAACTGAAATTGTGAAATGCAGCAGCATATCACCAAATCCTGGAACATATGAGTGTGTTTGTGTCTGTTTTCAAGCTCCAGCAGCAGATAAAGATATTGGTCAGTGTGCAATACGCTCCCTCACACACCACTAGTGCATTTACAGTTCAGGCATTATGCTCCACAGGATGAGTTACAGTGAACCTTACAGTACAATAAACAGATAGCTACCTTCACAGGCAGAAGAAGAACTCAGACTTTTTACATAAGTAAAAGTAGTAATACCACTGTGTAGAAATACAGTGGAAAGTAAAAATTTGTCAGTGTGGAAAATAAAACAACAACACAACAATAAAGTACTTTTATATTTCTTTAAAAAATGAGAAATGACATGATTAATATTTGGCAGATATGTATCTCAGCACATATTGCATAATTTCTTTGTAAATGGAGGAGCTAAAAGCTCTCAAAAGCGCAACGAACAGTGCAGTAGAGGTTGAAAGCAGGTTGAAGTGGGGTTCAGAGGACGGGTGGGCGAATCGAGACGACCGTGCTTCAGGCTGAGCTGCCACAGGGCTGCGGTGGCAGTGTTCTCACACCACACACTTCCTCAGCCTTCTCACGCTATGAGGCTCACTGAGCTGTCAGAATCGCTCAGCGAGCACATAAAGTATGAGTGTGCACCATATCGTTATGAAAGCTTCAATTAATAATATTTGTTTCAGGAAAGCTTTAATATTTTCTTTCTCAAACAGGTAGATTTTTGTCTGAGAAAAAAATCTGTTAACATTTCAGGCTTGTTTGGAATAGGCAGGAAGCAAACTTGATGGGAGGAAATATAGGACGGAATCTAATGCAAACATGCTGTACATAGGGTAACACCCCAGCGGCGTGAACCCAGGACTAAAAATGGATCCACAATCAGTAAAGAGGTGGTTCATGCAGCCACCATCACTAAAGAAAACGAGTACAGTTATAAGAGGAATGTAGAGTGGACCTGCTCTTTTATTAAACACTTGTGCTGTGATGGCCTCTAGTGGCTGGTACTGGATATCGCAACAGGTCTGCAGACAAGAGGAGAGGGGTAAGCTGTGGACTGGATCAGGCATTCATAAAGCCAAATACTGTAAGACCACATAAGAAATGCAGCCTTATATATAATAACAATCGTTATCTAAACCTTTCAAACCAGAGTTACATCGTGATTCAAGCAAGGGAACAATTACAAATCAGCAAATTAAAAAAGAAAAAGATTTTGTAACAAAACAAATCCAGAAATGAAAGAAGAAATAAAACAAAAGATGATGAAGGTAAAATAAAATAATAATAAAGCTGTATTTTCTTGGGCTCATGTGGATCCAAGAGTTCAGAACTATAAATATTTGTGATGTGGACACAGCTCTAAGTTCTGGCCAATGCCAGTCACCTGAGTAATGTGCATGTTATTTAGATTTAACTCCTGAGTCCTTTGATCGAAAGGTTTACTTCAATCAAAATTAAAAATTAAGGCTGTCAAGCGAATAAAACAACTAATCTAATTAATTACAGTCTTTGTGATTAATGAAATGAATCATGTTTGCCAATATTTATGGTAACCATTTAAAAATATGTCAGCGCAAATGGATTTTTGCAAGATTAGTGAAGCAATGAATAGACATTGTAAACTTGAAAAGGAGGCAACAATCCTAATATTGTAATACGCCAATATGAAAATCTTTGCTGCAAAAGTTGCACAAAACGGTGCTCCTGTCAACAGTTAAATCTGGGCGTTTACTGAAGCCCTACTCCAGTGTGTTTTGGTATTTTTATGATCAGTGTTTCATAATTTTTGACAAATAACTTAAACTAAAAAATAAATAAAAATACGCTCAGAATGGACTACATTAGAATCTGCTACAGTTATATGTGGAAAAGCCTCTGTCGTCCTGTCTATCCTACCGACTCATGACATTTCTGCCCAAAAAGCAGCATCCGTCCCCGGCAGCAGAGCCAGGCGGCTCCCGCAGTTGAACAGAGGTGATTATGTGATGTGATTCAGAGCAAAAAACTTTAACTCACTGTGTCTTTGTCAACTTTGTCACAATTGTGTTGTTGTAGTTAATATCTCTGGAAACCTGTATTGAAAAAAATTCTGTGACGGTCAGCCCTCCTGACCAAGACTTCAGTGAAATATCCCCAAGTGAACAGCATCCCTCTCCGTGAGTGAGAGCCAGACAGGGTCCATATTTACTGATGGTAATTATGTAATTATATAATTTAGACCAAAACACTTTCCATTTTCCAGGATGCATGGTGGGTCAGGATCTCAATCACAACACTATATAACTGTATCCATATGATTAGGAACAGTCGACGAATACATGTTTCACCTCTTTTGGTTCCACCGAAAGAAGGCGGATGGAGGAAACTGGTCGCTCCTTTCCTTTGCAGGGATAGCAGCTCAGTGCTAACTTGCTGCGTGTTCCTTGGATTGTGGAGTTAGCTGGCAAACTTTGTGTGACAGCTGCTGGTGCTAACTGAGCTGGGGTACTAGCAGGACCTTGCATCACTGCTGCAGGGAGAAGTTCTGTGGGCCTGCTGGAACTGCAGCTGGCAGCTCTCAGCAGCTGTTAGGCCCAGAAGAATCCAGGAGAATGAGAACTCGGGGGCAACCCAGTAGGGGCAGAGCTAGAGAAGAGCCCTGAAGAGCAAAGAGGGCAGACAGTCTAGAGGGAGAATAGGTGGAGAAGATGGAGAACAAAGGAAGGAGTTTTGACTACCTGGTCAGTGGGGGCTCTGTCAGGGATCCCTGCCCCAAACAACCAGGACCTGCTGCAGATGCAAATCAGCAGAGGGCATGGCGAGTAGGCACACAGTATTGTAGCTTGAGCATGAAGTGGTAACATGCTTGTATGAATAATCTATTTCGAAATCCATCACTCTGTTGTAAATTGTGCAAAGTTATGCCAGGTTCCACATACCACCTTTAGGTTTGTATTGACAGATTCTAAATCAGTAATTATGATCAAAAGTAATAAATAAAGGCATCGCACTTGAAAGATGAAACTTTTGTCAAAATTGCTTAATAAAAATAAAATTATGAAATGAGTGTAAATGGCGCAATTTTGATGTAACAGAGGCTAATTGTGCTATTATTTCTACAGGACAATCACTGCCGAAACTGTAGAGGATTGCGATCACGCTATCAACAGCCTGACCTGTTGGCCAACACTGTTCTGTCAAGAAACCTCTGGACATCCTTGTAGTGTTATTTATTTACATGGTTTCCAAAATAGTCAATAAAAGAGTCATGACAAATTCCATTGTTATTATTAGTGCATCTCGTAAACTGTAAGAACTGTAAAGTGTATGGAAAAGGCATTTATCATTCTCAAGACTTTATTCAAACATGCATAATGCAAAACAAGGAATAATTACGGAACAATGAATAAATACAATCTTATGTCCATCCAGTGAGGGTAAAAGATAAAAATGTGTAGCAGGTCCACCACTAATCTCGTTGTTTTAGCTTTGCCCTATCTAACGTTACCATAGCCAGCTGCTGCTAGCTAACCAGCAGTAGTTTACATTTCAGAATGCTAACAAAGCTAGCTTGATAGCTATCAGTACAAGCAATGGCTATGTAAAGAGTATGTATAAAAGACAAGGAGTTCTGTTTTAGTGCAGAACAGTTGACCATTGAAATCGATGGAGAAGATGAATGTTGGATTGGCCTGAAGTAATTCTGGCTTGTTTTTTTCCTGTCTCAGGAAGATCGGCTTGTCACTTCATAAACTACGAGAACTCTTGAATGTACAGTTGTACAGTAAATCATTCAAATATTTTTCCTACTTGGACAAACCAGAAAAAAATGTTTATAAATTCCTGTGAGGGTGGCTAATCTCCATAGCGCTGTGTCAGCATCGGAGAAAGTTTTGTGAAATTGTCATTCTTTTATAGGAGAAAAACGATCTGGCTTGTTAGCATTTCAAATCATAATCACCTTGGGCGGCATTAAAACCAGTGCAAAACAACGTACACCTCAGGAGGCGAGCCCATAGGATTGAAATGGCTACATTCCTTCAAAAGAAAAGGTAACAGCTGCTAGCTTGTTTAGGTTTTGTACGGTGAGCAACCAGGTTATTGTTTGGGTAATTCACGTAGTGACAGGGATTTTGAAAATAGTAACAAAGAGAATATGGAAGGAATGAAGCTGTCTGAAAGTGCCCAAGGACAGGCTTATACCAACAGTCTGCACTGGGTAAGTCATACTAAGTGAGCTGAGGAACATTTAGTTCAAAGCATCCTCACAGAGCCACTAGCACTGCTGGCTCCAATTCCTGTACCCTAAAATAAGTAGCTGGCAGTAGGCCAGCTGTTGTTTCGCTTTACACAATGCCTGGAAACAAGGCAAAGCCAAACAAGATATGAAATAATAAATTGTTCATTAGTGAGCAGATATACAAGTGTTAAATTATTGCTAATGTTTGCATGGTATCAATCTCCTAAAGTGAAAACGTGTTGCTCTTTAAAAATGTTGGAATAGTCCTTTTAGTGCTATTGACAACATAATAATCCAGTGTAATGACTATCTTTCATTTTAGTGGAAACAAAATGCAACAAAAAAATATAAAGCACAATAACTTGATAGAGGAATGTAGTTTTGGGGGTTTCAGTTTCAGGTGTTTGAAAATATAAAGAGAGGGTATTCAAAATGAAGGTAATTATTGTTAATTAATGTTTTAAATGTGTTTATATTCCATTCTTTCTAGTCCTAAATTGAACATTTATTCTGAAATATTGTTTTGAAGGCAAAATGTTAAATGTGTTTTATGTTAAAGATATACCTTACACTTATACATATAATTTACTCAAATACATTTCTTACATAATATATTTAAAATATCTCTGCATAAGCACACTACATAACTGAGATATGACCATGGGGGCGTCTTAAGCTGGATGATCTCATACAACCATAAACAATGACCAGACTTGGCTGGGTGGCGTAAAAATAACCCAGTATGTCAGAGCTGAGGAACTGGCAGCCATCTTGAATCTCCCTTTCTATTTCTGTCCCTGGCATCCCCTGGTTCACTGACACTTTATTTTTGCAATATCTTCAGTACAACTTTGGGCCACATGAGGGGAGCTTGTTGGTATCCAGTGCTTAACAGACTAGTGTCAAGTGACCACCATGTGACCTTATTTCAGGGATAATATCCACAGTTGTTAATGGCAAGAGACAAATAGTTTTGTATCCAGTTTGAATTGTTCCATAAATGACACATATGAAGTTTGTTAGTTTAAATCCCTTTATGCTATATAAGAGAAACAAAAGCAAAGAAAAGCTAATTTATAGAGTGGCGTGGAGTCCAGATGGTGAGATTGTTCTGTGCACCACTCTGCAAGATTCTTGATTTCCTCCTGATATGAACTTTCAACATTGTTTAGAATGCGACCGATGATGGTGGTGTCGTTCTCTTGCTGTCTGGGAGTGCAGGAGTACAATTTTTGTCTGGGGTCTGTTTTTGGAGAAGTACAATATCCAGTTGCGGAGTGTGGTACTCAAACCAAAAGTGTTATGTTATCCAATCAGAAAGCTGTTTTTAGACATCAGCTCAGCATTTAATACAATCTCACCCATGAAGCTGATTGGATAACATAACACTTTTGGTTTGAGTACCACACTCCGCAACTGGATATTGTACTTCTCCAAAGCTTCATGGGTGAGATTGTATTAAATGCTGAGCTGATGTCTAAAAACAGCTTTCTGATGTAGTTGTTGTTATCAAGTGGATCAAACAGTATAACTTTGATGTCACAGTGGAACAACATAGCCAACTGTGATGTCACAGTTGAACAAACAGTAAAACTGTGATGTCACAGTGGATCAAACATTACAACTTTGTCGCACAGTAGAACAAACATAATCCACTGTGATGTCACAGTGGAACAAACATAATCAACTGTGATGTCACAGTGGAAGAAAAAGTGCATTGTGAAACAAATATAACCAACTGTGATGTCACAGTGGAACAAACATAACCAACTGTGATGTTACAGTGGAACAAAAGTTTAACTGTGATGTCACAGTGGAACAAAGAGTTTAACTGTGATAAAGAAGAGTTGAACTGTGATACAACTGTGGAACAAACATAACTAACTGTGATGTCACAGTGGAAAAAAGGGTTTGACTGTGATATCACAGTGGAAAAAACATAACCAACTGTGATGTCACAGTGGAACAAAGAGTTTAACTGTGATGTCACAGTAGAACAACCATAACCAACTGTGATGTCACAGTGGATCAAACAGTACAACTTTGATGTCACAGTGGAATAAACATACCAACTGTAATGTCACAGTGGAACAAAGAGTTAAACTGTGATGTCACAGTGGAACAAACATAATCAACTGTGATGTCGCAATAGAACAAACATAACCAACTGTGATATCACAGTGGAACAAACAGTAAAACTGTGATGTCACAGTGGAACAAACATAATCAACTGTGATCTCACAGTGGAACAAACAAAACCAACTGTGATGTCACAGTGTATCAAACAGTACAACTTTGATGTCACAGTGGAACAAACATAACCAACTGTGATGTCATAGATGAACAAACAGTAAAACTGTGATATCACAGTGGAACAAACCGTGCACTGTGAAACAAACATAACCAACTATGATGTCACACAGTGGAACACACATAACCAACTGTGATGTCACAGTGGAACAAAGAGTTTAACTGTGATGTCACAGTGGAACAGAGAGTTTAACTGTGATATGAAAGTGGAAGAAACAGTGCACTGTGAAACAAGCATAACCAACTGTGAAGTAGCACAGTGGAACACACATAACCAACTGTGATGTCACAGTGGAAGAAAAAGTGCATTGTGAAACAAATATAACCAACTGTGATGTCACAGTGGAACAAACATAACCAACTGTGATGTCACAGTGGAACAAAAGTTTAACTGTGATGTCACAGTGGAACAAAGAGTTTAACTGTGATAACAAAGAGTTGAACTGTGATATAACTGTGGAACAAACAACCAACTGTGATGTCACAGTGGAAAAAAGGGTTTGACTGTGATATCACAGTGGAAAAAACATAACCAACTGTGATGTCACAGTGGAACAAAGAGTTTAACTGTGATGTCACAATGGAACAAGCATATCCAACTGTGATGTCACAGATGAACAAACAGTACAACTGCAATGTCACAGTGGTACAAACATAATCAACTGTGATGTCACAGTGGAACAAACAGTAAAACTGTGATGTCACAGTGGAACAAACATAATCAACTGTAATATCAAAGTGGAACAAACATAATCAACTGTGATGTCACAGTGGAATAAACATAACCAGCCAGCTGTAATGTCACAGTGTAACAAAGAGTTTAATTGTGATGTCACAGTGGAACATACACAACCAACTGTGATGTCACACATGTTTGATCGACTGACATCACAGTTGATTATGTTTGTTCCACTTTGACATCAAAGTTGTACTGTTTGATACACTGTGACATCACAGTTGGTTATTTTTGTTACACTGTGACATCACAGTTTGTTGTTTGTTACACTGTGACATCACAATTAAACTCTTTGTTCCACTGTGACATCACAGTTGGTTATGTTTATTCCACTGTGATATCACAGTTAAACTCTTTGTTCCACTGTGACATCACAGTTTTACTGTTTGTTCCACTGTGATATCACAGTTGGATATGTTTGTTCTACTGTGACATCACAGTTGGTTATGTTTATTCCACAGTCACAGTGGAACAAACATAACCAACTGTGATGTCACAGTGGAACAAACATGACCAACTGTGATGTCACAATGGAACAAACATAACCAACTGTGATGTCACAGTGGATCAAACAGTACAACTTTGATGTCAAAGTGGAACAAACATAATCAACTGTGATGTCAGTCGATCAAACATAACCAATTGTGATGTCACAGTAGAACAAACAGTAAAACTGTGATGACACAGTGGAACAAAGAGTTTAACTGTGACATCACAGTGGAAGAAACAGTGCACTGTGGAACAAACATAACTAACTGTGATGTCACAGTGGAAGAAGCAGTGCACAGTGGAATAAACATAACCAGCTGTGATGTCACAGTGGAACAAAGAGTTTAATTGTGATGTCACAGTGGAACAAACACAACCAACTGTGATGTCACAGTGGAACAAACATAACCAACTGTGATGTCAAAGTGGATCAAACAGTAAAACTGTGATGTCACAGTGGAACAAAGAGTTTAACTGTGACATCACAGTGGAAGAAACAGTGCACAGTGGAATAAACATAACCAGCTGTGATGTCACAGTGGAACAAAGCGTTTAATTGTGATGTCACAGTGGAACAAACAAAACCAACTGTGATGTCACAGTGGAATAAACATAACCAACTGTGATGTCACAGTAGAACAAACATAATCAACTGTGATATCACAGTGGAACAAACAGTAAAACTGTGATGTCACAGTGGAACAAACAGTACAACTCTGATGTCACAGTGGAACAAACATAATCAACTGTGATGTCACAGTCGATCAAAGAGTTAAACTGTGATGTCACAGTGGAACAAACATAACCCACTGTGATCTCACAGTGGAACAAACATAACCAACTGTGATGTCACAGATGAACAAACATAACCAACTTTGATGTCACAGTGGAACAAACAGTAGAAATGCAATGTCACAGTGGAACAAACATAACCCACTGTGATCTCACAGTGGAACAAACATAACCAACTGTGATGTCACAGATGAACAAACATAACCAACTTTGATGTCACAGTGGAACAAACAGTAGAAATGCAATGTCACAGTGGAACAAACATAACCAACTTTGATGTCACAGTGGACCAAAAATAATCAATTGTGATCTCACAGTGGAACAAACATAACCAACTTTGATGTCACAGTGGAACAAACATAACCAACTGTGATGTCACAGTGGAACGATCATAACCAGCTGATGTCTCAGTGGAACAATCATACCCAACTGTGATGTCACAGTGGAACAAACAATCCAACGTTGTAGTCACAGTGGATCAAACAGTACAACTTTGATGTCACAGTGGAACAAACATAACCAACTCTGATGTCACAGTGGATCAAACATAACCAACTCTGATGTTCCTGGATGAAACAGTACATCTTTAATGTCACACAGCAAGCGCACATACACACTCCCACACAGTGCACATGTGTTGGAAGAGCAGCAGGGATGGTTATCATACACTGTGGCAGTCCTGAAATGGCTTGCACAAAAAGGACAAATGAGAGTCTAAGCACATGACAGCTTATAGCACATGTTACAGCTCTCTTAAGTGATCAGTCTGGGGCAGGATCTCTGCAGCCGCGCCAGGAGCCCTTTGTGTGTTGAGAATGGCATAGGGACACCTTTTCTCTCAGCCGCATTATTAATGATGTTCAGGAGGTCGCAGAAGAGAGTGCTGCTGGTGGGCAGGGGGCCCTCCAGTGGTGCATTGAAATTTCATCTTCACTCTTTTTAGTTATAACTGCTAGAATAAAAAAAAGGAAGGAGAACTCAGGTTACGCAGGGCTCTTATACTGCAGTCGCAGACCAAAGGGATGGTAGTGATACTACCAATTCAAAGGGGATCCAAAAACTATTTGTCTCTTGCTATTCACTACCATACATATTTTTTGCTGAAAAAGGGTCCAATGGTGGTCCACTGGAAGGGGTGTGCCTTTGTCTCTCTATAAGGGATCCCAGTTCAGGTGTTAAAATATAGAGTGCATCATAAATGTATAATATTTGTCCATGTTTTTAAAAGATTTTTTGTTCAGGAAAATCTTGTTTGTTTTTTTGTTTTTTTAACCATTCTTTATATGTATATGTATAAATTGTACATTTATTCTGAAATGTTGTTTCAAAGGCAAAAATATATTACATGTACATATTTTACTCAAATACATTTCTTACAGAATTTATTTGAAGTATTTTCGCATATGCACACAACATAACCAAGGAGTAATGATGTGGGGTGTTGAACTGGATATCTCATACAACCATAAATAATGACCAGACTTGGCTGGGTTGTATAATGATGAACCAGTCATTTACAGCAGAGCAACTGGCAGCCATCTTGAATCTCTCCTGGGTGTATTTCTGTCCCTTGGATCCCCTGGTTCACTGACACACTTTATTTTTGCAGTAGCCCTCCTGATGACTCAGAGCTTACTATCTGTCTTTTCTTTGTCCAACTTCAGACCAAATGTATGTATCCAACTCAACATAAACACATAATAATCTAATTTAACAAAAGCCTCAAGCCAAAAGTGACGACAGTTGAATCAACATCTATTTTATACTTTTAGAACAAAGGAACGCTGTTGTTAAAATCACAAAAAAAAAATGTATGAACGTTTTTGTCACAGCGCACAGTAAAAAAGCAGAAGTGAGATATGCCACGATGGAGCAACTGTTTTCTGCCAAGCACATGCAAGTCAGTTCACAGTTCGAGCCAATGACTTCTAAGCAGTTTTACAGCGACGCCTCGACAGCCACAAACAGATATGACACAAGCTCCTTGTAATGTTAGCACACTGGCTTCACACACACGTGCAGACAGATTCTGGGAAATGTTTGTGCTCTGAGCTCATCACTCGAGGAAGCAGCCATGAAGCCTTGAACCCGAGACAGCTCTACATGCTCAGTGCTGGTCAGCTGCTGAAGTCTCAGTCATGGTTGTGTGTTTGTATTTGTTCACAGAAAAAAAATATATGTGTGAATACACAATATTACGATTACAAAGATCACCCTTCTGTTCTAATAACTACACTTTTGCCAATTCATTTAAACACATTTGGTTGCACTGTCAATTTTAAAATGAATGTTGGCCTCTTATCAAGTAGTCAAAGTGAATGTAAGTTATTTTGTCTCAGTATGACAACACTTGTCCTGGCAACTTTGACAAATTCAAGTCTATTCAAAAGGATATGCTATTTTGGGGAAACATGCCTATTCCCTCTCTTTTTGAGTTAAATGATACGTTTTATACCACTCTCTTGTCTGCATGGTAAATGTGAAACTGTCACCAGCAGTTGGTTATCTTAGCTTAGCATAAAGACTGGAAATAGTTGAAAACATGAAAAAACATGAAGCATGAGATAATGCGAAAGCTAAAAAATGAGAAATGATGAAAAACGTGAAAAAAACACTAAGCATAAGATGGTGAAATTTACAGCATCACCCTCCTGAGGTCATTGTCGGTGATGATTGTGTCATAATAATTTAGATATTTAATTAAAATTTTTAATTCTGTGTGTTGGATTTTGAGTTGTTTGCTATTTGAAATGTTAGCAGTTATATTTTGGCCAAAAAAACAGTTTACAACAGGGGCCTGTACCACAAAGCTATTATAAATTAGTCATCAAATACATTTCCATGCTTATAGCTTTTTAATATATTCAAATATGTCTCTGAATGAAAATGTATCCATCATTTTTCTCATGCTAGACAAAAGTGTCAATCCACCTGTTATAAGGAACCAGAATAAAGGAAATTACATTTCCTCTGTTACATAATATTCTGTGGGCGAACCCCCAGAACGTCTTTAGATTGTCCCGTCCACATTTTAAATGCTTCTTATACACGATTCTCACCCTTTATGCTACTGTACCAGAGGGGTGCTTCAAGAAGTGATGCCAAAGGGGTGATTACAGCTGCAAACATAGAAGCATATGGCCACTGACCCGGCTGCTATATTTGATATGTTGGGAGTGAGAACAGGCTGCTCCATTTATAACTAAAATTCAGAAATCAAATAAGTGTACTAAAAGTTTAATGCCGTCAAACCTCAATTTATTTTCACATATATCTTCCCCAGGTTAGTCTTTGTCTTATAGAAACGTATCAATGCAAGGAAAGGACAAAAAAAAAAAAAAAATGATGAAAGGCTAACTAAGTTTGAATTTTGGCACACACTAGATGTTCATTTAAACTGTCACACTCTACAGATGTTCTTGTACTGCTGTATCTAGTGATGCTACAAAATCCATCAGTCCTCTGAAAACACCCAGATCTGAGCATACACTTTCATCATGGCCACGCAAGGCTTGCTCAAACACACCACAGTTTACAACTTTACAAAATCTATTATTTTAGTCAAGATATGCCTGTTTTTGTAAACAGTCTACGTCATATATTAAGTAAGAGTCAGATATAAGACTGCAGTGTGGACAAGGCCACATGCTCACAAACCCAAACAGGATATGACCATGAGCTGTCTTTAGCCTTTGGATAAGTTACAGGGCATTCCTGACCTCGCTCGCTCATGCTAACTGTGAGCTCATGGGGTGTAAATATCACAGTGGGAGGGACGGAGCCGGACATCTGGGGTATATAAAGGAGAGAGGTCTGGAGTCATGTCCCAAACAACCTGGTAGAACACAGACGCGAAGAAGAAACTCTAGAAACTCTCAATCCCTACTGGGGTTCAGCAATCAAAAAACAAAGAGGCTGCCACAGGTTGCCTTGTAAGCAAAGCAAAGTTTTTGTCGAGAACTGTCTTCCGACACTGAAATGATGGAATCCTTGACCAGCCTGTACAGCGATGACCCTTTCTTCAGCCAGGAGAATCTGCTGTGGCCGCTGCGTCACAAGGCCCTCTCCTCTCTGCAGCAAGACTTCTTTAACCAGAGAGCCAAGCTGGTCGACAGTCTTCTGACGGAGCTCCATGATGGGCCCCATCTTCGGCAGTTTCCCCTCATTTCCTCTACTTTGGCGAGGTATGTACAGTTACTTTGTATCGCAGTGGTTGATACACCTGATTGGCTGTGTTAGGCTACATTCAGACCAAATTCGTGTGGCTAAACGCCGCAGGGTGGCGCGGCGGTGTCGGGGTGTCACTCCATGGGCTGTGTGTGACATGTTGTGAATCTCCCACTTATCAGTTTGCTGAAAGAAGAAGCTGCTATGTTGCTACATGTAGGTGTTAACAGGAAGCTACTAGAATGCTGGTCCTACTAGTGTCCCCATCAATGGATAAAAAATAATGGTAAACAACAAGGACATGAGGGTTAACACAACTTAATGACATATCTTGTGTGCTACATAAAGAAATGTCTGTTGTTTTCAATTTTAGCACTATGCCATACTACTGACCCATTCTGATCTGTTGTCATGCCTGTGCCAGAGTAGGTTAGGCATGCTGGTCCTATAGTGATCGTCGGCATACAGTAGATGTGTGTTTTAAATTGGTGCAATGCCAAAACAATGGTGTTTTCAAACCAAGATACATTTTCCTTATTGTTCAGTTTCTATAAGTGAACCAAAATGCTTTCATATAACTTAAATTCTTGTGAAAATGTCACCTCGGCTCATTAGATGGTAGTTGGATGGAAAGTAAGCACCGGAATCTGCCCAAACATCTAGAAGATTACTAATTCATTGTAAGACCAGATCAGACCTCATTCTCAAGTTTGCTGTGAGCAAATTTTGATTTCACACACGCTGCAAACACTACAGCTAGTGGCCAACTAGCATGCATGAAAGGCAATACCTCTCCATACCACCAGGTAGCAGTAGTTTTGTATTCATCATTCAAAATGGGAAACCAGAACTGGTATGGAGCCAAGAAGTTTGTTAATTTGAAAAAAAAAAAAACACTGGTGGAGTCCTGGAGCTGATTTTGATCTAGTTCCTGATTCTCTTACAGGCCTAGTGATGGTAAAGAGCAGCAGAGAGAGACTCCCAGCATAGAGCTGCGCAAGGACGCTCAGCCAGCCACAGAAAACAATGGTGACCTCCTGGTGACCCTAGATGCTCGAGGCTACGCCCCCAATGACATCACAGTCAAGCTGGAGGGCAGGAGCCTGGCAGTGGTGGCCATGAAGCAGGCCGGTGCAGAGGAGAGCCAGTCCTGTTCCTCCTCCTCCTCCTGTGCCTCTGTCTGTTCCTCTGCCTCGTCTAAGATGGGATTCGCACAGAAGATCGACCTGCCAGCTCACCTTGATCTGTCCGGACTCTCCTGTTCCTTGATGGATGATGGACAGCTGCGCATCCACGCCCCCAGGGCCAAGCAGCCAGTCACTTTGGAACGACAGGTGCCCATTCGGTTCAGGACATCGCTGGAATTTCCCATTACGAAGGACAAGGCAGAGGAGGGCCACACAGACTAATGCACAGACAAAACACTCCTCACATACTGTTTGACATGTTTTTATGTCAAACAGTACACACACACACACACACACACACACACACACACACACACAAGCAAGCTTACACTAAAGGACTGTTTATAATGAATACAGTTTACCATGTCAAAATGAAGATAATATTTATTCTATAATTATTTAAGATTTGTATAAACTACAGTGTTTGGTTTTCAGAAAATGATCTACATTGTTATGGACCTCTGCAAACACATGGTGGTGCCAGTAACCAACTTACACAGAGAATGGACACATGGAGAGAGAGCAGGGGGAAGAAAAAGTCTCAAGTTCTTAATGCCAGCATTACCTTTAACTCCCCTCAGGTGACAAAATTAGTAACTATAAAAGGTTCCAGTGACGTTTGGTTTCCAGGGGAGAAGTTATTTGTTGGCGCGCTGGTGCAGGTGACAAACAAAAGCAGCAGTTTAATGTTTTATGAGTCATGCCCTGAGGGTGCCAAGACAGAGAAGAAATGAAGGCATTAGGAGAAAATAAGAAAAGAGAAAGGAACCTATATAGACTCTTTTTAAAGGCTTAAAAACAAAAAACAGATGTTCTTACTCATCTCCAGTGCTATCTACACATCCAAATATTTCCAATTTTATCTGCAAGCATCACAGTGAAGGTAAATGGAATTTAGTTTGTTCAACAAACACACATTTTTTTTCTAAATCGACAGCAAAACAGTGTACTAGAGAAAAGTGAATTATCCACTTTAACAGCATCATTGATTTTGAAATGTCATGATGTCTTTTTATTCATTTATGAAAAACATTTTCCTTATTGTGAGTGCTACAAAAAAACTTACTGCAGCATCTGAGATGTCCGAGACATATGTCTACAAACATGCTTAACTACAGTGACACTCACTATAGAGTGCATACCTCTGCCAAGGTCCAACAGTCCCCTTTAATTCAATCAAGCATTATAGCCCTGTATCACCCCTAAAATTTAAACCACCCATAACTGCTTTACCATAATTTAAGCTCAGAGCTAGGATGGACTGCTTTTCAACAAGATCCATCCCTTTATTTGTATCAACACCAAAAATTAATTGGGTCTATCCCCATGCTCTATCAAAGTTTTGTAGAAATCTGTTTGATAGTTGTATTCTGCTGACAAACCATTCAACCTACAGACCGACACAGGTAAAACAAGCCCTCCTGGATAAAGATAATGAAAACCAAAGCGATCTGCACTTCTAGATAGCACTTAAGGTAATATATTTTAGGTTTTTGGTCTTTCTCATACCTAATGCTTATGTAAAAACTAGTACACAGCACATTAAAAATCTTTAGACGAGCAGGACCTTGCATCACCTGTAGCCAGAGCCATCGACTGCGACCACAGGGTGAATGGGTGCAGCCATTGCTGTTTCTGTAACTGCTGACAACTTAGCTGGATTCATAGCAGTAGTATGTCTCAGGTAAAACTCCTGTGACACTTTAGCAGTCTTGTCAGCCTAATTATAAATGTGTTGTACTTTGGCTATATGTAAAACTCAGCAAAGTGATGTGGTAGTGGTCATTTTATTACAATAGTTAACATGATCTGGTCCGTTTGACTTGAGAATAAAATGCTCAAAAATGACTAGCACTAGTCATTATGTTGTGATGTATCATTGTCTATGAAGGTAACTCTACAAGTCTAGTTAATGCAGCGAATGTAATAATAACTAGTGGATGTTAAATATGATGACCGGCAGCTGTTATTGCTGCTGTGGCTGTCTGATTATCAGGGCTGTTAACCTTCACAATGAAGGTGTAGTACACCTGGCGCTGTTACACTGCAATGGTCATGTTGTTTTGTGAACAGTGATATATTTCGCTCTGGGAGTCACAGGCAATCGACCTATTCAGTTGTCTCGGTATGAGGATGTGTTGTTGTTAGGTAGCTTTTTCATATGGATTTTTGTTATTGATCATGTCAGAGGTGCCTTCAACTTATTAACTGATATGACCTCAAAGGCATTTCATCTTTTGACACCTTGGCAGATACATTAAGCTATTAACCAGTCGTAGGCCCAATTCTGAACCTATCAGTACACACTCCCACTTTGGACGGAGTAACACTTACGACTGTAGAGGGTCTTTTCATTAAGAGAGAGGGTATAAATACACTGGCAAGCTATGGGACACTCACATGTTCTTACATATTTCTATTTCTTATTCTCTCTATGTTTTGTTATAAATAAAACACATGTTTTCATTGTATTCTATTTTATTCTTTTAATTCTATTTAATCATATTTTCTGTATGGAATAGACTGTTCTGTTTTTATATTTTTTATAAATTCTTTATGACGTTTCTATTCTTGGTTGAAGCAGTTGTAACATGACCCATTTTCTCGCCTTGGATCCATGAAGAAGCCTATTTGTTATTCTTATTTCATATTAAGCTTGCGACAGGAAAATTATGAATTGAACAAATGAAAACTCACACATGGCCTTCTTTTGTCGCATTTTATTTTTGTAAGACATTTTTTCATTTTGCCCACGTCTTTCAGAGTAAGGGCTTTTTGCTGGGAAAGGAGTGATATAGATGTGTGAGTGTGTGTGTGTGTGTGTGTGTACAGGTGTGGAGTGAAGAGTGTAAGACTTGCAGACGACAATCCCTTGGCATCACTGATGATTTGGGACACTTCAGCGTGCACACATACACACTTTGCGGGAAATGACTGCACATCCTCCACGGCGACAGTCATGAGGGTATAATGATGATGGATTCTCCAGGCCAGTGAGGTGGTAAACCTCGTTTCTCCTGGAGACAGATTCCTCAGAGGAGGATGCTGTTTACACTGGCAGCCAGTTCACTCTAAACATACAAAACTCATCTCAATAATCTGATTTGTGCTCATATGTGCTCCAGGCTGAGTGTTCCTTTGGCTAAAGTAGTGTAAGCAGCAAGGGCAAACTGTCAAATATGTAAGAAAAATTATCAACCCTTCTTTCCTTTCATGTGACTGGGAAACCGGCCTCAGCTGCATGCTGGCAACAAGAGCGTGCATGGTGCACCTGCTCCACCTTTCTGACTCCACAAAGTCAGGAATCAAGAAACGAAAGACTGCCTGCACAACCCTGCAAAGGGTGCATGAAACGGAGAGAGAGCGAGAGAGAGATGCAGGAAACCACGCCAGCAAAGGCCGACAACGCCTCCTCCCACTTCATCCTCATCAGACGTAACGTCTCCTCTTTGTATAGCAAACTTTCCAAGTGTTGAATAATGTGGTTGATGGTGTATTATTTTGTGTATCTAGCTGTACACTGTCGTGGTAATTTCTTGTGAACAGAGGACCGAACACAGGAGAGAGTAGTCTTCTGTAGTTCATACATCACCCCTCTTGACAGAATTACCTTTTGTGGCTCCAAGCCAAGAATAAGACAAGGGAGTTGGTAACAAAAGAAACACAAAAACAACTTTGTTCATGAATAACTCCTTACTCCATTTTGGGACCAGGTTTATGTCCCAAATAGCATTCAAGGCCTGACAGGTGATGTAAGGAATGTCACATGTGCAGTATATTCCCACTACACTCCACCCTTTTGAGCATGTATTGCTCACATCAAGTGAAAATACTAGCACAAGGAAGCCAACTTGTTGTCCTGTCACGTGTCTGACATTCTGGTTGTCCAATTATCTGCCCAGTACCGTTGTTGCATTCACAGGTTATTCAGTACTTGTATCTCGGTTGGAATTTCCACCGGCGTCCCATTTCTTAAATTCAAAAATGGTTTGTCTACCAAAGCCTTCTTCACAAAGCATGTGCCAGCATTTAATGGCTCTCTCTGGTGGGTTATTGAAGAAGCGGGATCGTCTTGTGGATCTGAAATCCTTCTCCTATCCCCGTAGTTAAAGGCCGACTGAACAATAAAGGGCTAAGTCCACATTTACTCCTAATCCTTCCTCTCATATACATCAGAATCAGAGGACGTGGTTTAGTCCATTGAAGACCTGTTTCTGTACAGCACTTTGCCAATTAATTTTTCTATGTTCCATTTTCCCTTTTCACAGCTCCGGTGCTAGCAAGGTCATATGAACAATGTGTCCTCAAATCAATTCAATTTCTAAATACTCACCTACTGCCTTCAAAGCAGCGTTCACGAAGTGTCCTCCATTATAACTGCCAATTTTTATCATGGAATTATATTACTTACCAAAACCTTGGCGACAGCATTTGCGTTTGCCTTGGATACTGGAAAAGCTTTCACCCATTTACTAAACATATCCACTACTACAAGACAGTACTTTTTACCTTCACTCAATGTAAACTCAATGAAGTCCATCTGTAAATGGTCAAACGTCATATCAGGTGGTAGGTGTGCACTTAAAGGAATTTGTTGACTTCTGCCAATGTTATGTGCAGCACATACAAGACATTTTTGGCAATAATTTTGAGCATAGATTGAGAAACCCTTCGTAAACCAAAACCTGTTTATATCTGTTTGCATCTGCCCTTTTGATGCACGATCCCGGCCGTGCATTAATTTGGCTTAAACCGGATACAGAAATTTAGGAAAACAAGGTTTTTTATCAGGCCCATATTATGCACCAAACAACAAGTCAAATTGCTTCCTCTAAAAAGGACTGTTTTTTTTAGTATCCACTATTCCACTGATATTTTGTTTTTGCACTACAGCATTTGTATTTATGGTTGATTTCTTGTACCTTTGTAATAAATGGCAAAACATGAGGCTTTGTGTTTTGACAATAGCTGAAATGAAACATTCCAACATCCCATATAGGGAGGAAACCTAAAGAAAGTGTGTAAACCTAAAGAAACTAATGTTTCACAATGTTAACCATGTACATCATGTATCAGAAAGGCTGTCTGGCAGAAAGTCCCGCAGGCAAACTTCTTCCTTCTGCGCAACATTTTAGCTGAAAAGATCTGCAGTCGTCAGCTAGAAGTAGGAGCACATTTATGTCTCCTTCTGTGTGAAATTGAGGACCTATTTTTTTTTTTTTTTTTAAAAACTACAAATTATTGGGAGTAACAAAATGTGCCACCGTCATCATTTTAAATTGCATATGTGCGATGGAAAGCTTGACAGGTGTAATAAGAGTAACTAAGAGAGGCTGGGTTTAACCAAACATAAAAGGTATTCATTTTGCAGGGCTGATTGTGATGAGATACTTCTACGCATAATAAAATTATATTAAATAAGAAAATATTATGTGAGCACACACAGAGAGAGGCATGGCTCAATAACTTAAAAACATTGCCTCGCTCTGGGCTGTTGCGTTTTAATGCTGCAACACTGCCTGGAGCAGCAACATTAGTGTGTACAGTCGTGAGCGATTCGTCCTGCAGGCTTAATTTTGTTCCTCTCTTTCCAGTTGACACAATAAGACAAGCAGGTCATCACTCTAACTCACATCACCGTGTGCGCTGCCCTATAGCAAACTGCCAAGACCTGATTGATCACTTGAATAAACAGAAGATAGATAGAAGAGACCCTATCAACTTGTGGTCTTAACTTGTGTGGATCTGGATAAAGAGACATGTCCTTTCTGGAACATGGCAAGATTTTAGCGTTTTTTGACATTTGATGATGATGCAAGAAAATTAGGTGGCTGGTTCCTATGAGTGAGCACGATTTGATGCAGACAATAATAACAATACACATTCCTGCCAAAGGTTTCACACTATTGCATTGTTCAACTGTTGGTGGCAGTAACGTGCAATAAATAGACTAATGTACACAATTTGAAATATTCAAAAAATCTTGCTGGGAATTGTGGTGTATTATGTTTATGTATATATAAGTTGCTCAACCAAGACCAAAACACTTGTTTCACTAAATGACATTATTCATTGCCATCTCTAATTCTCTGGATGTCTTTCTCCTTAAAAAAGCTTGAACTTCAGCCCATCAATCATAACATTTCTTAAGTGACTCTGTTGTGATTGATCGACCTCAGCACAAAGAACGCACCACCCCCCACAGCAGGGAGGGTATGGCAAGTAAATAGAGTATATTGTATATTTTTGAGCCTGGCTCCACTAGTAAAGGTCCTGAGCTCCTAACCTAAAGAAATGGAATTAAAACACTGAAAGTAAAGGGAAGCAACCAAAATGTCCATTAAATTCCACCTAGTCAATTTCATTACTAACTTGCAATCAGTTCCAGTTGCAGGATTAATGGTAATTAACACACAAAGGAAAGTCTGTGTCTGTTTCTATCTAGTTGACGACAGAGTTCATTATTGCAGACAAATTTCTGACATTTAAAACAAATTTAGGCCATTTCAGGGCTGGAGTTCAAAGTCTCATGTTGTAATATCACTTGACACCATCTCATTGCTTTCTCTCTCCACATTTTTTTATTGTACTTCCTTGGGTCTGTTGAGTTGTGTATCTTTTGTTGTCTGAAGTTTGTTCTTTTTCCATTGTTTGTATTTTAAAAAAATGTTTTACCTCCGTCCTCAAAAAGGCCAACAGGTGTGTTCAGGATGTGGGAAGATCAATGGTTGAAATGAGAATTTTAATCGAAAGAAAGGCAACCAAACAGTTAAGCCATGAGACTCCCTCCTTCTCACTTCTTTACCCCTTTCTCATGGGGTACATGTCCCGCTGTTACAAACTTTAAGTATAAGTGACATGTTCTTCAGTTAAGTGAAACTGGGCACTGTGGTTTGAGCCAACCCCACATACAACATCCTAGTGTCATGAATACTCTGAATAATAATAATAATGTGAATTAAACAGATTAATACAGTCCCTAGGAAATGCACTCCTGTAAAACAAATTAAAATGACTAAGCCTTTTTAAAAAATTAAACTATGTATTTGTCTTTATTAAGAACAAGTGGGCCACGCACAGGGGACGGAAGTCATAAGTCAGAATTTATTGAGAGGCGGACATTGTTAGTTTTGGTCTTTTCATATGATTTGTTCACAAAAAGAAAAGTGTAACCTATGCCAGTCATATCCTTTAAGGTAAAAAAAAGGTCCCTTAAAGTCTTAAAGGTCAACTAACAGCTCACTAAAAAGTACTGATTCATTTTCTTCACTCAAATAAAAGTTACTACAGTTACTAAGTATTTGTACTTCGTTACTTCCTATCTAACAGGTCTATAGTACTCATTTTAGTAAGATAGAAACAACCTGTTCCTGTTTATTGTGTAATCTGAATTTACTTCCCAAGCTCACTTCTGACTTGCATGTTAAAACACTGTACAAAGAAAGTTTTCATCTTCCTTTCCTTTCTTTAGCATACATGTACATGGTATTTTTTAATACTCATTTAGAGCATGTGTTGCCTACTAATGCGATGCTGATATTAAAGGAGGCGATAAGAGACTGTGATTACACACGATTAATCAATGGGAAAAGATAACTTAGTTACCAGCGAGATAGAATTTCATTAGCTGCATGGTAGTGGAAAAGGAAAACAAAAGTGTAATAATGTGACTATGAAATTTAAGCACATTAATCTCAGGCATTACATTATCTGTTGTTATATTTAATAAAAGGGCTGAGGCATGTTTCATGACACACTATTGGGATTCTGACTTGCACCCATCACTGCAGTAGGAACAGAGCTGTGCAGAGAAGGAGCTAACGCAAGCATGCAAAATATACGATAAGAGGCAAAGTGAGAGCACACACACACACACACCTGACACACACACACACACACACACACACACACAGCAGAGTCCATTAGAGCGATGTGTTGTTTTTGGTGCTGATACGGCTGGTTATCGTTGTCTGGCTGTCACACTGTCCTGACAGAGCGGAGATACAGATAGAAATATCACAGACCTAAATAAACACTGAAAGGCTCCTGGACATAAGACAGGAGATGGGCTTTAAAAGCATTTGTGTGTGTCTTGTGTGTACACTGTTGTGCTTGTTTGTGTGAGTGCATACGCATGCTGACTAATATGTGTCAAGATACCTGAATTTACAGAACCTGTTAGTGTTATGTGTATTTGTTTGTGTCAGTGTGATTGAGGCGCCGCTGAATGACGTGCAGTGACAGCAGCAGCACAGTGTGTTTTATCAGCGCTGGTTAAATGTTTCCTGCCACTCTTCCTCCCCGCTTTCAGTGACTCTAACCTTTACAAGGCTGCTGCTGATACAATCAGACACAAACACACAGATACGTACCCACACTGATGCAGACGCACTGACATGCCCTTTTTCATCTATGGTTTTTTCTTATTAATACATATGTTCACATTTGGGGCATGGTACGAGCACAGTCTTCTTCTGCGGGAAATCCAGTATGGGGTAGCTTACTCACAACCAACCAAGCAAGCAAGACCTGCCCCACTCCTCCTTTGATTGGTTGGCTTTGTTGGTTGCATTCTCTACTCAAACTGTTAACTCACACAGTATCTCTGGTAATGTCTGTTTTCGGCAGTTTATAAGCTTGAGTTTTTACTATTTGTAATAGTAATAGACAGATAAATTCCTACAGACCCAATGATACTAACTGACATGTCACTCAACACTATGTTGCTCACCTTCATGAGATGGTTCATTGGGTTGGAGAAGGGTATGGGGAGACGGGGCTGCTGATGAATCTGTTGTTGAGTCTGGTAGGAGCGGCAGGGACAACTGATTTAGTATAATTAGCTTGCTAAACGCCTACCTGCACTGATTAAATGTAGGTTAGAAAGGAGTGAAGTGTAACCATGAAATGTAGCTTATTTTATGCGGACATCAAGCTAACAGGTTAATTTAAACCAATCACAGACTACAGCCACCTTTCTTCAAGAAAAACTGGTTGACATACTGTCGTCCTTTCTTTACTCTCTCCTGACTTTCCCTTTTTTCTTTCCTTTTTAAAAAAAAACAGATTTCCTTCTTGGGAGCATGACCGTGGTGCTCCTCTCAGGGCTCATTGTGCAACTCCTTTCGGCTAGCAAGCACCACACAGGCAGAACCAGGTTCCATGCAGATATAGGGGAGGTGGTCAATATGGATGTTTACTATTTGCCAAAAAACAAGAAAAGACAAAGTGAGTTTTATTACTATATTTTGATTATGATGGGTTAATAATTTAATATTGTTTTTTTTTACCTAATTTTTTGGGACCTAATAATCCTTCTAACTTTAACCCCCATACAGTTGAGGCAGGGCACCCCGGCGGCAGCCCGTCTGTCCAGTCAAAATGTACATTTTCCAAATACTTTGCTTTTTGACCAAGTGCCTGGACTGATATGACTTCAGCCTCAGCTGAACTTTGTGATAAGTGCTAATTACTATTACAGGTGTGCAGTTGAGATAACCATGAACGCTGACTTCAAAGATGGAAGTGGTCCTATACTGAGCATCTAATAATGTTATAAGGGTTACAGAGTTGTAGTGAGTTTAAACGTCAGCATGTTGACGAGTGTCTCGGCTAGTGTATGTGTGTGTGTGTGTGTGTGTGTGTGTGTGTGTGTGTGTGTGTGTGTGTGTGTGCGTGACAGCCTTGGGGCTGACCTGCAGCAGGTGAATGAGAAAGCAAGATAAAGAAAGAGCTGTCGAATTTAATCTGCATCCAGACCCACTAAAGACTGCACTCTGCCTCATCCTCTGCTGTGAGAAAACACACCTACACTTAAGGTCACGTTCCCACCAACACTGGCCTGAAATCAAGTCATATCAATAGAATCACCATAAGCAGAAGTGTACTCACAGAGGCAAGTAAATCCTTGTTGTTTGCTCCTCTGAGAGAACAATGCTAAATTACTGTCCCAATAAGAGTTCCTATGTCACCTAACATACAGACAAACAGCCAAAGAAGTTTCACTGTTCCACGCTGTGGATTGAATGTGTTTAGACCCAGTGCAAAATGGATTTTAGAGACATGCAGTATTTTCTGCTAGTGCATACAATGTCCAGCTGGGTGAAAGTAGCAGTAGCAGAACTGTCGTCTTACTATATTTATTTTATTTCCTTTAAAGTAAAGATAAAACTTGGACCTGGAACTTGGCCTACTATATAAAAAATAAAAATAATAATAAGCTATAAAATCTAATAAAGCATTTATTATTTCTCTTCAGCCCTTCATCCAAACATTTGGCCTACTGTAGCATGAAAATGAAAATACAATAAAAAGGCAAATAAACATTTCTCAAAAAAGCATTTGTCCTTTTCTTTTTTCTTCTAATGTTGCCCAACCTTTTGTGCCTCTATGATAGAATAATTTACATGCAGTGAGAATGATGAAGTGGCAGACATCTGTGGGCCTGTTATCTTTTTCTTATTTTTTTCTTTTTCATAGATTAGGCTAAATTATAGACTACACAGTGCAGGGGTAATTCTAAGTGCATTTCCAATATCTCATTACAAACAAATCTAAAATGTCAATAAATGAAATCATATTCCTGACATCAAAATAGTGAGTGAAGTATAGAAAGCATGAAGAACATGGTTCAGTATCAGATCCTTCCTCCTCTCCTGAATCGTCAAGCGAGCGGAAATTCCACAACAACTAGTAACTACTAACTTCATCACAACTTTGTCATTTAGTGAAGGCAGGTAGTATACTGTCAGTTTTTGAGCTTTCTAGGGAAAACAGCTGCCCGCTGTGGCTCTGGTAGTAGTGAGCTGAAAGATGCTAAAACCCCCCACAGAGCTGTGGACATTCAATCCATTGTTATTGTAAAAATGCTGATTATAGACACCGTAATTAGGATTGATTAGCGGCCAACAAACATTCAAGTCATTATCAGATTATGGAAAAGGTCAGTTTAGTTTGATCAGCAGTTATATCAGGCTCAATATAACACTCTCCATAAAACAGACTTTTTGTCGACACCCTTGTTATATTTGTATGTGCTTCTGTTTTCATCTCAATATAATTTTCCAGGTCACTTCAGTTTCATCCTGTGCAGTGTCATTCAATTCCCCATCTTTGCCGCCACTGATATCAAATCTGTTTTTCATTTGTCTCATTTCATACATTAAGCTGGAAGCATAAACGCAGCCTCTTGGGTAGACAGACAGACACACGCACACACACACACACACACACACACACACACACACACACACACACGAGTCAGTAATTGCCCTTTTTAGTACAGCATTACACAGGTAAAAGTATTTGTGGAAGGAACTATGGTGTATTGGCTTCCCCACTGAGTACACACACATACAAACACACACACACACACACATATACACAGTAGGCCAGCAGGCTCCTGTGTTTGCTAAGGGATCACACAACGGTTAAGAGCTAATCTCTGACATGTTTGTACAACTTTTCTGTGTGTGTAGTACACAGAGAAAGCTAGATTACAACATATGAATGGATGATTGTTGGGAAAAATAAGAAACTGTATAAAATATAATACATGGCCGTAGCCAGCCATGACGTCACCGAGGTCCGGATCTTGGTCACGATTTCCTAAAAATAATGGGCTGATATTTTTTTTTGGGCCTGGTGGACGGTATGAACGGTATGTATGTTACACCGGTAGGAATTTTCCATAAGGTATGGATTTTGACACTGTGCATTGTCACCTCGTCTTAGCAACGTGACCCTTTTGAATGAATCTGCCTTCCTTCACTTGTGATTTTGAACAATACTAGTGTTTTGGCTTTTTCCTGCCTGCCTTACCCCTTTACCTGTTCATCCTGTCTGTGTAATGTTTTAATGCCTGCTGACTAATTAAACCCTGATTTAAATGGTCCTGCTGTGAGCCTGTGAGTCTGCTTTTGGTTCAAAAGCAGTGTTTCGCTGTTACTAGAAAGTACTGCTACATCATTTGGTGGCATTCCTAAAAATACGTACGACTACTTGTATTATTTCAAGTACCTATGGAGCCCTTTAACTACTCCTGAAACCACCATATGTAAGTCTGTCTATTTTTCTACATAGACATACATATATGTTACAAAACAATGTAGTTTTGACAGTATGGATTTTACCTGGAGACACGTTCACTGCAGTAACTGAGCATGGTGTGGTATATGTATATGTAACAAAATGTTTTAGCTACATTCCATCATTGAGTATACCATTCAGAATTATGTGTTTTGCATTTAAGCAGAAAGGCGTATGACTGAAAATAATTGCATGACATGGCTGAAAAACGTAGTGAAGGCAGAGGCAGAGTGGTGTGGCACGTCTGAGCACTTATGTTTGGGAGGATTGAATTTTATATTGATTACTTCACAGGAAGGTTTGAAGAAGTAAATGGCTGCCCTGATTATTGCAGTCAATGACGCCTGAGCCACAACCAGTTTCTGTAATCAAAAAATAGACTTCACATTCGAAATGATATTAAAACAGATATCATTATCTTTTCAGTTTAATCTAACTGTAATAACAGAGCAGCAAACTGGGATTTAACTCAACTGTTTAACTGTTACCATGCAACTGCCAATTTAACTTCTTAACCTAGCTTTTTGTTACAAGTATTTTTGGGGTTCTGAAGGGTTAAGTTGGATCTGCACCAAGTCACACAACACAAACATTAACAGTCCTGTGTTCTGAGCTAAAATTACTGTTTTTGTCAATGGGGTCTGGTGGCTGTAAAGAGAGATATAACAGCAGTTTTCTGGTTCACTACAAGCGCTTGCTTGTGCCACTTATAGCTTCAGGTTTTTATGACCATGTAATGAAAAGAATCCCTACATAGGATTGATTCTTTTCATTAAGAATCCATACAGACCTTTTGTGAAAGACTAAGATTTTTTATTTAACCAGAAAGGGCTTTCAAGACATGATCACAGCACTGGATCCAATCTACGTGGTACTGGCCTGCGAACACTAGCCAAATTGAATGGAGTGGAGAAAGAGAAAGAACTGAGTGAAATTAAACACTATGCAACTAACACTGACTTATGGTCAAGTCGTACCATGGAGCCTTACATCTGCCTCACGTTCACGTGTGCAGCAAAGTTTACAGACTTCATATTTCCCTGAGAGAATGCTGGAGAATGGATAGCCCCAGGATTAGAGGAAGCGCTGGAATCATGGAGTCTTGAAGAGTCACAAGTATGCATAACCACCAACAATGGCGCTAATGTTGTCAAAGCAGTTGCAGTCAACGACTGGACAAGAATGAAGTTCTTCGGCCACAGGCTTCACCTCGCCATCGGTAGGTCCATTTATTTATTTATTTTTTTGTTGTTGTTGTCTAGGTGTAAATGTTATCTTTTAGTGTATGTTTTTGATGTGGTTATACAACCAGACTGAGTTTCCAAATATCAGGCCTGCAAGTCAGGCTATTTTTTTTCTTAAATTTAGGCTTCTTAATATATATATATATATATATATATATATATATATATATATATATACTGTATACACATTTATAATGAATGATCTTCTCTCTATGGCATTCAGAACAATTGTGTTCGTTATTTATCTGGCAGCTGAACCTAATTAAATGTTTATCACAAAGGCTTACTGTAAGTGTTTATAATCAAAGGTCCAAACATTCAATAAACTTTGGAATAGCTTCTAGCCAAGCTTCAAACTTGCACACTTTAATTATTTTTCCCATGGTGCAGAAGAAGGATCCTGAGCAACTAGTCATGTTGACATTCATTTGACTGTTATTCAGATTTGTATTATTGAATATGCTGGTATCTATATGTGTGTTTGTAAAATTGTCTGTGTAAGTGTTAGTGTGATAGAGAATGCAAGTAATGTAATGTTGCATGTAAATTGATGTTTTTAGTGTCTGGTGATTGTGTGTGTACCTGCCCAAGTACTGCAGATGGAAATACGCTAATATCTAAAGCTGGCATAAATCATCTTTCATTTTGAGGTCAATGTTTTTTTTGTGCATGGTCCTTATTTAATTAATTTCGACAGAAAATGATCGAGAGGGTGATCGAACAAGAGGAGGCCATATCTCAGGTCCTTAAAAAACCCGGCACTTGGTGCCAACATGGCAGGAGATGGATGTTTTGGAATCAGTGAGTAAGACCCTCAGTCCCCTGACTGAGTTTACACTGTCCGTGGAAGACTACGTCAGTGTCATACCTCAAACTTGCGCTCCATCTTCTCAATAACACTGTTCTGACTCCACCTGAAGATGACAAAGGACATGAAGAGGGCCATCCTCCAGTATTTAAATGAGAAATACTCTGCTGCTTTGAAGGCAGAGGCAGTTAACAGACTTGTTTTCCTGGCTAGTAACTTGCAATGAGGCTGGCAAAGTAAAACAGTAACAGTATTTGTTTTTGCACTGTTGTATTTTGCACATGCAGTATTATATTTTGAGTATAAGCAAGAAGGCCAACCAAGTAAAGATGTATCAAGGAGAAGGCCTATTCCTGCAATTCTGTCTGCAACTGAAAAGCACAATTTTTTTTGTAATTTTGTGTTGAGTGTTGCACCGTGTAGCTCATGTTGGTTGGGAAAACAGTTCCTGTCCTGCTGTGCCTGCAGTCCGTTTTTCACCTTGTGCAGCTTGATTAATTAAGTGTTATTCCAGAAGTGTAAGTTTAATTGAAGGTTTTGCACTATTGTTAAATTTATTATTGCAGTTTTGCACAATAAATGTTCCTAAAATACCTCTGCTCTATGTGAAATATGTCCTAGTAATACAGTTAAGAGTACAGTAATACCAGCCATGCAGTTCAAGTACCAGTGCATTACCCCTTTAGAAGTATTTATATTGAAATTTGAAGAAAAACGAATATATGATCTGCTTCAAGTTATACCGTGATATCAATTTTAGGCCATACCGCCCAGTCCTAATGTAAAATTTGAATTTAAAAAGTGGCGCTATGTATCTATATAATCAGGAGTTGAAACGTCTGGTCAATCCTTTAGGCCAAAGTGTCTGTGTGGCAGCAGTCCTATGCTATGTTTTTAATAATTTTGGCGTTTTACTTTGCTGTTAAACAGCCTTTTCCTTTGGCACTACATTCCCTCAATCATTAAACGTCCATATTCCTACACACAAGTGGGAATGTAATGCCAAAGACTACAAGATTACATTTCTGTAAAGGATTTGCATTTTAGCCATTTCAATACAAACTGCATGTTCTGCATCTGCACTTGTTGAAGAACATTCAAGACTGATTTCTTAGCTTCCAAGCAGCCGCTAGTTTTGCTCCATACAAACACAACATAGGTTTTTCATCATAGGAAGCAAGTAATCTCCTTTATGTAATTGTATCTTCTGTCAAAGCTGTATCATAATCCAGCGAAGTAATGACAATTTACATCTGATTGCATTTTTCTCTATACTGTAATAATGAATTGGTGTTGTGTTACATATGTAAGTGTAACACATCTACCTTCTGTGTGTGTGTTCAGACATATCCTTCATATTAGTTATATTATGCAGATACATGATACCTCATTCCTATTAAAATGTTCATCCTGATATTGAGATGTTAACTGCACCAACACTTTAAGCAGGTCATTTGCTGTCCCTGTAGCATTATCCACACTGGCTAGGAGTTAAATGAAAGTTGAAACTGAAGGTGGAGGATAACTGAGAACAGCAAATCCATTGGTCTGTCTTCATTAGCAGCCCTACCCCAGGAAATATGCAAATGCCAGAACACTTTCACTTTACAAGAAAGGCCAAAGCAGACTCTACCTGCTGAAGAGACTCAAGTCCTTTGGAGTGCAGGGGGCACTCCTGAGGACCTTTTTTGACTCTGTTGTGGCATCAGTATTTTCTATGAAGTGGTCTGCTGAGGCAGTAGCATCACAACTAAGGACAGGAAGAGACTTGACAAACTGATCAAGAAGGCCAGCTCTGTCCTGGGATGCCCCCTCGACTCAGTGCAGTTGGTGTGAGAAAGGGGGGGAGAATAGACTCCACCCTATGCAGGACACTCTGAGCGCACTAGAGAGCTCCTTCAGCGACAGGCTGCTTCACCCTAAGTGTGTGAAGAAGGGATATCGCAGGTCCTTCCTTCCTGCTGCTGTTGGACTGGACTACCAACACTGCTCCCAGTAGACGACATACAGTACACACACCAACAGTACACACACACTGCTTACTGCAAGCTCAATATGCCGATAAGCTATTTCAGGATCTAAATGTGAAATGATGTAAATATGTTTTTCAATGTGCAATTGTCTAAATATCTTTGGAGTTTTTGTTTCCTATTTATACTGTTTATATTGTTCTTATGGCCTTTTTTACCTTTATTTTTCATATTTTATATTTATTTATTTTTTTAAATTGATGCTCTCTATTTTTGCCATTCCCTTTACAATGCAAATGTTCCTGTTGTGGGACTAATAAAGTGTTTTCTTATCTTATCTGATTATCTTACCCAACAGTCGTGGTGTTTTTTAACAGCTTTAATGTTTACCATCTTCTCCATTTTAATCTTGGTGAGTTATCTTGTTGATATGCTAATAAACAGAAAGTACAGCTGAGGCTGATTCGAATGATAGTTTTGCAAATATTTGGGAAAAACCAACTAGAATGGTACAAATTCAAATTTGACCTGATGTTATTGCTTCATGAAAAGCCAGAGGCTCACTGAAGTTGCAGTCGTGGTTGTCTGCACCAAATGTCACGGCAGTCCATCAACTTTCAGGTCTTTTCACTTAAAACAACAATATCAACCTCATGGTGGCAGTATAGTTGAAGTTAGAAGTCAGTAGGGTTCATTATGAATGTCTAAATAATAGTTTGTGCAAGTATTTAGTCAAAAACCACATAGGACAAATTAAAATTTTGATCTGATGATGATACTAGATGAAAACAGCAGTAAAAAATATGTGAAGATCAGCAGCCTGGTCAGTAGCCCGTTTCTAAGTTTGACGCTGTAGGTACCCCTCTTTTTGTGCCTAACCTAACCAAACTACGACCATTTCAGTGTTTATAGGCCAAAAGTAATAATACATCATGAAATAAGAACTGTTTGTCAGTAAACTTTATTTTGAAAATGTAACCAGACGTTGATGTGTTACTGCTTACTTGACCTTGGAGCCCTTCACATGCAAAGCTGACGCTACAAGAGCAGATAGAGCGTTAGAGCTTGAAGTTTAAGGCCACTGACCAAGCTGCCGTATTTAACAAGTTGGGACTCAAAACGCATTGTACTAAACACAAAGTAGCTGAGGCTGTGTTTTTGCCAATAAAATTTGACTGGATGCCACATGAAAAGCCAGGGGGTCACTGAAGTTGTCATGGCAATCCATCCAACACTAAAAACATGTAGTTAAAAAAAATAACTATATCAATCCCATGGTGCCACTAAAGAGAAAGTCAAACTTTTTTGGAGCCGTAGGCAGGCATGATCTTATGTTAGCTTTTTAGCAAGGATTAGCACTCAATAGGTTTGTATGTATTTAGTCAACAACCAAGGTATTGGACCAAAGTTTGTCCTGATGGTGGCACTAGATGATAATAATCATCCAGGGTATGTCCTCTGTTGTGGACATACCCTGGATGAGCAAACACCACGCAAGGGGCGTGGTGTTTGCTACTTTGTCAGGGGAGGACATCAGACTGACTGTCCTCCCCTGACAAAGTAGCAAACACCACGCCCCTTGCTCTTTCTCCTGATAGCACACACCTGTCAATAACTCCCTCACCAGCTGCGTTTCCGATCCAGACAGTTATCTCCACCAGGTTTCCCCATCATCACCACACATCACTGAGGGGATCACGGGACCGCAACAGGTGTCTGCGGGCAGTTCCGGCAACACCAGCTCAAGGAGAAACTGCACTGCCATCTCCCAGCCCACATACAACCCTCCACATGGCACTTTTAAACGTTCGCTCCCTGTCAAATAAGTCTTTTATTATCAATGACCTTATTTTAGAAAACAAACTTGACTGTTTACTTTTAACTGAAACATGGCTCAGCACTGATGCACCAGCCGTTCTCACTGAGGCTTCCCCATCAAATTTTAGTTTTTTATTTTCTAACAGGAGTGGTAGAAGAGGTGGCGGGACTGCAACAATAATTTCTAACTCTATAATAACAAAGGACATCACTTTTAACAACTACACATCATTTGAACATCATGCCTTTGTTTTTAGCAGTCCTCCGATTTTATGTATGACTATTTACAGACCACCGAAGCACCATCCCTCTTTTTTTAGTGAGTTCTCCGAACTTTTATCGATTTTACACTCAACATACAATAGGGTCTTAATAGCTGGTGATTTTAACATACACACAGATGATAATTCAGATCCCACTGCGACTGAATTTTTAAATCTTTTAAACTACCTGGATTTTAAGCAACATGTCACACAGCCCACCCACAACAGAGGACATACCCTGGACCTGGTCATAACATATGGCCTGTCCACTGGTGTGTCCTCTGTTGTCGACCTGGCTGTGTCCGACCATCACTGTGTGTTTTTTGATATCTCCAGTTTTATCCAACGGGAGGCCCCGGTGAGAACAGTGAGGAAGCGCTACCTTACCCCCGAAGTGGCTGCAAATTTTATTGAAATTTTACACAACAGCACTGCCGACATTTTACCTGCACCCTGCGATTTTATTGTTGATAATTTTAACAGTAAACTGAGGTCAGCCCTAGACACAGTGGCTCCCATTTCCACAAAAACAATATCAATCAAACCTACATCACCCTGGATAAACACTGAAATAAAACAACTGAAAAGAAATTGCAGGAGCGCAGAGAGAAAATGGAGGCAGACAAAGCTAACAGTTCATTTTGAAATATTCCGGGACATACTCAAAACCTACAATAAATCAGTAAAACAGGCAAGAACTTCCCACTTCTCACGACTCATCTCAGACAAAAAGAACAACCATAAATTTCTCTTTTCCACTATTTCTCGTTTAATTAATACTGATTTTAAGAAATCGTCCACAGTTCCAACAGACGATCTATGTGAAGACTTTGCAGACCACTTCAGAGGTAAAATCATTGACATTAGATCCACTCTTTTAGAACAGAAGAATGCTGCTTTTAACAGACCTGAACCATCGCTTTTATCTGTGGAGACAATGGAGCATTTTGTCCTGGTTGATGCAGAAACGCTCGGTAGAGTTTTCTCCCGAGCTAACCCAACAACCTGCCTTTTAGACCCAATTCCCACATCACTTTTAAAACAATTTTATGCGTTCTTTGAGTTTGAACTTTTAAATATTGTGAATTGCTCTCTCCAGACGGGTGTCTTCCCCACTGCCTTTAAAACAGCAGTGGTGAAGCCCCTTCTGAAGAAGAGCAATTTGGATCCTGACATTTTTGCCAACTACCGACCTGTGTCCAACCTACCCTTTTTAAGTAAAATTGTAGAAAAACTAGTTTTTATCCAATTAAATGATTTTTTAAAGACCAACAATATTTTAGAACAGTGTCAATCTGGTTTTAGGACGAACCACAGTACCGAGACAGCCCTCGTGAAGATTGTGAATGATCTCAGGTGTAACATGGACTCTCAGAAACTCTCTGTCCTGGTTCTACTGGATCTAAGTGCTGCTTTTGATACAGTAGATCACCACATCTTATTAAACAGACTTACCCACCTAGTGGGCCTCTCTGGTACTGTTCTTAACTGGTTTTATTCCTACCTCACAGATCGTCACTTCCTTGTAAATATGGATACATGTTCCTCAGGAACGCATAAACTTGAATGTGGGGTGCCCCAAGGATCAATTTTAGGTCCAATACTTTTTAATTTATATATGCTACCCCTTGGGGACGTCATCAGGAGGCACGGCATCAATTTTCACAGCTACGCTGATGATACACAGCTTCACATTGCCGTCTCTCCTGATGACTCGGGACCTATTGATTCCCTTTTAAACTGTATTCTTGATATAAAGTCATGGATGGCAGAAAACTTCTTACAGCTCAACCAGGACAAAACAGAGGTTTTAATTATTGGTCCTGAAGGCAAAAGAGAGAAACTTTTACCAAAATTAAATGCTTTTAAACATTCACAATGCGTAAAAAACTTGGGCGTTCTTTTCGACTCTGAGCTTAATTTTATTCCACACATTAGAAACTCTACAAAGATTGGTTTTTACCATCTCAAAAATATAGTCAGAGTCCGCCCGTTTCTCTCTCTGGCCAGCACAGAGGTGCTAATGCATGCTTTTATCTCCAGCCGATTAGATTACTGTAATGCCCTGCTCTCTGGTCTTCCAAAAAAGAGCCTTTCACACCTTCAACTGCTCCAGAACTCAGCTGCACGTGTGCTGACGAAGACCAGAAAGCGGGCCCACATTACACCCGTTTTAGAATCGCTGCATTGGCTCCCTGTGCGCTTCAGGATCGACTTTAAGGTTCTTTTATTAGTTTTCAAGTGTCTTAACGGCCTTGGCCCTTCTTATCTGTCTGACCTGCTTTTACCGTATCTGCCCTCCCGGACCCTGAGGTCCTCCGGTACTGGTCTTTTATCTGTTCCCAAGGTTAGAACCAAAACCTTTGGTGAAGCCTCATTTTATCATTACGGCCCTCGCTTGTGGAACAGCCTGCCGGAGGGCCTCAGGGCCGCGGAGTCTGTTGATGCTTTTAAACGTAGGCTCAAGACTCATCTTTTTAATCTAGCTTTTAACTGAGCTCCCTTTTATCATTGTTATTTTAGTTTAATTTAACTCATTTTACTCCATTTTATTTATTTTATTTATTTACTTTTAGTATTACTCATTTATTGTCTTTTATTTTCCTCTCAAAAGTTTTATTATTTATTTTTTATTTATGTATTTATTTATATTTTCATGTATCTATTTTAACACTGCATTTATGGGTTTAACATTCATTTATGTTGTTTTAGGACGCTCTTCCATCTCTTTTAATAGTTTATAGGTTCTTAGTTTCCAGCTCCATTGTTCTCCTCATGGGGGCCCTCCACTCCGGGAGCTCTGTCTGGCCTGCCTGCGGGGGTGCCATCCTGGGGATAGTCCGGGCCTGGATAGTCAGGGAGTCCTGCCCCAGGGCTTTACGGCCGTGGTAGGGGCCCCTGGCTGTCTGGGTCGGGATGGTCTCTGTGGCGGCGCCCCCCCTGTGGTCGTGGCCTTGGGGGGCTCTCGGTGGGGATGGCTCCAACAGGTTGGCGTTTCCTCACCTGGTCTATCGGTGCTCAGCCATACTACATTTTATTTTGTATATATGTGTGTGTGTGTGTGTGTGTGTGTGTGTGTGTGTGTGTACGTGTGCGTGAGTGTGTGCGCATGTGTGTGTGTGCGCATATGCGTGTGTATCTGTGTCACATGAATGGGGATGTTATGCGGGGTTTGTTTCATTTTTCTTTTCTTTTAATGTACAGCACTTTGGGCTGCATTTTAACATGTATGAAAGGTGCTATATAAATAAAGTTGATTTGATTTGATTTGATAAATCAGAGGATCACGCAAGATATTGGGGGCATCAGTGTCTGCAAAATATTATGACAATCCATCAAAAAGTTGTTGAGGTATTTCAGTCTGAAACAAAGTGGTGGACTGACCAACCAACTTAATGAAACATAGAGCCACGATGAGCCATGAAGTCAGAAAAGCATCTAAGTCATGTAAAAGTATAAAATCAGTTTAATCACTTGCATAATTATACACACACCAATTGTGACTGTACTGACCTTCCTGTGGCTAGCCAGTGTTGTACTTTTATGCAACATTAATAGGGAATTTGGGTTAAATATGGCTATCAATAATCATGAATGATTATCAGGGATAATTATTAATTATGATAAATAATAAGATCCAATTTACATTAGATTACCTCGGGGCACCACCCTTGAAGAAGGGAAGTGATAGCCAATTCAATAATTCAGTCTCATAAAAAGATACTAAACTGTCAGTTTGTAACTCTGATTAATAATTAACTTAATAACTACAACCAAAATTACCATAACAGCTAGTAATGGTTGAAGGATTTTGTAGTCCTTGATGGAGTAGAGGTTGGCAACATTTACTCGTACAATATTAAAAAGTCAGCTTTAGGTTCAAAAGTTTTTAATTTAACACAAAATGAAAACACACAATCTAACTAACATGTACTATATACAAGAGTCTCTCTCTCTCTCTCTCTCTCTCTCTCTCTCTCTCTCTCTGTGTGTGTGTGTGTGTGTGTGTGTGTGTGTGTGTGTGAGTGTCTGGAAGAACACGTGGTGTCTGGTGGATCCACACTTGTTTATTTAATAGGAGAGAACAAAGAAACAATGGTCGTGCTCACTGATATCACATGTAGGTGTGATATGGTCCAGGCTGAAGGAGTGTGTGTGTGTGTGTGTGTGTGTGTGTGTGTGTGTGTGTGTGTGATGCCAGGTTAGAGAAGGTGGCTAGTTGCATGCAAAGACCCTGAGTCTGTGTGAAGCATTATTCAACTAACATCTACTTAGCTGTGTAACAAAGCAAACTACCAATAACCCACAATAACACCCAGTCAGTGAACAAAACACATTTATTCAGCACATGCGTATTACAACAACCAGAGTTAAACAGTCCTGTGCTTAGCTGTGCTATGCTATGCTGTGTGCTATCTAGGCCCAGTTCAACGTTACCAGTCTTTGAAGAAGGTGTTCGTGGTTCCTTGGCTGATGAACCAAGCAGGAGAACGTTGTAATCCCAATGTTGAACAATGCTGGTCCTTGCTGTGCAATGGCTGATGAAAGAAGGTGGATGGAGGAAGCTGGTCGCCCATGGTGTTTCTTGCCAAGTTAGCAGCTCTGTGTTCCTCGGATTGTAGAGTTAGCTGGCAAGCTTTCTGTCACAGCTGCTGGTGCTAACTGAGTTCGGGTACTAGCAGGACCTCACATCGCTGCTGTGGGGAGAAGTTCTGTGGGCCCGCTGGAACTGCAGCTGACAGCTCTCAGCAGCTGTTAAGCCTGGGAGGAACCAGGAAAAGAGCTGGCAGCAAGGCCACCCAGTGGGAGAAGAGGTGGAGAAGAGAGAAGAGAGCTCAGGGGCAGGCAGCCCAGGGGGGGAAGAGAGAGAACAAAGGAGGGAGCTGGAGTTTTGACTACCTGGTCGGTGGGGGGGTCTGTCACCCTGACCAAACTTGGGTCTCTTGGCAGTCTTTGCACCTAGGTGTGTAGACTGGAAAATTCATGGGAACTGAATTCAGTTCAGTGTCCATTTTGAAATCCACAATCGTAATGTTTCTGGGTGAAAGCTCATTTCGCCACACATAGACATACAGCTAGGAGCCATATAGCCCCATTCTTTGTCTAGCTCTCTAGACATTTGTGACTTAATTCTCTTTATCTACCTCACTCCCATGTGCTTTTTCTCAGTTACGATTTGTATCAACTTAAATGGTATGATAATTAGTCCCCACAAGCTTGTGTGCAGAGAGAAGGATCAATATGTGTTATTGATCTGGATCAAGAAGGGTTCAGCTGGAGCATGTCTATTTAATTTGTCTTTTTATCATCAGATCTTGTACAGTGTGTGTTGTACATGGAAAAGGGTTCTTATTTACATTCTCACACATTCTTTGAAGAGCAGCTGAGCCTGGAGTTTTCACAATTCTTACTTTTTGTCCAGGAGATGGAGCTTTAGCTTCAGCATTTCAGTGCAAAATACTTTATGTAGCCATATTTAATATCACTTAAGAAAGTCCACCTTATTCAAACAAGTTAGCAGAAAACAGAGACAGCCTTTTCAATCGACTCATTAAACTAACGTTAGCTTAATTAGGTAATTAGCTACTGATAAAAAAAAAATCTGACAGCCAGATTTGTTTCAGACAAAAAAATAAATAAAATAATTGACATTGGCTAGAAATGGCTGTTTCTTATCTCTGTTTAAAATTTAGGACCAACTGGAACTACGGAATTCCATATCACGTCACATTATCTTTGTATGCTGAATGGAAATTTTGATGACACAGCAAACCATAACTTAATGGAAAATCAAGACATCCTCATACCTATATGACTGAATAGTTTGATTGCCAATGACTTCCAAAACAACATGACCGTTACAGTCCTCCAGTGACAGGTGTATCGGACCTTCATTGTACACTCACAGTTTGGTTAGGTCTTGGCTTCAAATAAATGTGTTACTTATGTAACTTAAGTTAGGAACATACATGCGAGACTTTAGTCACGTAATGAACAGAACGTGTTTTCACTAAGTTCAATTAACTCACCGTTGACTCTTGGTTTCACATTGGATGGCGGTTTTCTGGGTTAAAGTCTTTCTTGCTCCTTTTACTATTTCAACTGGCTTCCTCCTTTGCTTTCATAATAATTACTACGGCCACTAGAGAACACTGACAAGAAACATAAATGTGGGTCATAATCGATTTCTTTCACAGTATGATCATTTTTCTGATGAGAAAATTATCCGTTTATTATTTCTCCTTTCCATTGGAAGACTACAGGACAGGAGTCCATGTGGCTGCACCCAGACCCTGTGGAGAGAGCTGGGCAGTTGGTAGGGATGCCAAGTAACCCACCTTGATCCAACCCAATCTCCAGAATATATGTTGGCAATGTACTTTTCTGCAAACCACAGATATGTTGAAACTTAACATTTCCTGTTCAATTTTCAATTTCATGTTGTGACATCACTGTGCTTATGATCTGGTTAGGTATAAACACATAAACCACTTGGTTGGGTTTAGAAAAAGATCATGTTTAGGCTTAAAGTACCTAGTTCTCTCACATCATGAACAGTGGTTTCTGGCACCTGGCCAACTCCCAACATGACAGTCAGGTCATATGCTGCACATGTAATATGAACATGTTATGATGTGTATTGTAGAAATGTTTATATGATATGTATGACAAGAACAGATGCCAAAATTCTGTTCTAGCAAATGGGCTGGTTGAACAGTCTCTAAACCCTCAGGATGGGCCCAATCCATTAGGGACTCAGAGCCTCAATTAGATACAGCAGATTAACTTTATTTTCATTACCTCTGCCGAGGAGGTTGTGTTTTCACTTGAGTCCCTTTGTTTGATTAATTGATTGTTGGTTGGTTGGTCGGTTTCCATGAAACTTGGAAGGAGTATGGGTCTCAGCCCAAAAGAGATCAACTTTTGGTGAGGATCTGGATTAAGGGACACATCCACAAATTTTTTGTGTCACTAACATAGCGAGATAGGGCGTTTTTCCACATTTTCAAGGAATAGTGCATGGATCTTGATGGAAAAAAATCATGTCTATTTAAGTGGCTCATATCTTTGAGTGAGTGCATTTTGAGGTGGATCCTAGATCTGTTGATCCTAAATTATGGCAAAGCAGTAATAGGTTTACATTTTTGAGTGATACAGGGCTATAAAATTTGATATTAGGGTAGGCTTGAATGACTACAAGAGGGCTGTTGGTCCTTGGCAGAGGTATGAGTTCTACTGAATGCCATTCTAGTTTATTTTTGTATTTTTCGTGTTAGCCAGGTGAACATCACAAATTCAACCTTAAAGGTAACCCTCCAGGGTGACATTTGGCACCAAATGTGGCCTTGAGCTGCAGATATAGACCGGACATGCAGCTGTTGTAGGACGATCAGTGCAGCAAAACACTGATGTCATAATATGAAAGAGCAAACTCACAGGGGAGAGGGGGTCACACAGGAGGTAGATACCTGAGGAAGGCTGGATAGAAACGTCATGTACCAAACCATAGCACGTATGTGTTTGTGCGTCAAAGCTTTGGACAGCTAAGACTCTGCGTCATCACACTTCATTATTCACCCTGGTGGAGCTACTTTCCAATGAAATGCCTCCATGGCTGTCTCAGAATGCTGTATTAAGAGCAGAGCTCCACCTAGTGGCAGGAATCAAACCAGCTTGGTGCGACCTATTCAATCATCTTTAAATAAGTCTGCACAGTGTTGAGTGTATAAGAGTAAATATATGTAACTAGGACCAATATGCGTATTTTTCAGCTGTTAACCAAAAATTACCTGCTTCTCATGACCGATTCGGACAAGATAACTGATCATTTCACATTTTTGTATTTTAGAAAAAGGTTGTCCTGCAGTGTGTGTGCACTTGAGGGAAAGAAAGGCTCACGTGTAGTGAGCAAAGATGGAAGATTACATTTTCCATATCCACCTTCTTGTTGTTGTTGTTGTTGTTGTTGTTGTTGTTGTTCTATTTCTTCTTCTTCTTCCTCTGTGTGTTTATTGTTGGATCATAAACCAACTTTCAAGGTGCAAACAGCCACTTACTGTTTCAGTGTTTGTAGATGCTGCCCTTGTTGAGTCAACTAAAGCTTCTAATTATCAGTTCTTTTCTCTGCCAGAATACTGATAAATAGCCGATGTATACATTTCTCAATACCTGGCTGAAAATGTATCTGTCCATTATATATCTTGCATCCATAGGTGTAACCTGGACATAATTATGTTACAACTTAATATTCTTAGAATCATACTGTACAGCACTTATAAGCAATAGCTAATATCTCCACATGTCAATCTAATCCAATCAAAATTACACTCATTTTCTTCTAAAAAGACACATAGTCCCAGCTGATCATACAATTAGTCAGTTTCATCAGTTTATTCCACACAGCTGCTGCCCTCTGTATCCCTCTGACGTTGTTGCCCCAAATCACAACATTTCAGCAAATGCAGACAAACAAGCAGTAGACCATCTGAAGGAGAAAACTGGATAAAAAAGGTGATACTTTATTGATTTAATGATTTTCCATGTTGCCTTTTCTCCTACTTTCTTATTCAGGAGGTCGTGATGCTGCTCCAGATGCTTTATGGGGCGAGGGTGCCTGATAGCTGGAACGAAGTTGGGGAAGCAGGATGCGAATGAACACAGTAAACATTTTTTTTCTCCACTGATGCAGAGTGTCAGGGCCCAAAATGTCATCTGTTGACTCCATCAAATACACAAGACTGACTGACTGCGTGACCGGCGCGTTCGTAATGTCTCCATCACCATCACCATCACCATCTGACGCATGTGGCCTGTTCACACACAGCTTTTTTGGCTTCACACACACACGCACGCACACACACACACACACACACACACACACACACACACACACACACACACGTATACACACACGCGCTCACGACAGCAAGCACGCGCGCACCACGGTGTAGCCCCTCCCTCCTCCGGTGCTGCTAAACTATATAAATCACCTCTGTCGGAGTTTGGAAGCAAAGTGCACCGACCTGCAGAGGACAAACTGAGCCAAGTGAAGAGACGAAAACAAGCCTTGACGGCACAGACAGAAACCACCTGTGTCCCCCGACTTCTACCTGTTGCCTCCAAAGTCTTCTTAAAGTAAGTTCTCACTCTTTTTCATTTACGCATTTTAAACATTCATTTACGCATTTTTAACATGATCACTGGTGCATTTGATTTCAAAACGAGTAATACATTTTAATGGAGTATAATGAGGCGAGTAGATGGCATTTTTACATGTTATATTTCATTTATTTATTTAAAAAAATATATTTTTCATTATAATTTTTGAAAATACACGCAGACCGAACAGAAGGCAGTTTTCAACTTCTGTCATCAGTTCTTTCCTAATAAATTCACCATCGACCCTTAAAAGCTCTAATCCAGACCTGTCAGACAATTGTGTTAAGTTAAATAAATCGCAAAATCAATAGCCTTGATACATGACCAAGACTTAAGAAGCTGGTTAAATATAAGGAGCTATGAAAAAAAATCACAGCAGACATCTTTTGACTTACAAACGCTATAGTAACTTACTATAGTGCTGCCTGTGCGTAAAACTTCAGCTGAACGCCGAGGTGAGGTGATGCTGCGTTGCGTTCAGCACCACGGAGAGCGCCGCCATGGCACACATTTGAGCAAGTCCTGACAGTCGCTGCTTTTTGCTTAATATTGGCACGACATTACTGCAGACACACAAAGTAATTGACTTGCTCGTTTAAGGAGTGATTTCCAGTTAGGGGAGGGCACTCAGATGCCACTTTTCGTGCTTCAAACATCACAGGCAGAAGTAGAAAGAGGCGCAGAGAGAAGCTGGAGGTTTCTCTGGAACCAGTGCGTTTTGCGCGCATCTGAAGTGCTCTTCAGGATGGTTGATTTAGGCATTGAAGCGTAATGATGGGATGAGGTCAGAGCGGAAAAAATGCATTATTTGCTGAATTAACTTTTCATCTAAATTGTGAGTTAGGAATTTCTTTGTGTGAGCTTTTGGCAAAACTAAGTACGCTCTTAAAAAGTGATGGGGACATCAGAGCACAGTGAAGCAGACCTGCTGCTAATCACAGCCAGGGTTCATCTGTTGAACAACTGCAGCTGTATTTGTTACTGCCTAAAGCTTTTCAAAATAAAAGGGGGAACATAGGCCTACTTACGCACTTACCATAAACTCAACAAACCTAACAATATTGACCTTCGCTATGGGCTGAGCTCCCCAAACTGGTACAATTCCGTATTGTTCTGACCTGACTGCTGAATTCTGAAAATTTAGAACAAAAGGAAAAATAAAACAACCAACAATGGTGTAGTTATGTTCTAAAAATAAAAACAACAACAATAATGCATACATAGGCTATATCCTGCAGGTGGGCAGTGAGAAGGCAAATATTAAAGGTCCAATTTGTAAGATAGTTGATTGTTCAGTCTCATTCCCAAATCGTCAAATACTGACATTATGGGTTTGTTCAGTCGGGCTGGCCACCAACCTAAAGCGTCAGTAGTCTATTTGACAAGTACGGAATGAGACTATAATGAACTGTCTTACAAATTGGACATTTAAATGGTCAAAACGTGAAAGTAATATCACAAAATGAAGTTGTTACGCTTAAAGAGTTGTTGTTCAGTTGAATGTGTTGTCTAGTCTGCCTGACTGATTGATCCGCTGTCTGACAGAATGTTAAAAATGAGCAAATTGCCTACGGGTTGTAGTTTCTTTAAATTAAAGTGTATGTTTTTTTTTATGTGGGGGTTGTTTAATTGAAAGAGAGACACTCTGGGCTCGGCGCACAGCGCAGCGCAAGTGTCATTGCAAGTTCCAGACCGCAGTTTCATTTTCACGCCCAGCGCCCACGTTGTGTAAGCAAATTGGTCTCAAGGTGAGGTGTGGTCAGGCGCACTGATGGCGCACTGCTATCTTGAGGCAGCAGAAAGCGCGAAATGCGCATGTTAATGTAGAGATACACATATGGTTTCTGATGGAGGATCGCTGCAAGTAATTTCATTAATATTGTCCTCATAAAGGTGACATTTAATTTCACCTCTGTCATCCCACCCGTTTTTGATCAGGTTAATAATTTTAAATGACCCGTCCCGTCTGATCCACGGACTGAGAATCGCGCACACACACAGGGACACGCAGCAGTCCCTCCTCCTCCTCCTCCTCCTCCTCCTCCTCTGTTAAACCTCATTATATTTTTTCATATGCAGTCAAACAGAGTTATTGATGTGACAGATGACTGATGAAACAGTGGGGCCTTTCATCAACCAAGACCAGTGCCACCATTAAATATGTGCCAGGTCCTGGCGCACCTGGCTCTTAAAGGGAATGGAAGACGACACTGGGGTTGGTTTGATTTATGTTCCGCCCAAAACACACCCATGACTAATTCAGAGTATAAATACAACCCTTTTGCGCAGTGCGCCTCACTTTGCGCCCAGATTATCCGCCCTTTAACTAGCAAAATGGACTTGGACACGCCCTAAACGCACTAGCCTTGCGCTTTAGACCATGCGCCAGAGACCATCTGAACAGGGCCCTCTGTCTCACTTGTCAACGCAACTAAGATAGATGAATATTTAGTTCCTTAACTAGTCTTAATTATAGTAGTAGTAGTAGTAGTAGTGGTGGTGGTGGTGGTGGTAGCCCTAAAACTCACATAAAAGAAAAGATAGAAGTGCCTCTTAATACACTTTAATAGAAATGAAGCTTCATAATAACCATCAAGCCCACAGCCTCCCTGATGATGTGTGAAATTAGTTTCCTCCGCTGCAGGCGATCCATTCTTCTCTTCTCCTTCAGGTACAAAACAACAGTCAGCCAGGGGAATCTGAGAATAAGTCAATCTACAGTCTGAAGAGGGTTTTTCTCTTTACATCAGACATATTGACTTGTTGAGCTGCTCCTCAGCCAACTGAGCCTGAGTAGACATCTTCTGGGAAAACAAGTGACACCATTTTTCTACCATGTGCTCCTATGGGGAGGTTCGACATGCACTAAACATGTTTCTCATTAGAGAAGAACTCTCAATTTCCTTTAAAGATTTTTAAGGTGTCACAGGATTCATTCAATCAAAAAGCTGTGATAGGAGGTGGCTTTCAGTTACTAAGACCAATGATACAATGGGAACTAGGAGTTAGGACCACAATTAACACAGTCAACTATTATATAAAAAAAACCCATTACAAAATCAAATGTATTTATTTTTTTAGAGAAACCCAAACTGGTCCTCCTGATTATTGTATTGGACTCTCAGCTTCCATAACCCCCACGTCTTGCTCACCTGTTACAGATGGCTGTGATGCTGAAGCCATGGACGGTGCTGGTGGCCGTAGTGCTGTGTGTGCTGGTGTGTCTGGGAACACTGGCCGATGCCTACCCCCCCAAACCTGAGAACCCCGGTGACGATGCTCCACCCGAAGAGCTGGCCAAGTACTACACTGCCCTGAGACACTACATCAATCTGATCACCAGGCAAAGGTATTAACACACACTATCATGTATTCCTGCACAGTCCTCTAGGCCACGTCTTATGTGCTGTATTCAAGTCATTACAAAGACAGTTCTATGAGTATCCCACTCATACTGAAGCCTACAGATCTGCAGATGTGTGATGCCCCCCCACTTCCACCCCCACCCCCCAAACCCTTCGCCTGCACACAGGAGCTCAGTAGATTAGATTACTGGCCACTTTCCAAAACCTCCAGGCCTTGAAATCAACGGGTCCAGAGCAATAATCGGCACCGATGGACCCAAGAAAGAATCCCAAATCCAGTTAGTGGGGCCTGAGCCGAGGCCTGCTGCTTTCAGGTATAAAAGTCAATGAGGAATTGTCAGAAGGCATATTTTTTGATTTGAAGCAGTCTGAGCTCATCTGTTCATACTCATGAAAACCAAATAGGTCATTGATATTTAGATAGTTGGTTTAAAGAAGACTCCTAATGCCATAGAGTCGATCTGTTTCAAGTTAAAAGTTTTTACATTTAAATGGCAGTTGCAGATGGAGACATGTGATAGGAGAATTCATAGGGGTGTGGAGGTTTTTCTGTATCAAATAAAATGCTGGGGAATGTGATGGCTGTGTGCTTCAGGCTGGGCTGGGAGCTCGAGATAAAATTGAAGGATCTGGGCTGTCAGGGGCCTTTGGGCATAAGCAGCTCATAGCATTGTATTACTGGACAAATGAACTGGATATGTATTATAATTTACATTAAACAATTAGTTTTTTTTCTTGGCTGATTCTAGTATTTTTACACCACAATTCACTATTTACCAAGAGAATTTCCACTGCTTTCACACTTTCTAAAGGCACTTAAAATGGTTTCAGCGCTTAACTTCAACTAACAGTTCAACTGCTTCCCATTCAACATCTCACATCTGAACAATTTTCCAAAATCTAAACAATTGAGGAGGCATTCTATTTACAGTACTTGCTCCTTTAGTTTTCAGTTTAAGTACACTTAAATATTCTGAAGAATATTTTTGCATTTTCCAGTTTCCAAATGATTTCTTAGGAAGTTTTCCCGGAAAGAACTTTGTAAAATGTTACTAATTACTAAAAAAAAATGACATTTTCATTTTTCTTAGTAGCAATTTTCTTAAAGCTGCATTTGAATAAAACAAGTAAGAATGTATTTTTAAAAAAAAATAAAAATCAAACAAAGATTTTTTTGAATTTATATATATATATATATATATATATATATATATATATATATACATATAGACATTTTACTACCTGGGTTACATTCTGATGTGTTACACTGTGTGACAGCTGAGACCAAGCATGTGAGCTGCTCGATTGCTTTCCTAAAGGGAAAGAAATAAACACACACACACACACACACACACACACACCTCCCTGTGTGTGTAATGAAGCATAAGATGAGGAGTCATGGGGGAGGTGGAACAGGTGGTTGATGGGAAAACAGAGGAAGTGCGGGTCGCGCAGCAGGAGTTGTGTTGAATAGCGCTGTTTCATGCACACACACACACACACACATTACCAAACAAGTGTGAAACGGCTCTGTGATTTTACATTTGCGGCTCTCTTGGAGCCCTGATTTCCTTATCAAGACAATCATAAGACTAACCCCTTGGAAATGACACCCTCTGACACAGAGCAATATTTCAACACACACACACTTGCATGCACAGTCTGAATCTGCCTGTGAAATTAAAGGAACAAAGTGAGGGCAAGTGAACCAATACATTAAAGGCAGATAGATGGGGAAAGAGGGCACAGACAATCGACAAAGAGAGATGAGAAGGGAAAAACACACATTTGCCTCAGATGTCTCAGAATAAACTGTGAACTAACATGACCACAAATAGCAAAGATTTTAAAAGAGGTCAGTGGTATCCTTTGAGAAACAGGAGGAAGTGAGTTGGAAAAAGAAGTCTTGATGAACAGTGTTGCTTTCATTTATCTCGAACACAGACTGACGTGTTTAAAGGTTCACTGTGTAAATTATGGAAGAAATTTTAAGAGGACAAAAGTTCACACTGTTCTGCATTTTTATGTTAGCAGGACCCTTCTAAGTAGCTACCATCGTCTAACAGTGTTCTGGGGATCTTATTGAGAGTTTGTATCGTTACCTTATTGTATTGTATTAACTTTATGGGTTTAATTATTTTTTTCCCCGAAGCTAAATAATGCACAAAAGTTAGGGTCACCAAAGTCAACAGACTTCATCCTCGGGGTATCATGAACGTCAACATTTTGTGCAAATCCATTCAACAGATGTGGAGATATTTAAAGACTGTGATTGTGGAGTGTTGAGGATGGTTTCAGGAGTCTCAGCGCCTGACGCATGAAGCTGCTCCATAGTCTGGTGGTGTGGCAGCGAATACTTCTGTACCTTTTGCCAGACAGCAGCAGGGTGAACAGACAGTGTTTTCTTATGTTTTGCCACTAGGCACACATGGCTAAAAAACTGCTCTCCTTATCCTTCTCCCAGGTATGGAAAGCGTTCAGCTCAGGAGGATGTGGTCGCAGAGCTGCTGTTTGGTGGCGACAGCAACAGAGACCAGAGATCAAGGTAAAACCCTCATACTCAAGCTGCAGGAGTTATGTGACCTGTAATGAACACATATGAATGTTAATCATTTGTACACTCAATCACACATTCTTCCTTGTGTCCTTCCGCAGATACGACGACTCCTATATGTGGTGACTCCTCCACGCCACCCCTCCCCCATCATCGGGCATTCCCTCTGGGTTCTTCCCACAATGCACCCGGAGGGGCCAACATGTGCCTCTCACCTCCATCCCCCTGAACCCAACCCCCAAAAAGTGACCATCACTGACCGGACCACAAGCTCTCTCTGTCTCTCTTGTTGCTTTCTCATTCCAACAAAATTGTACATAATTTATTATTGAAATAAAATATATATATATGAGATCAGAGCTACTAATCAGAAGGTGGAACTGTGTCTGTGTGTGTGTGAGCGTTAATCTCCCTCTACTGTCCAACACTGTTAAGAGCAGGAAGTTCTTGTGTTACTGTTGCTACTGTAAAAAGTGACATCAGAATAAATGAATAAAATCTTCTCTGTGTGATACTATTTTTTTTTTTGATGACTCAGAATATTTTTGGGGATTCTTGTAATGTTGCTCTAAGTGTGAAGAGGTTACCTGTTTACATACTTATTAAATCTTGAGCGGGATTAAAAAAAAAAAAAAAAATTAAATAATTAACTTGAGCAAGAAAAATGCATCTATGGCTGTTCACACAGCATTATAATATTAATTCATCTTATATTTTTTCTTACTGACAATAACAAATCCGACGAAAAGACCAAAATCAACAATGAGCCCGATTACATGACCACAATAATCCGATAACTGGGAAAAATCAGTGTGTTTACATGCACTTAAGTAATGCAATAATTGAAAAAAGAAAAAACGGGTTTACATGATTCAGTCAAATAGTTGGATTTCTTTCCAAGTACATGACGTAAAACTGTTTTTTCACCTACTGGATGTGCGTTAGGAGCAGGGACTGGTGGGAGAGAGTTGTTAGTCATAATGCTGATGACATCTAATAACAGATTCCCTCCACATGATGCTTACTAACTCTCACTGGTTTAAACTGTACTGTACATACCAGATCACACAAGAATCATCAGCTCCTGTTTAAACTGCAGACTGTTTTCATGGTTCTCATTTGTTCCCTTTTTCATAGCATTCTTCAACAAATTATGCTTTTTAAAGCTGATGGGAACCAAATGACACCTTTGTTGAACAGACAAATATTGAATATAAATGAGGGGAAAAAAACGCCAGGTGTTGCAGCTGTATCTACATTGTCTAATGGCATGCAGTGATTTTGCATTACAGTGCAAGACTGTAAATGTGTTTTTTTTTTAAGAATTCATCAGCATTTGAGGTTTGAGGCTCATGATTATTGTTGGAAGGACTGGCAGCCTGCACAGGGAACTAACAATGCATTTCTCATAGTGACCCATCAGTTTGCAGATGTTCTTCAGGAACTAGGTTGTTTCCAGGACATGAAAGAAAAAGGAGTCTCTTCTTCCAGAACAAACAATAGGAAAAGCTGTGAGGGTTTAGGAGAGACAGTAGAAGGGGAGACTGATGGTAAGATCAGTTCCAGTATGTTTAGCCTCATTACAGTATGTTTACTCATCATAGCCAATGAAGAGACATTGGTTGTAATCAGAAACCACACACATTAAGATTACTATTGGTGTGAGACAGAAGCTGGCATCCTCAAAGACCAGTCATTCCCAAATGTATGAATACTGTGGCCACTTTAAAATCAGAAAATCTTTATCTATAGTAATATTACATTAACTATAGCAAATATTTAATCATAGATATTTTATGGTAATTTAAAATGTACTTACCAAATTGAAAATTAAAACTTTTTATTATTCATTGTGAGTTACCTGTTTTGGCCCACCTGCAGTACCTGCATAGCCCAACCAGAGGGCTGCATCTTTTGGAATCCCCCGTCAGACCACAGTTGAGACCAGCTTGCTGGTTATAGTAAAGTAACATAACATCAGTCACATCAGATTTATCAGATTTAAATCCCAGGCCACTGCAGCAAGGATACAGTCTCTGTACATAGTGCATAAACTCTACCAACAGAGCTATATCAGGGGAAAAGTCACAATTTCTAAAGAATATATAAATACAAATACAAATATTACCTAATTATTATTACTTTATTGTGATGTTGAGCTGTTTTTGTGCATTAACCTGAGATTTTGCCACATCATCACGCATTACAGAAAATAAAATCCCCATTTTACTAGTACCCTACAATTACCCTGTTGTTCCCAAAATATTATTCCAGTTTTACCTTTTCTTTTTTAATTTTTTATTAATTAATCAATTCATTCATTCATTCATTCATTCATTTGCCTTTATTAATACCCATCACTATTCAATCCATCAAAACACCACAGCGGACACCAGTCCACTCAATTTAGGTGTAATTCACAAATCTCTCCACTGCATGCTGCTACTGCAGCACTGTTTCCCCATATGGTAGACCCATGTACAGCATCCCTTCAACTACAGGGCTGCACAAGAGCTGAATTTTTATGTTCAGTTTCCCTGGTCTTTTTTTAGGGTTTAGGGTCAACAGACAACACTCAGTTGTCAGTTCATAGAAATGGAGCACACATGACAGAAAAGAAAGACAAAAAAGTGTTTTTGCCTCACACAAAGAGCATCTCAGAGACTCAGGGTTGCAGTTAGCCCACTGCTTTCACTCCTTACAGTTCAGTTGTTTTCTGTGTTACAGCTGCCACAGTTTCAGCTCATGTTAATTAAATTGCTTGTTTCAAGAAAAGGCAGAGCAAATACAACAATCAAAAACACCGCACTGGCCCTTTAAAATGAGACTGAGTACTGCATCGATAGGTGTCAAGGTCCCAGAAATATGTAGAATTCAACCGGAAATGTGCTGGATCTGCCTTCAAAGCTAAGTTTGCATGTAAAACCTGTTCAGCTCCTACTTCCTACTGACCGACTTCATACGGCATATGGTAAAGTAACGACAACAATAATAGTTTAACATTCGTTCTTCATTGAAACGTATTATATATTTGCTGAAAAAAAAAAGTTAAGTAAGTTTTACTTTGAAAATATGCCGGAAATCATGTGCAGTTTCCTGTTGACTTGACGCTGTCGCTGACGCTTCAAAGAAGCCAGACGACAACAAGGAGCGCACGAGACATCATCACAGACAGCGGGAAGATTGTCTCATTGTGTTAAAGGTAGGCGAATGGCTTTTTATTCAACGTTTACATAGTGTATTGGCTTTATTCGCGTCTCTTACAGTTACTGTTGAGCACAGGGACGTTTAATTATATCGGCTGAGCATCTTGTGCCTCTTTCTCCTCTTTCGCCTCCCCCTGAGGTTCGTTCGCTGACTGAATTGACAAAAGGTGGAGTACAGCTAGCTACTGAAGCTAGTGAAAGTGTGTTTCTGTGTTAGCATGTTGGTTCTCCATCAGCCTTTGTGTGCCATATGCTTTGTTATATGTGACCCCTGAGGCTAATTAAGACCCCTCTGCGTGTGTGTGCGCACCGTGGGCTATTGTGTGTGTGTTGGTGAGGGACACACTTGATTAACGTCAGTGGGACATGTGATAACAGTAATACAGGGTTAATAAAGAGAAGAGACTATGAAACACACTCACAACACTGCTGGTGGGGTTCAGCTGACGTCAAAGGAACCGTGACCACGGACCTGACACCTCCCACTCTCTCACACACACACACACACACACACACACACACACACACACACACACGCGCGCATGGATACGTTAACATCACTGGGAGATGGAATGAAAAGCTACATTTTATTTTCTTTATTTATATGTTTCTGTGCACTTTGGTACAACTGAGCAGATGGATGGATGGTGGGAGGCGGAAGGAGGAGGAGCATAGATGCAGAATGGTGGGGGGGTAAATAAGGCAGTAATGGAAGGAAGGGATGGTGTCAGGAAACGGGGAGGAGAGGAGGGAGGGAACAGTAAGGGGCATCTGAGCAAGGGAAAACAGAAAAGAGAGTAGAGAGGGTGATGATGGGGCAATGGGGGGAGTTGATGCTGATGAGAGGAGGAGGAGCAAGGTGAGGAGGAAGAGGGAGACAGTGGGTAGCAGATGGAGTTCACAGCAGTGTGAGATCAGTAATTAGTATGAGCAGGCCTATGTTTGGCTGTTCTTTGTATCTGCGCAAGGTTTTTTTTATATATTTATTTATTTATTTTTACTCTATTTCTCTCCAAATATTCTGTATATCGTTTTCACCAGCAGTGAGTTGCTCATTTGTTTACTTACTTGGGTCCTCGTCAGCTGTTAGTTGTTCGCTAGAACATTTCCATGTAATTATTCAAATCAAAATGATGTGAAAATAGTATTTCATGCATATATGCATACACATACTGTACACTGCACAGTAGGCCTCTCATCTGGAACATTAACAGCAGTACTGCAACATGCACATCGCAACCAAATCTGCAATTAAGATATGCAATAAAGAACAGTTCACTTTCCTATTATATTTTTGTCATAGTTAAAAAAAACAAACTTGCAGTAGACAACTTATTTTCTTGAACTTATCATTCTGAAGTAGTGTAGTGGCTGTAGAAAAATGACGCAATCCACTTATAGATTGGTCCTCTGTTAACCGTGCCTTTACCATGCTATTCGGCCAAAGAAAGCACTGCGCAACCAAACAGGAAGAGGCATTGTTTTCCCAGGACTAACTGGAATAACTGTGGGAACTACAAAAGATAAAGAATCCTGCTGATGGAGGAGGAAAAAGGGAGAGTGGTAGAATTTGAGGTAAAACCAGAGTAAACAGACATTCAGTCGATGCAGAGTGCGCCAGTGTTGTGTCAAGGTCTGTTTCTCTGCTGATATATGTGTTTCCCCTGACCGCAGGGCTTGAGATGGTTCAAAGCCAGCATTCTTTCTACTTGATCAGTAATATCCCTTTCACAGTGGACAAGAAATCCACTAAAGCCTGTTTAAATCTGCATTTGTTCTTAAATTCACTGCATTCACTCCACTCTACACTGCAGAGTCACTATGCAATAGTCACGGTTCAGCTCAAGCTTCAGTCGGCTGCGATGAAAACACAACAACTGGGGTGACATGCCCCTCTTCAGAGGAGCAAGTCATCTTCAGTTGAGATGCCACGACTTTTGTTGGAGTTAAGGTTGTTGGCTTGTTAATACTTGTCCATCCAGTCGGTACTGAGTTTGAGAGAGAGACTTGAGTAAAAGATATTTAAGAAGTAACCACCTTTAGAGGCTGTGATGCCTGGTCGGTACTGCGCATGTGCAACTCTCTACAGAGATTAGAATGAAGGGACATGTTTTACTATACCAACTTCTGTTATCAGCTCTGGAAAAAACAATGTGTATGATTCAGAATTGTATTGGTTAGGACTTTTTAAAACAAGTTTTCAATGTGTTCTTGTCTGATTAGGTATATGATCTGCTGCTTTCTACTATTCCTTTTTTCCCGGCGCATTCGTGATGACGAAGGTGACACAGAGTAGTAAAGTAACAGAGCAAGAGTGGTATAAGTAACAAAACCTGTCTAATACAACCAGGTGTTTTAATCCGCCTTTTAGCACTGAGATCGGGGTTTCAGGCTGACTATTTTCTGGTTTATTTCCTCCTTTGTGACTGAGAATGTCATCTTGGGTTTTAGGAGACACTGACTTTTCACAATTTTCTTTCATTTTACAGACCAAAAAAACGGATCCATTAATAGACAATAACTGACGGGCAATCAAAAGAAGTTGAAAATAGTTGCAGCCCTACCCAAGAGTTTAGGTTCTGTACCCTAAATTTTGACTTTGAGTCCTTAAATACAGATATCCTCTAAATAACCTAGTTAGCTTGGTTTTTAGATTTTTTTGTCCTCTTCTTAATCTTTTCTTTTAACACCATCCTCTCTTCCGCTCTCTCCTGCGGCTCTTGCAGCTCCTGGTGTTGTGTAATGCCTACTCCAGCATAAGCATCAGTGTGTGTGTGTGTGTGTGTGTGTGTGTGTGTGTGTGAAATAACAGGTTTCCATGGCAGCCATGAGCTGTGGCAGCAGCTTTGTCACAGCAACACGCTGAGATAGATAGATAGATAGATAGATAGATAGATAGATAGATAGATAGATAGATAGATAGATAGATAGATAGATAGATAGGGCTGCAGACATATATATTTTTATTCATATATAGTTAAAGGGTTAGTATGCCTCTTTGTTCTCCTCTTCCCAAATTTTGCCATTGAATGTTGTCATGGCAATGTATAGATTAGTTACGCCCACATTCCCCACCCCTCTCTCTCCCCTTTCCTCTCCTTTTCCTTCCCTCTTCATTTGTACTTCTCTCCTGCTCTTTCGGTATGGCTGCTCAATTCCAGATCGCCAGAGAGCTGCCCCTCTTTACTGATGTCACCTACTGCCGTGTGTGTGCATGTTTGTTGTTGTGAGAACAGGAGGAATTTGCCGTAGGACGATAATATTAAACATGTATACACACACACACTGCCAGCTGGCTGTAGCTTCTTTAATACAGACACGAGAGCCGTACCGATCTTTTCACCTAACTCTCTGCAAGAAAGTGAAAAACTGTCTTTCCAAAAATTTTTTTTTTTCAGGTGATTCTGATAACTGATAAATACCTGCCAATATTGATAATATAAATTTCCCAATATTGGACCAATAATTTATCAGGCTGATATATATCATGCTTTCCTAATTTAAACGTTTGGTTATGTTACGACTGCGATTCTAAATTAAAAATGGATTGAAATATGCTTTCAATTTTGATCGCTTTTTGGAGAATATTACTTAAACATGCCAAACCTGCAAAAAGCCACCAGGATCAAGTCAAGCTGTCATTGTAAAATACCCCTCCCCTTATCTTTTTAAAGACTTTGAAAATGTAAATGACACTTTACTTGACACAATGATCAGATGATCGTAATGACTCCAGATGTGAGTCTAAATATTGCATAGCCGTTTGCAGTGAGAAACATCTTTTCAGCGACCCTGCAAAAGATAAGCTGTCAGAGATAATGGATGGGTTGTGGTTGGGCATATGGAGATGTCCACAGTGAACCATCACAGTGGACAATATAATCGACAATGTGAAACTTTGGCTCCCATCACCAGCAAAAACAGCAGGCCAATCAACTCTCACATCCCATATAGGCAAGTGTCTGACATCATTTATGTGCCAGGTTTAAAAGTGTCTTTGTCTCTGCAAAGATGTTCAGCCTCTGAAGCTTTAAACTAAGTTAACTAACTAGCTATTATTATTTTCTATATAAAAAGAAAATGATAAATGAAACATTGAGACTTAACGTGCATCGCAGTGACAAGCAGTGACAGCTTCTTTTTATTATCTTTGGCCTTACAGTATCATGGTTCATCAGCCCAATCCTACTCTACAACTGCATGTTAATAGAGGAGTTTTGACAATATGTTGTTTAATATAGTTTGAAAACCCTGTATATCGAAAATGTCACCTACAGTACTTGCTAAAAACTGCTAAAGCTAAAACCCTTACTTTCCAATCTCCTGTTTTTTGGACTCACTGTAAAAGATGGACTATCTTCTCTACCCCCCCTCCTCTCGCTCTCTCTCTCTTTCTCTCTCTCTCTCAGATTGACTGAAGCTCTACCATGCCTGTGGCCTCCACCAGGACAGAGCCTGGTGAGACCAGATACCTTCCACCCCATTGGTTTCTAACGCCATATCATTATTTACTGTGCTTTTTGTTTCTATTCATGCTCCCCCTTTACACCCTTTCAGCCGTAATAACAGTCCAGCATCTTCACAATAATTCTCCGAAGCCTTCTTCTTTTACTTTTTAAATATCGTGATAAATATCTAGCGTGGACTATATAGCGTGACAATCTTGTACCGAGTTTTTGGTGTCATTACATCCCTACTTTTGACTGACTTCACATCTTGATTAGATAATATAGTGAGGAAACATAGATAGAATGAGTTAACCTATTTAAAGCCCCTTTGTGTAGGATTTAAAAAAAAATCCCAGTGGCAGGGTCAAAAAAGACACAGTGGCAGACGATGTACATGACATTGCACTCACCTTTTTCCCCTTCTAATTTGACCAAGACTTGCAAATTTACACAAGGATTGTTTAAGTTCTCTGTAAATAAAAAGCTCTGTGGAAGATGCTATACTCGCATACAATTTTTACACACAGCAACAAATTCATGACAGTGTTTTTTTTACAGGTAATACAGCCTTCATCACAATGAGGATTTCCCCCATAAAGAGTATAAACAAAGCTTTTATTTAAAGCAGTCCTATAGTTACAGCCATAATGGTAGAATTCCTTGTTTCTCCTTCTTATTGTCCTTCTGTCCCTCTTCTGTGTGTGTGTGTGTGTGTGTGTGTGTGTCTGTATTGGTTTGTGTGTTATAGTGCCCCAGGTGTTAGACGCGATGAGTGACAGCACCACCAGCTCCACCACTGCCAATGACCTGGACCTCATCTACCTCAAAGGCATCATGGAGAGCCCTGTGGTGTGTTACACACAAATACACACACTTGTTATTACAGCCATAATGAAGCAAATACTTTTTATGATATGCATCTCTATCATGTTGTGTCTGTGTGTTTCCTTTTGTCATGTGTCTTTGTGTGTTAGGAGCAAGAGGAGAGCCTGAAGGAGCCGCGGCTGTCACCAGTGCGGGAGAACAACGTGGAGCTCCTGCAGGAGATCCTCAGAGATCTGGACCCCTTTACACACCGCTCCAACACTGCAGCTGAGCTCTCCCGAATACTCACACAGCCTCACATCCAGGTGTGGAACCAAGCTGTTACATGTAAAGCAGTGAAAAATATAGCTGTTTCAAAAATATTTTTCAAATTTAATTCAATTTTAAATTGCAAAAACCTTTGCAAACAGGAAAGATCAGACTATTTAATCTCCAGACAGTAGTTAAAACAGGGAATTAGAATTTGACAAAAAGGCAAATAGTGTTACATATTTTGCTATTTTATGCCTAACACTGACTTTTTTCCTTTTTGACTTGTCAGTCTCTCCTGGAGACTCACGATTCAGTGGCATCCCAGGCGTGTGATAGCACACCCCCCAGCCCATGTGATTTTGTGGATAATGAGCAAGAGGATGGCCACAAACCCAACCTGTACCCACCACCTGACGCAATCCGCATGGTGGGCATACGTAAAGGGGCGGGGGAGCATCTGGTAGGTAACACTGAAACATGAACACAACTGGAACAGCTCAGTGAATTCCATGTTAATTTGCACTTTCTCTGCTTCAGCTTAATGTTTGTGATAAAAACATTCAATTACATTTAAGTGATTCAAATACCCGAATGTTGTGCTTTTCATAAAAACAGTACATGACAGAAGGTCATGTATACATGAATTGTGTTGTAGGGTGTGACATTCAAGGTGGAGGGTGGTGAGCTGACTATAGCCCGCATACTCCATGGAGGGATGATAGACCAGCAAGGACTGCTGCACGTTGGAGATATCATCAAAGAGGTAAGGTAGACCATTAAGTATCACGTATACACTAGGGATGTAACGATTTTCCCAATTTATCAATATCATGTTAGAAAATGCTGTGATACCGTTGTGGGACTGTGACGATATCTACAAACCTATCACGTGGCTATTTTGCTCATAAATATGATGGATCTAACAAGGGAAGTCAGTATGAATGCATTTTCCTGTCTACTTGTCATTGTCATACTGCCCAAGTAGACAGTCTTGTTCTCATAAGACCCGCCCTACTCTGCCTCTGATTGGGTGGCTTCATTGATTTTGTTCTCTTTGCCTCACACAAACTGAAGCTCCGGTAGTGTCTGTTTTCGATGGTAGTTACACTCCCCCCTCTTCACTCATTTTCTGGGGCCACTTTTTGCTGAAAGAGTGACTCTTCGCTTGTTAGATGGAGCAAGCAGACCGGCTGTCTGCGACCGTTGGGCTGCCATGCTGCTACTCTGGCCCATCCGGCATGTCTGCTTTACATAACGAGCCCAAAGACACTGCTGCTGTGACAGCCAGGTGGTGTGTTTACCAAAGGGGAAACTACGGTTCACAATCCCGTATCAGCCCCGCCTCTGGCTGTTTGTTTTTACAAACCAACCACGAGAAAAAACATGTTGATCCATAAACACCAGACAACCACTGAACATACAGTGAGGAAATAATAATGTGTCAGTTATGCTGACAGAGACAGAGAGCTGATTGTTTTGTAATTGTACATAGTCCAATGGCTACTTTTTAAACATGTGTAGGTCATGGTCGACTACTTTTATTATACTACGAAGAAAAGCAGGACCTCAATTTAAAAGTAAAAACAAATTGTATACAAATAATAAATGCTGTACACATCACATGTATTATTAAAAAACATTATTCAAGTAATTTTTTTCTTTTTTTTAATATCGTGATAAATATCGTACCATGGACTATATATCGTGATGATATCGTAACATGAGTTTTTGATATCGTAACATCCCTGCCGCATACTGATCCCTTCCATTTAGAGGTGCAGCATTAAATTGATTAGTTGTCAACTATTAAATAATTTGCCAGCTATTTTGGTATTTGATAATTCTTTTGAGTAATTGTTTAAGGAAGGAAAAAGTCAAAATTTTCTGATTCCAGCTTCTAGAATGTGAATATTTCCTGGTTTCTTTTCTCCTCTATGACAGTAAACTGAATATCTTTGCATTCTGGACAAAACAAGACATTTGAGGATATCACTTTGATCTTTGGGAAACACTGATCAACATTTTTCACAATTTTCTTGAGTGCCTCTGTCCTGGGTCCTCCATTTAAATTTTGTGTGCCAAATAACAAATAGTTATTTGCTACCCTGCATTCATTCTTTTGATTTATGGTGGGCGTGCTTTGAAATTCCATCTGAGAAATGGTCGTTCCTCGATTTTGGAAAACATAGTTTCAATCTCTCCAGAAAAACTATATGTCCACAACTAAAGTGTCTTCTAAAGGAATAGTTCATTCTTGGGGAACATGAGATCATTCATTCTTGGTAACCTGTCATCTTCCATTAAGCAAGATGCTGCAAATGTGATTATTAAATGCATTAGTTCAGAAACTCTTTTGTCTAATGGTAGGTGAATGGACGAGAGGTGGGCCAGGACCCCAGGGTGCTGCAGGAGGAGCTGCAGGCTACCAGTGGAAGTGTAGTTCTGAAGATACTGCCCAGCTACCATGAAGCCATACCTCCAAGACAGGTAAAAGACACAAACACGTAACATAGAGTAGATACACATGGTCATACTACCTGTCAAGTATTTCTGGTTAGTGGTAATTATGTCCAGACATGATATTCAATAATAGCATACATTGTCAAATACATCATTGAGGACACTTAAACAGAAACAAGTTCACATCAAGATAAAGACCTGTGTCTACGTCTTTGTTTCTGCAGGTGTTCTTCAAGTGTCACTATGACTACGACCCAGCTAATGACAACTTGATTCCCTGTAAGGAGGCGGGCTTAAGGTTTGAGACAGGAGACATCCTGCAGATAGTCAACCAGGATGACGTCAACTGGTGGCAGGTACAGTACAGCACAAAAACAGCATGTGTACATTGATTTTCAGTTGTTTGTGAAGCTCCAAAAGGTTGTTCAAATGCAGATTTCTTCAGATAAACATCTCATTAAAACATGAGTTTGATATTGATGTAGACATTCTGTGTGTGTGTTATACAGGCCTGTCATGTGGAGGGTGGTAGCGCGGGGCTGATCCCCAGCCAGATGCTGGAGGAGAAAAGGAAAGCGTTCGTCAAGAGAGATGTGGAACTGGCTCCTGCAGGTAACTGGAAAGACATAACAATGAGAACAAAGAAAAGATGATGATGATTAATGAATTATTAACTAAGGAAAATGAAAGGATAAAAGTAAATTAGCACATAATGATGACTGGGAGCAGATAGCAGAACGAGAAAATAAACCCTCTTAATTTGTTATTTCATGCATGATTGATGAAAAAGCATTTTACAGCTTCAAAGTTAAAGGTCCCAAATGCCCATTTGAGCACAAGTATTGGTCGCAGTTTAGCACCATCATTTTAGAACAAAACTAACGGGAGTATCGGCTACACCTCCCCTATCCCTTAAGGGAACTGCTGTATCAAACCAGACCTTTAAGATTTAGGGAAAGAGGGAAATACACTTGACTTGACACTGCCATCTAGTGGTACAATGCTCGGTCTGCAAATAAATGTCACGTAAATAATTGCAGTTGGTCCAAAGTACCAGTGATCATAGGAGATTTAATAAACTGATCTAAAGGACAGAGACATTTCTAGATTCCTAAACCACCAATACTTCAAATGTCCCTGCTCGCTGCTTGTTGTCTGAGAACGGTAAAACAACTCTGAAGCTTTAGACTTGAAATGTTTTCAAAAGAAAAAAATATAGTATAGTGTAGTATAAATAAAGCCAAAAGATGTGAGAATCATGTTTTTCCGTTTCATATTGCTGAGGACAAGGGAGAGTCAAATGAGATGATTGATACCACTGTTGAACTCTCAAGTTGTGGCCAGTTACTTCCTGGGGTCTCCTCTGGTTGCTCTGCAAATTGCACTGACCAAAAAATAGTATGGCGCATAACCCCTCCACAAAACTGTGTTAATCAGTGAGCTGTGAACAATCTTCTTGTCTAACCCTTTGGTTACACTGAACCCATGACGCATGTGGACTATTTATATAGTGGCTGCTTCAACACCATGCTTCCACTATAATTAATGAAACTGGCTATACAATATGTTAGAGCTACGCGTCAGTAGTGTGTATGTGCACACAGAAATCTGCTCTAACAATGTAAAAATAGACCACTCTTCTATTTATATGTTTTCCCTTAGATGTGTGCAGTCCTTTTGTACAGAAATGGGTCATGAAGTGTCTGTAGTTGCTTTTGATTTAACTACTGGTGTACAGGAAATAATAGTGTGAGTTGAGGGTAAGTGTCAAAGAAAAACCTAACTTTCTTGTATTTGGGATTATAATGGATTTTTCCGAGTTGCCAAAATGTGAGTTTAAGGATATCACACAACATTTCTGCAACCTTTATAAAAGATGTGTGCCTGTTACTGTGTGATATGGAGATCATGAATAATCATCTTTTGTGGGCAAAATAGTCAAAATTTAAGCTTTCCGCATACAATACAGTTAAAGTTACATGAATAAACATTTATAAAAAAGTGTGACCAATTTATTTGAAATATATTTAAACATTAAAAAAGCGATTTAATGGCTTCATTCAAACAACGGCTCCATTTTAAAAGTCTGTTTGTCTGTGCTCGGTGCAACAATATCACAGGATATATTATATATATGTTATATTATCTTTAATACCACAATACAAATCATATCCATATGTTAAATTTTCATAGTTTTTCATAGACATAGTTTTGGTGAACAGGCATGAGTTATTGAGGGTGGAGATTATGATCAACTTAGGATCCTAGGATTTGCAATTAAACCCATAAGGATTTATTTTGCCAGTACCAGTTTGTGGTTGTTTTGTAACTTTATCTCTCACATAGCCTACTGTAGTCATAGATGTTAACTTATCCATATGACACGAACTTGGTGAAAAGGTTTCAAGCGCTGTGCTGGGTCCAAAACCTGAAGACAAAATCCCACACAACGCAAAAATGAAAGCTCACAGTGTGTGCGCCATGTATCTTTGTTTCAGTGAGACATGTATATCAAGTTAATGACCATTTACAGTAAATAGTTATACAGTTAGAGCTAGCATAAAATGCTCTACTCTTTAAGGGGGGTCCTAAAATAAGTAGAGGAGGAAGCAGAAAAGACAATCATGCTTGTAGAACTACTTCTCGCAGATAACATTAAATTTTAGTATGATACTAGTCAGCTGCTAACTAAACAGTTGATAATTGGGTTCAGCTAATGCAAGTCTGACTTCAGTGCCTGAATAATGCTTTGCTCCATTTATGTGGCAGGAAACCTTTGTACTGGGGTTGGTGGGAAGAAGAAAAAGAAAATGATGTATGTGACCACCAAAAATGCAGGTAAGAAGCCTGTCCTATAAAATATGTTATTTGTTTGGGTCGTTTAGTCATACCCTTACAGTGCTCACTCCTTTTTTTCTTACTCTTCTTTATTTTCTTCATTCACATCTGTGTCTGTCTCTGACTTTTTGTCCTTCAATCCTTTCTGTCTTTCTTCCTCTCAGAGTTTGACAGACATGAGATATTGCTCTACGAGGAGGTGGCAAAGGTCCCACCTTTCAAGAGGAAAACTCTGATTTTGATTGGTGCCCAGGGTGTGGGGCGGAGGAGACTGAAGAACAAGCTTTTACTGAGGGATCCACTTCTCTTCGGCACCACCATTCCATGTATGAAGACGTATTAAAGAAGTCCATTTAAGCTGTTATCCTTCAGCTTTTTGTGTCAACCTCATATAGCTTTATTAAAAGAACGAACAAGCTGATACAGATGATACTTGAGATTGTGACAGAAATCATTTTAACAAACTACAAATGTCTTGACAGGAAACAAAATGGAAGGGGAAATTAATAAATGTCTGTTTTTCTGTGTCTGTTCAGACACCTCCAGAAAGCCCAAAAAGGGCGATCGTGAGAGTCGGATGTATGCCTTCACCAGCCGCAGCAAGATGGACACTGACATCAAGAATGGGCGTTTTCTTGAACATGGAGAGTATGACGGCAACCTGTACGGAATCAAAATCGACTCCATACATGAGGTGGTGGAGGCTGGACGCGTCTGCATACTGGACGCCAACCCTCAGGTGCGTACCTGAGGGTACCTTGCCAGTACCAGTTTGCAGCTGGTTACTTACCAACACAAAGAAGCAATTTTACACCCTGTTTTAGTATAAACATGCATTCTGTAAACACAACAGGGACATTTTATCAACAAATGTATAGTGAACTTGTTAGCAGAGATCATCATCAAGCAGACACAGAGTGATATTATTATTGATTTTCTGTTCACCTGGTAAAATTAAGTCCAGTATTAACTCTCTCTTAGCTGATACTGGCTGCCCAGAAAAATAGAAACCCATATTCACTGCAATGCGATTCGACAGTTCTATATACAGCATTTGTGAAAATGATCATTTTCAATCTTTGCAGATACAGTGTCAGAGAGATGCTTGTATTGCCCTTTTTAGCCTTTAAGTAGTAGAGTTGTTTAGGAATTCTTTATGTTATTACTCCTTGAAATAATTAAATGACGTAGACAAAATTTAGACACAACTGTCATTGTAAAAGTGTGTTTACACCAAAGGCATAGGGACTTTTCACCACATCCGACCATCGGATCATTTGTGTTTATTCGTGGACAAACAGACAATTCCAAATAGAGCCCGACCGATAAAGGATTTTTAAGGCCGATACCGATACAAATATTTGGTGATTTAAAAATCCGATATTCCGATATATCGGCCGATATATATATATAAAAAAATAAATCCAGAAACGCGTAACAAAACATAAACAGATTTCCGTAACATTAGTTATTTGTAGTTATTTATGAGTCTGAAATAATATGATAATGCAGTTTAAAAATAAACTTGTTTGTTTTATTGTCACAACAGAACAGAGGAACATCAAAATTACTAGCTAAGTCAGTTTCACTCTCAGCTTACACCTAACAGCAGCAAAACTGGACATGGTAGTCACACATTTTGTCATGCTTATTTGAGTTAAGAGAACTGATGGGGATGTTCTTTTAATTGTTAATCAAGCAATGTATTTCTCGTGACAGTTGCAACTTCCAATGAACACACTTGATCTCAGTCGTGGATAACTGGTTCGCTCTGCCCGACTCTGGCTGGATCAGCTGGTTGTCGGGTTTGTGGCGTTCTAAACACGAGTGTTGCCAACAGGGACGTTGTAGAGTGTCCTCTGGTGGACAAACTATGCAACACCAACATGGTTGAAGGGTGTTTCGTCCGTTTTTATTTTATTTTTTAAATATTAATTTATCGGCCATTATAAATGCAGATACCGATAGTTTGGAAAATGCCTAATATCGGCCGATAACATCGGCCAGCCGATATATCGGTCGGGCTCTAATTCCAAACCGATTCCTACTCATTCCTACTTCGGACAGAGTAGGAAAGTAGCAGAGTGACTCCACCTGCAGATACACTTGCAGCTGTAGAGGGTCTTTAATTAAAGCGGAGGGTATAATACATAAATACACTGGCAAGCTGTGTGTGTGTGCAAATGTGTTTTAACCACAAATGTTAGCTCTTACACAGTAATTAGTGTTGCTGTTGTTCACACTAATTCTACGGCCGAAGCGCAAAACCTCCTATCTGAAAAATTCACTTTTTTCAGAAAACTAATAAAAACTTGTTGTTTTCTTGCAGAATGCTATTTGTTAAGGATACCTAATACATAATACACTGTTTTTGGACTATAGTGCTATATTATGTGTTTAAAAATACTGAGCAGCCTTCCTTGTTCTCATCATCCAAAGTGAAATCCACCTATCAAAAAATCCTGCAGATAGGAGGTTTTGCGCTTTGGCCATAATGTTTCATATCACTGTTGTGGTAAAAGACATTCTCGCACCATGAGTAAAGTCATGTTCACGGGTATTGAGGTCCTGCCTGTGTAGCTCATACACAGCATGATACATCGTGCTCCTTCAGAAGGTAGTCACGCTGCAGGTTTCCTGGTTTCATCTTCAAGCCCCAACCTTCTACTATGTTAGAACTGGTTGTAGGTTTTGTCGGCAGGTAACTGATTAACAGACAGCCGTTGAAATCCTTACATTCAATGTATGTACAGAATGTAATTTAAAAAGTGGAACACACCAAACACAGTCCAGTATAATACAGCCTTGAGATTGTGCAGCTGTGCAGTGCAACCAGTGGGTGTAGGCCACAGAGGAGCCCACTTCAGTCAGTTGAGTGTCATGTGCTTTGCTCAAGGGCATCTTACATCAAGTGACATTGAAGGAGTATAGGAGGAGTATAAAGTCAGTCATTTACTGTGACCAACAGGAATCTCTAGCCAGTTGGTGGATCTATACCAAAGAAACTCTTCCTAATCAAATGTTTGTGTGTTCATATTGTATCTTCTAGTCTCTCAAAGTGCTGAGGACCTCTGAGTTCCTGCCCTATGTGGTGTTCCTTCAGTCTCCAGACTTCGAGGTGCTCAAGGCAATGAACCACTCTGCTGTAGAGGCAGGGGTGGTTGATAAGACACTGATGGTAAGAAACACTTAAGGTATGTTCATACACATGTAGACAAAACATATATCTGGAAGCAGCAAAGTGACATTTTCTGTCTCAGGATGAAGAGCTGCAGAGGACGTGCAACGAGAGTGCTAAGATCCAGGCGGCCTACGGTCACTACTTCGACCTCTGCATCATCAACGACAACCTGGACGAGACCTACCGCACGGTCAAGGCCGCCCTTGAAACAGTTTCTAAGAATCCCCAGTGGGTTCCTGTCACGTGGGTTTTCTAGAAAGAGGCTGTGGAGGTAACACAAGTGAAAAGAAAGAAAACAAAGACACCGAAAATATACCACTGTATAACTGATGGAAGTTCTTATTTAGATTCCCACAAGTTTCCACACAGATCAAATCGGACACTAACAGTATTTTAACATCATAACGCTATTTAAGTAAGTAAATGCTTCACAAGATGAATTAGAGGAGATTTTGTTCAAAGTTCGAATAAGAAATCCGTTATTTAAACAGGATCATATTATTCTGTGAACGAGTCAGGAAGGAGAAAATGGAAAGAAACAAGAAAAAGAAGAGAAAGGAAGGTGGAAAACATGACAGTCCTCAATGTCAGAAATTCAAAGTTTTAACCTGGGCACATCAAGGACTGTGTGTGTGTGTGTGTGTGTGTGTGTGTGTGTGTGTGTGTGTGTGTGTGTGTGTGTGTGTGTGTGTGAGTGTGTGTGTTGAGTGTTGAGTGTGTGTTTGTGCTTTTTTGTTACATATTGGGGACCTTTTCTGGCATAAACACCGTGTCAGGACCAGTAGTCCTTGCCGCTCATTTGCTAGCAAGTGTGCCAAGTGGTGCATTTTGTGTCATCTGGCAGACTTTTACTTACCTTATTTTATATTGCCCGCCTGGTCAGAAAATAAAGAAGTTGGATCAGGAGACAGAGCCACTACTCTCTCTCTCTCTCTTGCCAAAACCTCAAAGGCAGCAAAGGGCGTTCTAATTGTTTGTTGTTCTAAAGGTTTTCTACCTTTTGAGCTAAAGGGAATACAACAGCCCTCTGTCTCTGTTTTCTCTGGTCATGAACAACCAATTTCAAACATATTTGCATCTCTTTATTGCACAGACAGCCCCTCTCTGAAATACTTCTTCAGTGGTTAGGTTACAGTCAGTTTAAGCTGAGGGTGAGGGGGCAATGAGGCAACGAAGATCCTCACAAGAGTAGAGTTATGAACGTACGTGTGTGTGTGTGTGTGTGTGTGTGTGTGTGTGTCTGTCTGTCTGTCTGTCTGTCTGTCTGTCTGTGCATGGATTTTAGAGCTTTTTAGACTTTTGTATGTTTTTAAATAATTGTGCCATTACTGATGATCATCAGCAGACTTTGTCATTGTTTACATTTCATGATCAGTGGTCAGTACTGATGGTTACACTATAACTGCAAACTAAAAGCAAAAGCCCATCATAACTTTAAATAAAACAATACAGATATCTTAAAACTGCCTATTTATTATTCCTGCAGTCAAAAAACTCAATAGCCTTCAATTTATAGTAACGTGAAATGAGAAGGGTAACCAGTTTACATTATTGACATTAAATCATTTTGTTATGATGGATTATTTGACTAAAACATGCAAAAGCACAATAATACAGAAGCTGCAGATGTCCTAGTGCCAAGTTTTTTTTATTGGAGAATGTTATATTTGACAAATTGCATGAGATCGAGTGCCAACAACGACAAGCCAACCTCATAGTCATCTCATCAGCCTCGTCTGTTCGTTTTCTGTTTCAGGCATAAGCTGCCTTTCAAGACACTGGTCTTCTTTTAATGTAGTTACACACACACTCACAGGCACGCCAAAAACTATTATGCAGGTATTGAAGAGAAAGAAAGCCGTACAATATGCACATTCATATATTCAAAATTACTTTCCATCTTAGTAGTTAGAGAAAGAAAAGCCACCTCCAGAAACACCTTGGGGGTCCACTGCAGTCATCAAATCTAACAACCAGGCCACAAAATCATCCATATCATAACTTAAGTCAGTGTGAAAGTCGACTTTCCAGATTCGTTTTTTCACAGAATACTGGACTGTCTTAAGCTGCATCTGACTAAAACTAGTGTCTATTTTGATATTATTAATAGCTGATAATTAACGATAACGACATCTGTCTTTAGCTAAATGTTTCAGCTAATGTGCAAGTGAAAGCAGCTTGATGATTAGTTGAGTCAGTTATTGCCAACCCATTCCTCAGGCCAGTGGTTCTACGTGGAACACATGGGGGTTGGAAAACAAACTGGGGGGATCTTGGGATGGTTAACAGGATGGGAAGCAAGAAAACTCATATTGCTGCTGTGAGGCAAATTATACGTTTGATCAATAACAAGCTGTTTTGGCAATTGTGTACTTTGAGGTAGTGGAGAGCTGGAGAGAACAAAAGGGAGGAAGCTATTATTATTTATTTAGCAAATTAGCAACGAGCTGGGAAAAATAGTTGAGCATTTAGCAGCTAAAGAGCCACATATTTTTCTCAAATGAATGCCAATGTAGCTCTGTGTCAGCTGGAACTGTAAAATGGACGATAGATATTGATTTTTGTAGGTATGAGATTCTTGCCTAGTTTTTAGAGTATGCGACACTTTAGTGATAACTTTTAGAAAGTCATCAGTAAAAACATGAAGGCAGCAGGCTACGAGTGAACAACACAGCAACAACAAAAAGTCAGAAACTAGACAAAATTGGAATTCAAAATAGTGAAAAAAAGTGTAGAGGTGTAAAGATAATTAAATTTCTAAATATTTGTTTTTGCTTTTGCTTTTCAAACGTTGTGTTGTGCACTCTTTGGCCTCTGTACATGTAACACTGTCCGTAGTGGCAACTGTAGAAAGCGCACTGAGCCTCTCGTTTGTATTCACATCTTTCATTGTGGCAGCTACTGAATACTTCTGATGCAAAATGAATTGTTTAGCGATAAGTGAGAAACATTGGTGCATTAGGGGAGACATTTTGAGTGGCTCATTCTTTGTAAAATTACATTTATATTTATGCTCTAGTTTTTAAAAGTGTTGTTTGTCTGGCAGCTATATTGGGATCTCTGGAGGGATCGGTGTGAGATACAAACTCTCAAGGACATTCCAAAACCTCACTGTGTCCTTTTTCTATGAAATCTCATGAATGCAATAAAACATTTTTTGTCACTGTATCTGTACTTACCGATGTCAATTTAGTACAGTCATTACTCTAAAGTAATTTTCCTTCACCAATTTTTATTCTGAAAAAAAGGCTCACTGACAGTTCTGTAATATAGGTTTACTGTACATATTGTAACTGTATAGGTACAAAAAATGTTAAATGCTACATAATAAGCATTCAATTTGAGATCAAAACCTAAAGGGGTACTCCAGGGATCAGTATGACATTATCTGTTCTACAGTTTGCATTTTAAATAAAATCCTTAAAATCTTTACAGTCACACATGGTTTTGAAATGGACAGTGAATCAAGCTTGAGCCTTGTAATTTTGTTATTGTACAGTCAGACGTAGTTCATGCTTCTGTCTATACTGAATAAATTATTGATTGAAATCATTTGTGATTTTCTCTGGGTTTTCTTCTCTGTAGACAAAATGTATTTCCTCATTGAGGTTACGATCTCCATTAGACACTGTATGCAATAAAGTAATGTCATTTTATACATGTTAAAAAACAACAACAACAACAAGACAGCATGGCTGGATCCTGGACTGGAACATTGAAGCCTTGAGGTTAGCTTGTCTAGCAAGGAAAAAAAAAACTGAAACCAACAATATTTGATGAAAAAAAGTTGATTTTAATCAGGTTTGTTTGGTAGGGCTTTTTCATTCACATGTTCATCACACATTCTCTAGATGATTTCTTTTTAGTTGATAACAGTCTCCTACACTGAAGTCATGATTACCACCCTATAACCAACTCCGACCATGCTCCTACTTCGGTTGACATCAGTTTTCCGTGTAGTATGACCCCACCTGCGTTATGGAGGTTTAGCTCTCACTTGCTGTCGGATAGTAAGTTTAAAGATTTTCTCGCTGCACAAATGTGCTCCTACATTGAGTTCAATGATACTCCCGACATCAGTAGTGGCACTTTGCGTGAAGCACTTAAAGCTACTGTCCGAGGGCCAGGTGATATCTTATGTTTCGCAAGTGAGAAATGCTGAAAGGGCTAGGCTGGTGGAAATCGCAGACAAACTTCTCAAACTTGATGGAAGCTACTCCATCTCTCCATCCCCCACCCTCGACAAGAAACGACTTCTGTTACATTCAGAGCGCAACTTGCTGATGACACACATAGTGGAGAAACAGCTACAACCCACATGAAGGCCGGTTGAGTCAACGACCCACAAGTGGCCTTAACGACTATGAAACACAGAGCTCACACGTGTCCTTAACAACTCTGTAAGGACACTCCCACACAGAGTTTAAAAGCCTGCAACTCCCCTCCAGTTAATTAGAACTGAAGAAGTCTCTTGGATGAGAGGTGAAACATCGTAGGACACTGAAACAAGTCCAGTTTCCTACGATACAGCACTTAGATTTACCATGACCTGGATGACTGAGAACCTTCATCAACAATCCCAACAGATTTTCTTTGAACAGGGAGATAAAGCTGGTATACTCTAGATTAATTCCCAAAATCATATTATCTGATGGAAGCTACACTTCTGATCCAACTGATATCAGTAGATCTTTTTCAAATTCTACAACAAACTGTACACCTCTGACTGACCCCCAACCCCCTAGACTCGTTTACGTACCCTCAAATTGATGAAAACCCAAACCTCAATCTCATTAAATCCTCAATGAACAAATCCTTTTTGACTTAACTAGACCGACAACGACAGGGGTTAGTGGAATATTTGTTAAGGTTTCTTTTGTCTCTTTTCTATAAGCAGAGGCTCTGTAATAGACACGCTGCTCTGTATTGCCTGCATAAAATGAATAAAACGATTTTAAAATGAAGCTTAGCGTTAGTTCATGCAGGACACAGAAGTCATACGCCCCAGCTGTAGCCAGCAGACAGCCGCCAATAGGATCGTTGTTATCAATCAGTCACACACCAACCACAGCTATTCTCGCCACAGGGCGGTCCGTTTAAATACGGTTCCCCTCTCGTTCACATCCCTGCTACTCAAATGCTGCTGGGGCAAGCTGCCATCACCCGAGCCTCCACCGTCTCTAGCTGAGAGTCCTATGATGGCTCAAGGTTAAAAAATGTAAACTGCTATTATTGTCTTGCTTAGAGCTCACTCTTGTATACCCTGCATGTCAATTTAGGTCAATTCAGGGAGTGCCTTAAGAGTGGAGCCATCAGCACCAAGCATAACTGTATTTCCATTTGTTGCAATAAATGGTTAATCCTATGACTCAAGTGTGTCATGATTCTGTATGTTTGGTTTAGTTTCCTGTTTTATTTTGAAATTGTTCCCTTGTGTGTCGTGTCTTACTTGTCACTTCCTCTTGTGTGTTTTTTCATTCATTACCTCACCTGTCCGTCTTCACTCACCTGTACCTCGTCTTGTGATTAGTGTCTGTGTATTTAGTCTATTATATTTTCTTGAGTTTTGCACTTGCATTAACCAAATGTTGCCAACAATGTTCAATCGCAAAAAATCTGACATTTTATTAGAGGTAAGTAAGTTTCATTTTGTCACCCGTGGGAGCGAGTGAGAACAGAAGTCGGTTATTGAGACTAAACGTAACATGAATAAAATTTTAAAACATTTGTCCTCAAATATTTCTGCCCGAGGCCCGTCAGATTGATTTTCATCAGCAATGGTGGTTGTTTAAAGATGAAAATTAGAGCTCCCATGACTATGTGCGTCTTTTGTTTTTTGATTGAGGAAAACCCAGCAGCATAAATTACATATTGCAATTAACAAGAAAATATGAAGATGTGCTTTATTTATGAAAACAAGGGAAATACGATCATTTAAGAAAAGAAAAAAGTGAAATCGTAAGTAGTAAAATTCTCTAACTAATGTTACACTAGATATAAAGTCAGTGTTGCAAGTGAAAACCTTCAGGTATTCAAACGCAAGGCTTGAGGTCAGTCGCCAACTTCACTCAATTACACTAAAAACCACTGACCAAGCCAGAAATCTGGGTGTAGTTATGGACTCAGACCTGAATTTTAACACCCACATAAAGACTATCACTAAATCAGCCTATTATCATCTCAAAAACATTGCACGAATTAAAGGACTTCTGTCTAAACAAGACATGGAAAAACTAGTTCATGCATTTATTCTTAGTAGGTTAGATTATTGTAATGGTGTCTTTACAGGTCTCAGTAAAAAATCAATCAAGCAGCTGCGGCTCATCCAGAATACTGCTGCCAGGGTCCTGACCAACAGCAGGAAAACGGACCATATCACACCTGTCCTTAAATCCCTGCACTGGCTCCCTGTGAGCCAAAGGATAGAGTTTAAAATCCTGTTACTGGTCTACAAATCACTAAATGGTCTTGGACCTAAATACATGTCAGAGCTGCTGGTTGGGTATGAAGCACCCAGAGCCCTCAGGTCATCAGGGACAGGTCTACTCAGTGTCCCCAGGGTCAGAACCAAGCAGGGTGAAGCTGCATTTAGCTTCCATGGTCCCCACCTGTGGAACAAACTCCCTGAACACCTGAGGTGTGCACAAACTGTCAGCTCATTTAAATGAGGGCTGAAAACATTACTGTTTACTGCAGCTTTCCTATAGTGTCAACTTCTACTTTGATATCTGCGGTTGTGTCAATTTTAACTGTTTTAATTATTTTAAATTCACTGAAGCATTTTTAAGGCTTTGAATTACACCGTGACTTTTATTTTCTCTGACTTTTATTTTCTTAATGTTTTGTTTTAATGTATTTTAAATGCTTTTAATGTAATTTTTCCATTTTAGCCTGCTTTCCTATTTCTTAACCTGTTTTAAAATGCTTTTAATGTAATTTTTATGCGCCTGTAAAGCACTTTGAGTTGCCTTGTGTCTGAATTGTGCTATACAAATAAACTTGCCTTGCCTTGCCTAAATAGTATAATGATACACAACATATGGCTCATATTTAATGCACTAATCATGAAACACTTTTTTCCAAGAAAAATCAAGTATATAGCTCAGCGATATATTTGTATTTTGCGGATTATGATATATATTTCTCTCAGTTCAAGGATTTTTTTTTTTCAATTACTGATGCAATAGTTTGCTGTGGTGTTTGGAGATGCGGTTCCCATTTTTAAATGTTTGCTGCAAACTGTGATTTTTGTATATAATGTGTTGTGCGACGTGTTGTCCAACACCAAAAAGTTGTGTGGACATGTGATAAGTAAAACTTTTGACGTGAAAGAATGTATAATTGTTGTGTTTTTCTCTGAAATGCCGTCATCATGGCTTCTGGAAAGTTCAGTTGAAATAGTGATAAATATGTTCTGACAAAAACATGCAACACAGCCTGTCTAACCAAAAGGCCCTTAAGTATCCCATTCACAGCATCTCAGCTCTGAAAGCATCTTTGTCCAGAATGATGCAGCGAAATACGATGATTTCAAGCGTTACAGTACAACTTTTATCAAAATATTCATCCTGAGGCAGTTCAGTAACAAGCAGCTAATTGGCTGTAGGTGTGTCCACCACTCCAAATGGAGTCTGACGAAGTAATAAACAGCTAGATCTCTCTTCTCTGCCAGTCTCATGTCCTTGGTGTGGAGAATGTGGTATTTGCTCTTTGTGGGAGTCAGAATTTCCAAAATGTCATGTGTTATATGTCCTTGTTCTTATCTCTAAACATTAATGAGCATCTACCCTCCTTCTCCCTTTCTCCACCCCTCACTTTAATCCTCTCCTGTAGATCAGTGCTCGTTTTGAGGGAAAGCTCTTCATCTTCCCCCTCTTAGCCACTTCTCTCTTCGTCCTTCACTCCTTCCTTCTCCTCGTCCCCCACTTTTCTGATTATTCTCTCAATCTATCTCAGTGTTTTCTTCTGTATTTGCCGTTTTCCTCTCCATCCCTGCTGTTTTCTCCCTCTCATCTGCAGCTCGCTGTGAGTGCTGTACCGTGGGTGCATTATGTGGTGGTGGCTGCTGGGGATATTGAGCTGTGTGCTGCTGGTGGTGGTCATTGTCTTCTTCCTGACCACCGGGAAACGCTACAAGGTGTTCAGCGAGAAGTGCCTGAGGCCTCCAGGACCCTTGGTCACAGACAGCAGACAGAGGGACGATAGGCTGAAGAGAGGTGAGAAAGGCTTTTTTTTGATGCAGAGTCTTGAATCTTGTATTGCTTGATTCAAGACGTGATCCATATAGTACATTCTGTATTTTTCTTATACTGCATGTACTGTCATGTCTACCAGAGTATGTGTTATCCCTCATCACCCAACTAATTACGTGTTTTTGACCAAAATAAGGACTAGAAGTTTGATTTTAATGAATCATTAAATCAACCATTACACAAAGTGTGATCTTTAAAGGATAACTACCGTTTTTTACAACTTGGACCTTATTTCTAGCAAAATATATGGTCATTTACTCACCCAGATAACTTTGGTGTCATTTGAAGTCGTTCGGACGAAATTAGATCCAGTGTAGCGCCGATATATCCATATAATGCGAGTGACGGGGCACCGAAGCGCAGCCTTTATGAGCATTATCTGCCACGAAAATAGTTCATTTCACCAATATTTTGTTATGATACGCTAGCGCTATTCCCCTCTGAGTCCGGGCTCGTCTATTGTCAACATCCGGGGTCTGTAGGTTGACCTACTACCTCTGACCTGGAGGATGTCATCTCTGAGCTGCGCGCACCCGCGACAGCCCGGCTTGTTTACCTGTAGCTGCTACTGCTAGTTTGACCCTGGATGTTGATAACGGACGAGCCCGGACTCAGAGGGGAATAGCGCTAGCATATCATGACAAAATATTAGTGAAATGAACTAGTTTCGTGGCAGATAATGGGTTATATAGAGGCTGTGTGTCAATGCCCCGTCACTCGCATTATATGGATATATCGGCGCTACACTGGATCTAATTTCGTCTGAACGACTTCAAATGACACCAAAGTTATCTGGGTGAGTAAATGACCATATATTTTGCTAGAAATAAGGTCCAGGTTGTAAAAAACGGTAGTTATCCTTTAAATTATTGTTGGTAGGGCTGCAAGAAATCTTTTGGAGGTGTTGGGAGATAAGGAGCAGAGACTTGCAGAGAGGTGTCATATGTCATCATATGTGAGAGTTAAAAATAACAATCCTGAGCAAAAGTATAACTTAGTAAATAATATATGTATAATATAATATATATAAGTAATAATCTTGGTAACACTTAATTTTACATGTTTGAAACTTTCATGGTTGAAATTACCAAGCGACTTGTTTGAAATGTCTTACCACAATAACTACCTAATTGATTGAAAATTCCACCTAATATCACTTAATAATAATATTCTACTATTCTCCAACAAGCAATTAATAAATAGCTGCTAATTTCTTTAGTACATTTCAAAAAACATTTCAACTGGTTTTCTCCTTAACTTTTGCTGATCAGGCCATTATAATCTCCAACTAGTTTCTGTCCAAGTTCATAAATTGAAGTTTTTTAATCATTTACTTTGGTGGCCGACAAGGACGATAACCTGCAGCTGAAGAAAACACACGTAAACAGACAAAACATGAGAAAATTAAGAAAACCTCGACATCAATTTGACAACATGCGCAAAGCATTCAGGAAACACACTACAAAAACAACCAGCGCTTTAAGTGTGTTTAGTTGCGTTGTGTGTATTTGCAGCATGTTTCCTTGATTCTTGTGTCGTCAGATTTGCTCGTGTTTGTGTCTTAAGCTGCAGCACATTTGCCTTCGTTATGGCCACCATAACTTGTATTCTCACCAGTTTAACGATCAACAATCAGGCTCTCTTTCTCTGCCACAATCACACACACTCACAGTTAATAATAATACAAATGCTTTTATACTTCAACTTTTTCCTGTCATGAATTTATTTGGTAATGTGTTATTTTCTCAAAATATAAAAATATAAAGAGAGTGACATTTAAGCTGAGTGGTATGAAGACATTATTAAGAGGCCTTTAAAGGCACTTAAGGAATGAACCTTTAAATATCAGGAAATTAGTCACTTGATTCTTCATTATGCAGTTGTATTCAGTAATTAGAAATTTATGGTGGCTATGTATGAAAAAAGTTTCAAGGAAAATTGTTCCAAAGTCTGGCTGATCTGCTGAAGTGAAAGAAAATGGTGAAAATGTAGATTGTTCGAATATGTACTTAAACTTCCTGACCAGCAGAAGTAAGCCAGAAGCTAGTTGGAAATTAAGGCGGCATTATCAGCAGAAGTTTAGCAGAAACCAGTTGGAAGTTTAGTGGAAAGAAATGACCATTTGTTGACTGCTTCTTGGAAAATAACTGATAAATCACATTGGCTGATATGACCTGAACTCACAGTATTTGTAGATAGCCAGTTCTCTGATCGTTTTGACTTCATTAACAGGCTATATGGGTTGGTATGTGATTAAAAAACATTATTCTGTTCAGGATGTCAAGAAAGTGTTCTGGAGACCAGCCTCACAACCTTCCGCTAAATCGATATCACATTGCGTTGCATGCTTCCCTGCAGGGTTTCGTGTGGACCGGGTTCCCCCTGCTCTGGATGCAGTGGTGATTGGCAGTGGTGTGGGAGGTTTGACAGCAGCAGCGCTTTTGTCAAAAGCTGGGAAGAGAGTTCTAGTGCTGGAGCAGCATGATCAGGCTGGAGGCTGCACACACACCTTTCAGAATAAGGGATTTGAGTTTGATGTGGGTAAGAAGGCAAAGTGTACAAACACACACCAGCACACCTGGACACTTTTTCCTGGCAGATGCAATGTACCTTTTCATTTACTTGCAGTTTTAGATTTTCTTCCAACTGGTTAAATATCATAATTATAATGTGTTTAAATTTATAATTGGAATATTAAGCCCAGATTTTACATCGAGAAAAATGTCAGTTTGAGTTTGTGCTTTTCTCATTTCCTGTTTTATTTTGAAGTTATATCCTCCTGTGTCATCTCTCACTTTCTGTTTCTTCCATTTGTCTGTTTCCCGCCTTTGAGATTGTCTGCCCCTCCTGATGTTTTTCACCTGGGTGTACCCAACCATGTAGTTTGTCTGTTAAGTTCCCAGAGTCCTTTTCCTGGGTCTCCCATCCCATCTCCCCATGGCTTTTCCGGCTTTTGATTCCTTGTATTTTCCTGGTTTGTGCATTGTTTGTACTTTGTTTTTCCTTTTGTTCTTGGATTTCTGCAGTTTTGCTATCTGCCTTTTATATCTTCTATTTTTGGTTTTTGGATGTTATGGATTTGGACTTCAGCTTTATTTAATTAAAGCTCGCCTGTTCGTTCAGTTACTTGTCTGCCTGTGTGTCTTGCGTTTGGGTCCCCTTTGTTAAATTGTGACAGAAAAAGGATTCAGTCAGAATTAATGATTGATGATTATTAGGATTAACCTAAATAAAGTAGATGGTATGATAAACAATCTAGTGGTATTAATACATTTGCATTCAATGCATTTAGTCTATTTCCCCGAAGCAGCATTAACTTAAAGAGAAAATCTGAACTTGAACAAGTAGTCTTATTTAAACCAAAAACCACCGAACACAGTCATCATTACTTTTTGGGAACAGTTTTCGGCTGCATGGTTTGATGCACCCTGCTTCATACACTGTAGACTGTATGAAACGCTGAGGGCATGATGATACTTCTGTATTTGATGACCTTGAAAGGAGAACGGTGTAGCACTTTGGAACAAAGTTGTTTTATGTTTTACATTTTAAAGCATTATATAAATTAAATTGATTTAACAAGTCCCCTGCCACCACCAGGTATACATTACCTGGGCCAGCTTCACGAGAACAGCCTGCTGAGGGTTGCTCTAGATCAGATCACAGAAGGACAGCTGCAGTTCACACGGCTGGAGCAGCACTTTGATTCACTGCTCCTGGGTCAGCCTGACCAGCGGAGGTACGCCATGTTTTGTTACATCATAATTAGTGCACATTTAAATTATTTCTTTCTTTTTTATGCTGTCTTTTATTATTATTTCTCTACATAGCACTGTGAGCTAATTACCAGGAGTATTCAACCTCAACACAAGAGAAAACACATAAAAACTGACAATGAACTATATATTTTTTTACTAATACTTCTCAAGGCTACTAACTCTACTAATTTATGTTTTCCATACTTTTGATACTTTTTGTACCTACAGATGACTACGTATCACCTGGCTTCAAACTAATCAAAACATAATATCCCACCATCTCTGATCCACTTCTTTCATATTCTCAGGGAGTATCATATCCATGCCGGCAAGACTGAGATGGCAGCTAACCTGAAGAAGCAATTCCCAGGAGAAGAGGAGGCCATTGATGAGTTCATTAGATTGATGAAGGTAGAGAGGGAGGGAGGTAATGATAATCATTAGGGAATAATGTATGCAAATGGAAAACAGGTAAGGCATTAGGCAGGATTTAATAAACAAACAAGGTTGTAATATTTGACCTTTGGTAAATTTTCCTTTGACAAAATAAAGATTTGGAGTGCCACAAGGCTCAAGTCCTGGCCTGCTAATTTTCTGTTTGTAATACCATTAATTGTCACCATCTGCATACTTAGAGCTGTTTTTCGCTACTATGCAGATGACACCTAATTCTATGTAGTTTTTTCTCTCACTGATCTAAGCCCCCTAATCTATATTATTTTCTTTGTTGTTTTCACGTAATGTGCTAGTATGACTGTTCTTTTTTTGAATGTCCTAGCCACCTCTGATCCTACCAGCCTGTGGTGCACAGGTAGCTAGGACATACTAAGAGTAAAGTGGTTTGTAGCTTAAAATAGCACAAATGTTAGCAAAACAACACGATTAATAAAGCAAGTTTTGTTAACTAGAATCATAAACATTTTTGTTGTCCCAGACCACATAATCAGTTTAAAACAGATGTTCTTTCAGTATCTCTTGATTCGTTTGCCTGTTCTTTGCTGGTGAAAAGGTGTTTGGAAAGGTGTTTCAAAGATCTAAGATCCCAGTAAAATTAGGTCCTGTATCATTTCCCCTAGCTGTGTTTACATTGAAAACAAGTGAGGTAGAGGGGGTTGTGGTCGCAGATTGAAAGCACATTTAGTGCAAAATGCTTAAAATGTATTTGCAGGTGCTTTGTAAGAGAAGTGTATTGTTGATTCTGATAAATCCTCCTCCTCCTCTTGCAGCTAGCCGCAAGGCGGACACCACTTATTGCCACCTTGAAGATCATACCATACTGGCTGGTTAACTTTCTGGTTCGGACTGGTCTATTAGATCGTATATCTTCAGTGTTCCATCTGGCAGCAACCAACCACACAGAGATAATGTCTCGCCTCACTCAGAACAAGGACCTGCAGGCTCTGTCTGCCTACCTGTTCTATGGTGATGGACACTCACACCTGTATGCATCATTTACCACACACTCAATATTTTTCCTCTTCAATGCTCTGTATTTTGTCATTTCAGGTGTCCCTCCTAAAGAGTCCAGCTTTCTCATCAATGCTCTCCTTCTTCACCACTATAAGCGTGGTGCGTACTATCCACGGGGGGGTGCCAGTGAGTTTGCTTTTCACATCATCCCTGTCATTCAGCAGGCAGGCGGTGCCGTGCTGGTCAGGGCTCCTGTGCAACGCATCCTGCTCAACCAGCATGAGAAGGCTTATGGTGAGAAGGGGGGGCAGATTCTGTGATGTAGTGGCATTTTCCATGCAAGTGTGCACAGTTTGTTCAGTTCATGGAAGTATGCAGTGAGATACTCTGACTCCCTATATAGCCTTTCAAACAGAGCTATTTCTTAAGTCTTTTGGGCGAGTCCAAGTCAAATTAGAAGCCATAATTACTTGTAATTAACACTGTGTACGTCTGTGTTAGGTGTAACCGTGCTTAAAGGACAAGAAGAGATTGAGATCCATGCCCCTGTTGTCATTTCCAATGCTGGGATCTTCAACACCTTCCAGAAGTTTCTGCCTCAACACATACAGGACAAATCAGGTAACATAGTATGGTAAACGACATTGCACTTTTTTCTCTTCTGCCATCTTTTACTACTGCATATTTCTTGTAACGTGTGCAGAGATCCAGTCACTGCTGGGTATGGTGCGTCATGGTATGGGCTCCTTCTTGGTCTTTGTTGGTCTGGATGGATCCAAAGAGGAGCTGGGCATTGTTTCCACCAACTTCTGGATGTATAAAGACAATGACTTGGACTCACTGTAGGTTTTTTTTAATATTTCATGTTATATTTATATTTTCTTGGATGCATATCGGTTAATATAGGTAATTATTGATCATTTTTAATGACCTGTCCTATTATCAAGGCAGAAAGGTAATAATTATTGAGTACCTCTCCATCATGAACCGTTATGGGTTGTTTCTTGAGATGAAGCAGCATATGTAGATGGTCGTGAAGGATGCTTAATCCTTGCAAACGTGAAGGACATTAAACAGACGTACACTACCAGTCAAAAGTTTGGACACACCTTGTCATTCAATGTTTTTTCTTTATTTTTATTATTTTCTATATTGTAGATCAATACTGAAGACATCCAAACTAAGAAAGAACACATATGGAATTATGTAGTTAACAAAAAAGTGTTAAACAAACCAGAATTGGATTTGTATTATATATTCTTCAAAGTAGCCACCTTTTGCTTTGTTGACAGCTTTGCACACTTCTGGAATTCTCTCAATCAGATTCATGAGGTAGTCTAGTCAAGGCCTAGATTAGGACCCAAATGCACGACTCAAGAGAGTTCAGTTTCAAAGCAAAAACTCTTTACTGGAGACAGGTTCGGTACACAGGAGGTCAGTCAGCGAAGCAAACATTAACAAAGGATTCAGTCAAAGGCAAAAGTCAAGACTAAAAAACAGGGTCAAAAACACTAAGAAGGCTATCACTAGAAGAAATGTTGGACTATTGCTATAAGAGACAAAGGCGAACTGGCACAGAAGACAGGGAGCAAGCAGACTATATACACAAGGGAGGTGGAGATAATGAGACACAGGTGTTACACGTCTTAAGGTTTAAGTAGTCTAAAGGAGTTTTCTGATTCTTAATTTTCCTCCCCATCTATCTAGACCCTCAAACGTTCCATTCCAAATACATAGTCAGGAGTAATTTGACACATCCCTGTCTCACGTTTGATAGCATCATAGATTTAGAAGCTGATGTTCTGCCTATAAAGCCTGTGTCTGTGTGTGTGTGTCTGTGAAGTATGGAGCGATACTCTTCTCTGAGCAGAGACCAGGTACTGGGGAACATTCCCATGATGTTCATTACCTTCCCATCCGCTAAAGACCCTACAGCCAGCATCAGACACCCAGGTAACACATTCACATGATACATATAAATGTATACTTTTTAGTTTACCTTCAAATCTGATACCACCTCCCACTTCAGTGACTCCTTTGCCATCTTTGATCTTGTCTTTGCCTCCTCAAGCCGATGTACTCTTCTCTGGAAGACATGCAATCATGTGATCAGCAACAGCAAATTCAGTTTTTATTGGATAGGATTCTCAATTTCTTATACATGCTTTCCTGCAATCTTCAAACACTACGTTTGCTAAGTCAAGCTTTCCATTCTAGCAAGGCACATATCGTCGCTGTCCAGTGAAAACCACATATCTTCAACTTTGGTGTTTTTGAATTTTTTGATAAAAGTGTAAATGTTTAGCTACAGAAGTAGGAGAATTGTCTCATAAAGGAGCACTCCATCCTTCAAAGTCATCAACGCAATGCTACAAAGCTGAAAACATGGCTGTTTTCCTCAGCTCACGAAAAGCTGACATTTTGGAGAAAAGTGGTTTTGACTCGACAGTGACGATATACACTTCACAATAACAGCATTGACAGATTTATTGCGCGAAATTCATCATCTTTTTTAAAAATAATTCGTCTGTATTTGCTGTTGCAACAAAGTGGATTTTCTCTGCTGAAATGATGACTAGCTGACAAATTTTATCAGCTTGACCTAACTTCTTTAAGCTAACATTAATGCCATTCTATCTCCTAAAACCATGACATGTTACCTGGAATGGACAAAAGCATTTCCAAAGTCATCTCTCTTTGCTAGATAAATGAGTATTTTATTCGAGAAAATAAGGTTTAATGAACTGAAACATCAGTATCACACTTTCTTCATTTCACTTCTGCAGGCAAGTCCTGTATGACATTGCTAACCATGGCCCGCTATGAGTGGTTCGAGGAATGGGAGGGGACAAAGCTTGGCAAGAGAGGACAGGACTACCTGGATCTGAAGAACAGCATGGCCCAAGAGCTGCTAGACTGGGCACTAAAAATCTTCCCTCAATTACGAGATAAGGTGTGTTTGTATTTGGATAATATGTATGCCGATGGATTTATACAGTTATACAGTTAGTTACACTGTAGCATTTCTGTCATTTATTTATCCATTACTAATCACACTCAGGAGAACAGTAGATAAAGCTTACACTTGAAGCGATTAAAAAAAAGCAACAGTCCAACAGTAGTCTCCAAGCAATATTGTTAGCTCTCAGGAAACATGAGTATCTCTCCCTCTGCTGGGCTGGAAGAAACAGGCTTTGGAAGCAACACATGAAGGGAGGGGTGCACCTTGAGTGCTGGAGGGAGCTTGAGCCGGACCACAGCAGGGTTAACAATCCTGTCTATTTCAAAGGGTCCAATGTATCTAGGTGAACTGTGGACCCCTGTCTGAGACTATGTCCATGGGAATCCCATGGAGATTGAAAACATGGAGGACTAACAGATTGGCAGTTTGTAGGGCGGATGGGCGTTTAAGCAGGGGAATGAAATGAACAGCCTTGGAGAATCTGTCGACAATGGTGATAATGGTGGTTTAAACTTCTGATGGAGGCAGGCCAGTGACGAAATTCACGGCTGTGTGGGACCAGTGTCGGTGAGGCACAGGTAAGGGGCGCAGCAGACTAGTGGGAGCAAGACTTTGCTGTGGCTACAGACGGGGCAGGCTTAGAGGCGTGCCCCCACTGGAGTAGTAGAGATTTGGCTGAATCCGGGACAAAAGTGTGGTTTGGTGGACAGTTACAAAGGGGAGGTTGAGAGCGCTGCACCACCTGGATAGAGCCCCCCACCTGGCTGCTCCGACCACACACTTGGGGAGACGATAGGTTCTTCAGAGATTTCCTCTTCAGAGAGGGTTAACTGAGGAGTGAAATAATGATGGTATAGTCTGCATCTGAGCAAGCCCCTTGTCTGAGAGAAAGTTTATGAAAGACGTTTAGAATCCTCCTTACCCTGTACCAGGTGGTCAAATATGTCTTGCTGCGTGTCATCACCGTGCCTCCCATCATCTCCCAAGCTGCTCTGCCAAGAGAAGTGAAATATTTATCCGCCCACCAACTTGTTTTACAGTTTCATCAGAGTTTCTTTAGCCTCTTTTTTCACAGTACAGAAACAAAATGGTGGGGACTTCCAGTTCACAAGCTTTCTCTATTTACAGTACTGTTGAAAAACAAAAAGCTGAAGCATACTATTGATGACCTCATGCTCTGACACTCTCTCACAAGCATCAAATATTGTATGCCTATGATACAGTAAGAACAACTGATTTCTCACTGAAGAAATGCTTCAGCCTCCATCATCACTGCTCCACCTGAAGATAAACCATTGCAACCGGTTTCCACACATATGGCGCTTAGGGGCTTTACGATTTACAAAATCATCTTAATGGGATTATAATATAAGTGTTGTGTTGCCACTAAAGTAACCAAAACAAATCAAACAAACAAACAAACAAACAAAAACAAAAAAATTAAATGCACGTAACTTTAATTTATAGTATTCCTGAAGTACAGTGCACCCACTATCTAACTAGATTTGGGCAGGGAGATTAGTTCTTGACTTTTGGAACCCAAGTGTGATAACTGATCTAAACTCAGTGTTCACTTGCTATTTTTTTCCTGGGGTTTTTGACAATATCCCATGGCCTTATTCAGTGGATGGAACTTAGGTGACACAATTTCCTTTGCTGTAATATTGCTGTATTTAATATGCCTTTTTTTTTACTGTAATTACACACCACCATTCACAATATTGCTGTGTCTCTACACATACAATGACAGTTAAAGTGGCTACAATTGTATATTTATCATTGTCTGCTGTTGGTGTAGTTTTGTCTACAAATTCAACAGATTCAATGTGTGTGTGTGTGTGTGTGTGTGTGTGTGTGTGTGTGTGTGTGTGTGTGTGTGTGTGTGTGTGTGTGTGTGTGTGTGTGTGTGTGTGCGTGCGTGCGTGCGTGCGTGCGTGCGTGCGTGCGTGTGTTGATCAGGTGGTGATGGTGGATGCTGCCACTCCTCTAACTAATGGCCACTATCTGGGCGCTCCAAGAGGCGAGATGTATGGTGCTGAACACAACTTGGAACGCTTCACCCCAGAAACGGTTGCTAGGACAAGACCACAGACACCCATCGACGGACTGTACCTAACAGGTGGGTGAGCTGACTGACGGACATCATCTGGTCTGGATTCTACAGAGACTGACACACCTGCTCTTATGTTTCTGTGTGTGCAGGTCAGGATGTTTTCTGTAACGGCATGGCGGGGGCGCTGCACGGTGGACTGCTCTGTGCCTCTGCTGTCCTCAATCAAATCCTCTACATTGACCTTCTAGCACTGAAGACCCGCCTCAAACACAAATCAACCTATCATAAGCTAAGCTGGTAGTGAAAGGATGTAGGTGCTGTAGCGGAGGGTAAAAGCACATACACATTGTTCTAAAATCCTGAGCTTGCACACATGCTTTACACGTGATAGTGGGCTCTCTCACACAGTTTCTGTTGTAAATTGTAGGATAACATGTTTTGTCCTCTGTTGGAACGCTGTATCCTCATGTTAGTACCATTGTACCCTGCTGATAGTTAATCGGTCTAGCTTATAGTTTAACATGCATAATAAACTCAATTAAATTCAGAACAAAAGGTTTGAACCTGTTTGAAAAATATTCTCAGATCTTTTACTACACTTCTACACTACTTCTACACTAGTTCTTCCATTTCCCACACTTGCCCTTCAGTACATAAGATGTACAACGTCCATGCTGGTGCAGATTGTAAAGACAAGACTACTTGCTTTTCTTTAATCTAAATTGTCACGCCTAAGGGCAGAAATGGTATTTTATGCTAGAATTTGTTTTGTTTTATACAAACAAATCCATGTACAAAACACGTTGAATCCTAACATAAGAAAACATTTTGGCACTGTCATCTTTGCTACAGTGACAGCATGATTAATAACTAGGGACCATCTCTCGATGGGATCACACCAGCCGTAATGCCTGGCAACATGCTGACGTTAAGACCCATGGCTTTTATTTTTTTTTATTCATCAAAAGTCTTTCATATAAAGGTGTTTAAATTGGTAGGCATAGTTTCTTTTTTTAATTACACTGTACTTTATTCCTGACAATACACAAAAGTCCTGCATCATCCATTGTTATTAGTTTTATTTCTCTTTATGACTATGCATTTTATCACTGTGTTTTTGTGTTTATTGTGAAGCACTCTGTAATGTTCAAGGTTCATTTAATTGGCATTTTACAACACACTGTTATACAACAAAATGTAAGTTGTAGTGCATTTATGCGACACAAGAAAAAACATATTTTTCATGGTGGAGTGTTGAGGATGAGTTCAGGAGTGTCACAGCCTGAGGAATGAGCTGCTCTGTAGTCCGGTGGTAACATAGCAGATGCGTCTGTATCTTGTGGAAGGCAATTTGCACCTTTTCCTTTTCCCCTTTTCTCTACTAACCCACACCTACACGCACACCTACGTGCATCCACACACACCTCTGGTGAACATTGCTCGGAGTTAACTTGGCTTGTAACAGACTGGACATACTGCATGCCTGTGTATTGCATGTAGGCTGCGTTACTGAGCTGCTGCTGCTCACACGCATGTTTGTGTTCACATAGGCTACGTGGCAGCTGTGTTGCTGCTACAGCGCAGCTCCTGCCTGTCTGTTTACATGGAGTTTGCCTATGATAATTATCAATAAATACAATGATGTGATTTTTTATTTACCTCGCTGAAAGAGCAAGAAAGCTGGAGGGGGAAAGAGAGAGAGCAAGAAAGAGAAAGTGAAAGAAAGAGGTTGGGTTCCAACCTGTGTGCAACATTGTGTCAACATTTAATTAAAATGTTGAACATGGTAACCATTATACCTGGTAAACGTGGGCTAAGCATTGGCATTGCAAGCATGTCAGCATGCTGAGGTTAGCATTAACCTAACTATCGCCTCACAGAGCTGCTAGCATTGCTGCAGGCTCTTGGTCCTGTTTTTTAATTTGGGTGTGCTGAGAAAGATGCAACGATCACTGGCATGTCACGTTGAGTTTGATTTGGAAGTCTTTCAACTGGAAGAATGTCTAACAGCATTCCATGCATTTACAAGAAGTGGCATCTGGCCCCAAAGCCAACGCAGTGACTGACAGATGACTTCACAATGAACAGGAGATGCAAGATGTTACCATAGCTGTGCATACTCACTTCCGTAAGAATATGTCATACTGCCGTCAGTGTGTCATTGAATTTTCCCTTTCCCCTAAGCCTTGTTTGTTCCTAATCAATCATCAACTTCTTATAAGCTAGGAAACCAAACTGATGTTTTCCATGTCTTAGGTTATAACAATATTGTTTGTTTTCTTTGAGATGAATAAGGAGGTATCCAAACTATACACTGTGCACCGCTTTTCTTATTTCATCTATCAGAATCAGAATCAGAATCAAAAACCCCAATTGCTAGAAAGTTGGGACTGTATCAAATGTAAATAAAAGTGTAACTTGTAGTAGGAATTGTGTGAAATAAATGCACTACTGAGGGTATCATTATTACTGTTACTTCTTATCATTGTCAAATCTTCTCGTCAGCTACCATCCCGTGCTCTACCCTGCCAGTCTGCACTGATAGAGGAGCGTTAAGTGCAGCAACTTCACCGCTGAAGTAAAATTTTTGGCATCAAATGCCATCAAGGGGGGAAATGCAACACTAGCCTTCACACTGCCTTTTCTAGGTGGGAATCTTGCGCCGACATTCCACGGACAGTTTTGTTCCGCCTCTGATCTGCCAGCGGAGGTAGTAACAGAGCCTAACTCTGTGTGAGCAGCACGGGAAAGGGGTGTGTTGGTCTGATGGTAATCAGTCTGACAACTAAACAGATCCTTCAGTCATCAAATAAAACATTAGTGTCCCACAAAGCAACGTTACAAGACCAAACAAAAACAGTAGCCACGGGCAGCATAGCACAACTCCTTGTGTTGGCTTTTAGAGCAGTGAAGAAGAATTGATTTCTGGTGTGTAATGTTAAGTAGAGCTAAACGAGCTATTTGGGAAGTAGCATGGTCCTGTTTCCCAGGTCCATTTTCGGCAGTAACAGACATACAGACACACACAGACATTTCTACACATACAGACATTAAAACTATAGTAAATGGCTGGCATGATGTCCATATGACTGTCTACAGGTCGTTTTCAGGTTGATTTTTGCCATGAACCGCGCACATGTCATGGTAGAAATAGGCGAGACTCGAAATTTTTAGATCATGCGACGCAGCAGCTGCGCTTGACACACACATAAGAAGTGCATCTCAGGCATCCAGTGTGGACGGTCTAACCTGTTAACATGGATGCCGAAATAAAAAAAGCGAGAGGTAACACCACGCAGCAGCGCTGAACAAGCATCCAGTGTGTCCAGCCAGTAAGAGCGCTTTTACCCTGAAGGCTGATTCCTTGCTGCATGTTTTGTATATATAGTATTTGAGTGTATAGTAAAGGATGTATTACCCTTAATGAGGTATTCTCCACACTTACATTAGGTAGCTTCAAAAGCCATAGTTAACTGTTAATAAATGCATAATTAAGGATCTACTGTATTTACAAGAAATCGTTCTTGATTTACATCTGGTAGCCGGACAAAGCTTATCAATGCATGATTATGCATTATGTATGAATTAATCCTAATAAAGCAACAAAAAGCTTAGTAAAGCTGGGCAAACTCAATAAATGTGTTGACCAACATTTATTACATTGACCTTAATATAAATATAAATCCTGACATCACAAACTGAATGGACCAGAACATGAAAGCTTTACAGCAGGTGATAAAAACCACCCAGAAGATAATTGGAACCCATCTACAGAGCATCAGTGACATCAATGAAGTGAGATGTCTGCACAGAGCCCAAAGATACTAAGAGACAACACCCACCCAGCCACAGTCTGTTCACCCTGCTGCCATCCGACAACAGAAGTATCTGCTGTCGTACCAGACTACAGAGCAGCTTCTTACTTCAGGCTGAGACTGGTGGAGTGTCTTGTGTAGCATAAAGGGAGTAAAACTTAGTTTTTGTTGTACAACCCTGTGTTGTAAAATGACAAATAAATGAACCTTGGAACCTTTGAAAAAAGCGTTATCGTTGTAGTCTATTTCTCTTTCTATTTAAATATGTAGAATCCCTAGTGACTGGTATTCATTATTTTTGGAAGTCAGTCAGTTAATGGAACTTGGGATCCATTTTTGCATCATAAAAATTCCATATAATAGTTTTCTTTTGGCTGGTGGCCCTCCATTAAGATTCAGCTTTGGCCCTCCAAGGGCAAAGTTTTAATGTTGTGTTAATGTTCATATTACATACATTATATTTTTTAAACTTTAATGCCAATAAAGTTTTAATAGGCTTTTTTCCACAGCAGACATAGTAGATGTAATTAATCACCCTAACAATGGCTGAACGCCTCCCAGCTAACTGAAATAGTGAGTCATCATTAATATTCTTGGAATCACATATGTGCTTTTTCTGTTATAAGAAGTCATAATGTTGCTGTGAACAGAGTCTGTGCTTTGCTTAAATGTGAAAATGACCTGTTTAGAATGTAGCACTGATACTGAGAAGAATGTGGTGAGACAACATGATGTTTTTTGTCGGGCAGTGCCAAGTGGCTCTGAGTGATGAGTGCCGATTTGTTTGGAGGCTGTTGGATCTGATCCATGCAGCATTCCCCATTTTCTTCAACATATTGCCTATTAGTCATCACATTTCCAGTTTCCCACTGCATACAATGGCATGGTTTAATAATGTTTGATATGTTCTTGACATTTTGGATGATCAAGAACTGATCAATGAGAACAAACTCATGTTACTTTTGGACTTTAAAATGTGTTTGATACAGTGAAACACCCCTTTATGTTTTGAGGCTTTCCATTATTTTGGGTTAATGAGAACTTCAAGAATATAACGTTAACCCTGTATACAGTACAAACAATAAAGTTGTGTCTTGCTGTATCACCATTCTTCTCAATTTAATGTCAAATGTAGCAAGTCTGCCTATTTTCTCCCCTGCTGTTTAAATTGCTGTTGAATTTGTTAATCTTTTATTGTTGATTGTTTTAATGCAGATAGTATTACGATCAAAGATTTTACCATAAGCCAACTGGTTTATGATATTATACATAATACTGAGGTCTAAATAATGACTGATGATATAAAGGTTAGGTAGAAATCTCTCTGATTTGTGTGGTGTTTATGGACAGCCCTTTAGTACTACAAAACAGAGTGTGTAAAAATCATTCTTCAGAGATGGATCCTTATTTTATTGTAGATTTTCATACTTTCAAGATTAACTGGCTAAACATTATTAGTGCATAATAATTCTCCTAGATTTGTATGGAGAAGAAGTTTTTCTAAATGTGTGTCTGACAGTCGGTTCCTCTTGCGGGGTAATGACAAGACTTCCGAGGCTAAAAAGCCTCTCCATGGGTACACTGGATGGCAGCATTTCTTTTTTCAGTAAACGCATTACTTTTATGAAAAACTAACTAAATAATGGATTACTTGAATTGCAGAACTATCGCCCACCGTAACGTTGTTACTCATTACAACAAAAAAGTAATCTGAGTATTCAAATGGAACAAGTTATCTTCAACACTGATGAGCAGGAGCACAGGTTGGACTTGGAAAATCCACCACTCAGTTTTGGGGTTTTTTTTTATTGTTGTTTTGTGAGTCATTTGTTATTATTGATTACTCCTCCCTGCTACCACCTGGTAATTTCGCTGGTTTCACTGAGATCACCAACGCCTGGGTATTTCCAAAGTGTGCTCTGGCTGCCTGTTGCAACACTTCACTGAGGAGCTCTTTTGATCTGAAGTTAATAGACATGTTTTAGCTTGTCATAACTGCCCACACAAATAATTTGCTTTCATCCACAGACTTGGATTGGTTTCATTTATGTTCTGCCCAAAACACACCCATGACTAATTCAGAGTCTAATTACCAGCCCTTTGCGCCTGTGTGTGTGCGCGCTTTCTGCTGCCTCAAGATAGCAATCCATCATCAATACGCTTGACCACACCTCACTTTAAGACCAACTTGCCCAGGGAGCAAAGGTGGGCCCAAGTACATTTTGCGCCAAACGTAAAAGAGGGCCCTATAACTTATTAACAACAGACAATGAAAACGGAGCACAGGTGTTGACTAAGAGGCCAGTGGAGAGAAGGCCTCTTGTTCTTGTTCCAGGTCTACAAGCAATGTGACGTTATATGCATCAGTCTGTCTGCTGTAGAATTTCCCAAAACCTAATAAAACTTGGACATTACAACCCACATGAAAATAAATAATGAATGTTTTGGCTTTGCAAGCAAAGTCACTGGGCTGTAGCTAGGCTTCAGGGTTTTGTTAACAAACTGAGGTTGACTTGTGTGTTTTCATGTGGTTAGTTTTTAAAAAGATAGGATGCTAACACTATAGCTAACATTAGGTATTGTGCCTTATTAGCTGTTTTTACAAGATAGCTACGCTGCCTCCAACAAGAGTTAGGGTTAGGGTAACTTTCTACATGTTGCTTCACATTGTTGAAATCATTATGCTAAATAATCTGGAGGTTAGCAAGCGTTGGAAAACAAGACTCAGCTGCACATGCGTTTCCAGCCACCTCTTGATGGTGGACCTGTCCTGATGAAGCAGCTGTGTCTAGATTACTGAAGGGACTGCAGCTGCATTTCCCGTTGTGAATGCCATCAAACATAATAACAAAGTTGCAGTTGCTGTTCAAGAGGAAGACTCAAAACATTTAAAATTACATGCCCATTCTCCATGTTTGTCCCAGGCTGCCAATAGAGTCTGCTCTAGAGTCTGAGAGAAGTTAAATCCCCATAGCACAGATAGCGCCATGTTGTGGTAGCAACGTCCGGTTCTGGCTAAAGCATGGTGACATCTGGATACATTGGTACATGTACCTAGTAAGTTTATTCGTTTGGACTGTCAAAATAACCCATTAATTTCGATTAATTAATTACAGAAAAAACACTTAAACAAAAAAAAAACAGATTAATCCCACTCTATGAGGCCCCTTGATCTTACGTCACTGAACATGTTCCACAGAAGATTTGTAAACATGATGGAGATGATATCTAAACACTGCTGAGCATACTGAATGGAAAAGTTCCACTTCAGCCAATGTTTGTGACTGTCAGATGGTTAACATTCTTTCTCAATCTGAGAATGGGCTGTGGTTGATAGTTGGATGTTATCACTACCAGACGCTGTTGTTTCAGCATGATTAACATCATTGGCATGGATAGCATTAGCATAGAGAGTTTTTTCATGGTCAAACTGTAACCTGTACTGTACATTTACTGCCACTAAACAACCCCTCTGCTAAACTTTCCATCTGCTTCAGTGGCTAAATGCTGTCTGTCCAGCTGCTGACCATCACTCTCCACTCACTCACTACAAATAGCCCTATTCTTAAAGGAGCCACACCACTCTTTAATACCAGAAGCCAAGCTTGGTGAATGACATAAAAGTCCCAGATTCTCCTGTATTCTATTACATCTTATCAACAGCTTATTTTTTTTTAAGTTTAAGTACAAAAATAGAAGTATTGACAGAAAGGTCATACAAATACCAAAACACACTGGAGTGGGGCTTCAAAAAACACCCAGATAGAACTGTTGACAGAAGCACCATTTTGAAAAATCTATTTGCATTGACATATTTTTAAAATGCTTACGGCAAATATTGACATATGCAATAATTTTGGTTAATTAATCACAAAGCTTGTCATGTATGTGCAAATAAAGTATTTGATTATGGCCTAGGTGGCTTCTCATAGGTACGTGTCCAGTGTATGCCATTTAAACAACAAGATCCTTCTTCAGCATCCAATCATAAACCTCTCGTGAGAAACAACATCAAAACAAGGCAGATAATATTTAGTTATTAATATCATAGGATATCCCAGGTTTTTGATATTGTCATTGACATTTATTTTTTACTTATGCTATACCATTCATAATAAACTTTTGTTTTTAAGTCAATTTTGCCAAGCAATACAATAATGTTCAATAACACATTTTGATCATCTTTAAAACCACTTCACACATTACTAAAGTCTTTACTAAATAAGCTATTCCTTATCTTATTATGATGCATCCTCATTTAGTAAATACCTATTTTTAAACTAGCTTGTAGTTACCAAGAACTTTTGAGTTATGGCTAGCCGGTGCAGCCCAGAGATTCTAAAAATGGTTGATAATGAGCTCAGTTTTTGCACACAAATATAAACAAAAAGTCAAAACCAACTCAGACATGAAACAGATTGACTGATTGTTTGAGTTTTAAATTTTATTTATTATGTACAGAGTTTTGTACTGAACGAGCAGTTTCAATAAACACAGCATAAATGAGAGCATAAATACAAAACAAACCTGTCCACTGCTTGTGAACAGTGATGTGTTTGTCAGCTTACTTTAATGAGCTTATTTATAGCTCAGGATAATCACGTCATCTACAAAATCTACAAACCCATGTTGGGGACACAGTTTTTCTCGTCGTCAGTCACTTGTACCTTCATGGCAGGTTTGTAGCAGTCAGACATTGTGGCCATGATGGTAACACTTTGGCTTTTGTGAGTAAGAGTGGGGCCCTTTGCTTTGCCTCTGGCAAAAGTTGTTTCCATACTCTTTGACAGCTCATGAAAAAGATCACGATTGCACTCTTTGCTGATGTCAAACACTCCCACTGCACACACATTTGACTTCCGATTAAGGTCAAACGGCACCTTGAACATGACAGTCATTTGCTCAGTGGCTGCTTTTGCAGGATCATTGACGAGATCATATGTGAAGATGCCGACAGATCCGCGTGCTGTGTATGGAGTCTTGGTGAACAGCACCCTCCCGGATGAGGACGGCAGGATTTTTGGAGGCAAAGGAACGCTGCAGCGTCCACTGGCAATGTGCATCCTTGACACAAAGGACAGCAACACATTTAAGATATAAGGACAGATTTGAATATAAGATGGGGAATACTAAATGTTGCTTGACATCAAAGAATACAATTAGCATTTACCTGGGGTTGCTCAGAGTGTAAGTCAAACTGTCATTTACAATCTCAATGTCACACTGGCGATGTGTTGGTGCTGCTTTAGCTATGACACCGCCAACTGCAATGGCTCCCTGTACAATCCCAGATACTATGTCTATAAAATCCATGAAGGCTGACTTTGCAAAGGAACCACCTGCCCAGACACACAGAGACAGAATAATTACTTGATTTGAATTAACAGAAAAGCATAAAGTTAAATGTAGGAGTGAGGATGTTTGCTGACTATTACATATACATCAATATGTATATATAAGCACAATAATAACTTTACTTGTATATTACTTTTCTTAATATAGTAACAAATGACATAAGAGGCAGTAATTAGATTACACAATAAGAAGTATTATGAAGAAAGTTACAATATATGCATAACTTGATATCATCACAACAGTACAGAAAACCTAATCCAAGTAATCTCAGTAACAGTAAAACGTTTTTAAATTGGTTTTAGTGTAATAACAAAACATTTTCAAGACCTTGGGGTGAGCCAGTGGAATGTTAGTATCACAGGGTAAACAACAACAACATGCTGTCTTAAGTATTTAAAGTGTTAAGGCAATATGAAAAATTTTATTTAATTTAAAAATCTGCTCACAAAACTAAAAGCAACCTGATTGTGATTCTATAAAAAAAACATTGTTATCATGCAAAGCTTTGTAAAAAAAAAAAAAATTAATAAATAAATAAAGACTTCCCCTCTGTATGCAAGTCTACTCACCTCCAGTAGTTTTACCTGTGAAGAACACCTCAAGTGGCCAACTCTGGCTGTCTGACTTCCAAGTCACCTGTACTTATTGAGCAGCAAAACCTGTTTTTTCATTCCACTAAACAAGTTAGTTTACAGTTTACGGTTATCAAAGCTGAAAACACTTCCAGTCATCTCCTTCCTTGCATGCAAACACAGACACACACACACACACACACACACACGCACGCACGCACGCACGCACGCACACACACACACACACACACACACACACACACACACACACACACTAATTAATTGCCTGGAGACTCACCCTAATCTGAAAACTGAGCCTCACCCTGACCCTGAGAGATGAGTGCCTGTTTGCAGGTTATAATAGATTAAGATGTATTTCAATGAAAGAAGTTTGTTCAAGCAAGTTTCCTTCCAAGGAATGAGGAGTTGGATAAATATGATGGCAAACAGGGTTTCAGTTGAGTTCCACTTCATGTGTCAAATCATTAATGTCCATTTTGAGCTTTACCCGGCTAGTTAAGCACCTTTTTAAACATTAATATAAATTAAGCTATGTATCAGTGAAATAAGCTTTTACAAGCAAGTTTCCTGCCCAAAAACATGCAATGTAGGGAAAAAAGGAAAAATAGTTGAGATCCCCTTCATATTTTGTTTCCAAGTCATTAATGTCCATTTTGGGCTTTTCTCTGTGAAATAAAAATCTTTTTGCCTCTTTTTAAAAATTAAGCGGCATTTCAGTGAAATAAGTCGTTTCAAGCAAGTTTCTACCAAGGAATGTGTTAAGTGGGATAAATATGATGGCAAACATGGTTTCAATTGTTTTCCACTTAGATGTTCCAAGTCAGTTAATGCCCAATTCTAGCGATTCTCTGTAAAATAAGCATCTTTTTGCCCATGACACATTAAGCTGTATTACAGTGAAATAAGCTTTTCTACCAAGGAACATCTGAAGTTTTATAAATATGATGGCAAACGTGTTTTCAATTGTTTTCCAGTAAATTTTTAAGTCAAAAGTCATTCATGCCCATTTTGAGAGTTTTACTGCGACATAAGTGTACAGAAAATTAAGCAATATTTCAGTGAAAATCGTTTTTCAAGCAAGTGTCCTACCAAGGAAAGTGTAAATTTGGATAAATATTATGCCACACATGGTTTAAATGGAGTACCACTTGTGTAGAAGACAGTGATGTCAATTTTGGCTTAACCCGAAGTTAAGGATCTGCCGACTTCCCTTAACTATCTTACCCGCCCACCATATCGGTGGTATTAGAAGTGGGTCGATCCTACTTCAAATACCCCGATATGGTGGGCGGGCATCACGATTAGACCAGAAAAAAGTTTCCCTTGCCAGGGCCCACAGGGGTCCCGGCCTAGAACTTGGTGTTATTTTATTGATGGATTTATCAGTGTTGGGGAGTAGTAAACTAGGCTTCATGTAATTAAACTAGTAAAATGACTAAATTAGTATTTTAACTGTATTTTGCATTTGCTTGCAGTTAGTTCAACTACATTAATATTTGTACAGTGATTCAAATGACTTTTTTGCAATTTTTGTGTAGTTGACATATAAGCCACAGCAACAAAGGCTTGCCTTTATGCGTGACAGTGCACATCATAACGATGAGAACTGTGTTTTTTTTAAATGTGTTTCCCCAAGTTTCCACCTGTAAATGTAAAAATGTCTAAGCAAACTGTTTATAATCATATGGATGCTGTTACATGTGTTGTGGTTGAGATTCTAAGCCACCATGCATCGTATAAAGTGACAAAGAGAAGTTCTTTGCTCTAAATTACATCATATAACCATCATCAGTTAATAGTGGACCTTGTCTGGCTCTCACTTGCAGATTGGGATGCTGTTTTTCGGGGGAAAGTTTACTGAAGACTCAGTCGGGAAGGTTGCGGTGACTTTTACACATTAAATTTGGTGATTTTTTTCTATATAAGTTGCAAAAGACAGCTTTACAAATTCAGATTCAAAACATTTAGAAAAACATTTTTTCTTTTTGGGCCATGTTTTTATTGATGAAACTTGTTACTCACTAACTGTTTAATATTTGGGTTGCTCATTTAAAAATATAAAGTCTTATTCAGTAAAGGTCTATATGTCTCTTCCTCGTGTGGGACAGGTGGGGTGGCGCTCTAGCGCCCCCTATTGACGAGTTGCCACTGTTGACATGTCTGTGTCGCCTTCCACTATTGTGTGGTTGTAATAAGTTTGAATATATTAGCTGTGATTAATCATAAGAACTGATTACTGCTTAAAGCAAGTCAAAGCTATGTTTTAAAAGTAGCTTCCACAAAACTGGTAGCGATGCAACTGTGCCGCAGATGTGGATTTGAAGTAACTGAGCTCTTATTCTGAAACCATCCTTTCCGTCGGCCAGACCAAAACGTCACTTCCGGTGTGGTTGTGAGTCGAAAGAAGCGGCCCTGCCTGCAGCGGAACAAAGAGCCACTGAGTGAGTCTGGTTACGTTGTTTCCAACAGAACTTCTTGGCAATGTAACATTTATACCCGTTTGTAAGTGAGATGTAAAACGACCTTAATGTGTTTATTTTACAATTATCTAACTTCGCTGGTAGGGCTATGTTAGCTCTTTACATCCATGTGCTAGGCGGTAGCGGGTGCTGTATTGTCCGTTAGCTCACTAACTATTAGCTTGAACAGAAAGGTTTATTCAAACATATGACAAGTGTTGCTCTCTTCAGAGGTGGGAACCATACTGCAGAAACGCGTGTTTTGACTGTTTACTAGTTTTTAGAACTAATTTGCTAGAAAATCCACTGACTTTGATAACAGCTTCACTGTTATTATGGGGAAAATGTGTCTTTGTGTTAGCAAGGTAGGCTGGAAGGCCAGGCCGGGTAAGCTAACGTTAACGAAGCTGTACAAGCCCCGTCAGCCATTGTTTCATTAATCGTTGTCGGTGTTCGTCACTTTCAGTCATCTCCCGGTGTCTTTTTTATGGTTCTTGGTCTACCAAACGACTTATTGCAATAGCGGAGTGAATCTTATTTGTGTGCTTTGTTTTTTGCCGTGTTTTCTCATCCAGGTTAACCAGTATGTATAAGAAATAGCCTACTGTCCTTAGTCCCGCCTCCAGACAAGATGTCAAGTAAGTAAACATTCAATAAAAATTGTTTAAATCACATTTATATTTATCATATGAATAAAACAGATTTTCTATTGTTTGGTAATTTACCTTATTTATACATATAAATACAATAATGCTTGCTTTATATAAATGTGTGTTTATTATTATTATTATTATTATTATTATTGCAACAATCTAAAACATTGACAACTATGGTCCAGAATATTCTCCAGAATAACCTCAGAGGTACTGCATGCTCAAAAAATATGCTGAAAGCATAACATGGAAAACTCAAGCCCAACAAGCAAAACAGATGGGCATACTGACCTGAATGTAACACAATGGCATGTCCAACTTTACACTTGTAAAGCTTAACTATACAATGTTAATCAGTGTGCATGCTGTAGCCACCCATTTAGCTATCGCTGTTGAAAGGTTTTCTCATGAAGAGTTGTCCAGGCATCCCCGCTGCAAACCATCCTGCGTGATCTGCCTTTGACGAGGGGGAGGAGGGCTTGGCCAGCAAGTGGTATTTGAGACTGGACGTACTCCGGTGGTAACTCAGTTCACATCGACAGTGAATGCAAATAACTTTGTTCTTGTCAAGAGAACAATTTGGCAGGGCTTTGAAGCTCAACTTGCCAGTCGGAAGGCCTTTGTCTTTATCCATTTCTGGATGGGTCGTGATACTGTTTTGTGCACTTGCATCATGTACACATGCCAGGTTTATATTTGCTCTGATTATGAAACCAAGCCAAAGACGAGCCGATAATATATAGTATAAACCTGTCAAAAGTGTCCAGAAATGACGTTTGATTATTCCTTCTAAAAATCACTGAGGTTCAAACCATTTGTCTCTTATTACATATTACATCAACAGTGTTTCCCATAAGTCAGAGAGACTCTGTTGGTCCCTCATAGTCTAATTTGCTGCGCCATGGTCTCATATTGACCCAAACATGTTTTTCACCTCTAATAATAGTGCTGAAGATCTCCCAGCGTTTTGTGTCTTTGCTTCAGCAAAGCATCCTTCACTCCCAGTCAGTCTACGCACCTGCCTCCTGCTGTACACGTACACATGCTCTCTCTCTCACTCTCCCACTCACTCAGTGTTATTTGATTATTTTCTACATTTTATACTTTCCATAACATCTTATTTATGAGACAGCCTCTTAATTGTTTATGGTGCATCATTCTACAACTCATATTTTATGTTATTTGATGGCACAATTTTTGTACCGTGTGCAGATCCCACTCTCTGCAGCCCTGTTGGGTTGTGACCTCTGCCATCATTATCACACGGTTGTTGATTAATTATTTGCGCGTTTCAACTTGACCTACCTTTCCCTTACAATCAATCAATGAATATGTGTGTGACTCCTGTCCGTCTTAGTGTATGCAATGCAGCAAGGCAGGCAGTCGCGCTCGTACTGCTCTTTTTTCCACAATTAAATATGAATTTTCACAAATGAATAGTTTTTTTAAACAATGATATATTCATGCTTAGAATGTTCGTTTATAGACATGTGTTGCTCTTAATAGCTGTTAACATTTCTTTTCTCCTTTCTCACACAGAGCGACCATCCTACGCCCCTCCCCCTCCCCCTGCCCCGACAACAGTAAGTGTCCAACACTCAGTTCCAGGCTCAGTCTTGTTGCTGTAGTGACCACAGGGTCATGATAGCTCTCTACACTCTTTTTGGTTTCTTTTATTTGTCTTACTTCCTCTTTCTCCACATTTTGATATTGCTTTCATTAAATTTCTTCCTCTGTCTGAACACACAGAGGTTGCCACAAGTTTGTTCAGCTCTCCATCATCGCTCTCACTCCTGCCTTTTCCTGTCCTGCCACCACTTATTGAAGGGCTTGTTCAGAAGGGGTTAAAGTGGCTCATGTGCTTTTGTAAAGCGTTATTGCTACTGGGGACTTTCTTTTCATCATCAATTTCAGAGTTTAACACATGCGTACAGTTATAGGTCAACATGCTTTTTATTTCCTTACATTCAGTAATGAAATGCAATGGTGTGGTCACACGACTAATTAATAGGGGGTGATCTGAGCCTGTGCTGTTTTACATGCAACATTTACATGTTGTGCACTCATTCTTAATGCCAGCCTGCTGGCCAGTTGCCTTTTTTGCCTTGCACGATGACATCATGGAAAACAAACAAACAAGCAAAACAAGATACATATATTTTCATGTTTTCCCCCCTTTTCACTTATTTATGTTTATCCCTCTTCCTCCTCTTGTTTGTGAGCCATTTCTCATTCGTGTTTTGTCTCATTTGTCTTCCATCAGCAAATGCCTTCCACCCCAGGGTTTGTGGGCTACAACCCTTACAGCCATCTGGCCTACAACAACCTCCGCCTGGGAGGGAGCTCCGGAGGCTCCAGCAGGGTAATGAAATGATGAAGGGATTTGGAGAAAAAAAGCAGAATGGGGATGGGTGCAGGTTTTAGAGGGAGGGTAGTCATAATCTGTCCTGTCTAAATGTAGGGGCACAGATATGGAGAAAGTGGAAAGAGATGATTTAAAAAAGCTTACAAGGTGGCGCTAACGCACCCACAGGTTGATGATGACATCAGAGTAACAAGTAAATGGGTAGTGGGAGGTTGAACAAGAGGGAAATAATCTGGACACATTTGAACAAAAGAAATAGACTGAAGATGGATTTGTGGTTGCACTGTTTGGTAGTGGAGACTGCAGCAGACTATGGTCAGAAATCAGGGCGATTTGAATATTTCCGATATGGTAATTTGTGTTAGAGTTGAGCAAAGGGAGTTAAGTCAGTTCAGTTTTCTTCAGGCAGCTCCCACAGTTATTTTTTGAAACAGTCCAGATCCTTTTCCCTTATATATAATGAAATAAGCCACTGCTGGGCTCAAAGCACTATGCAAACAGTTTTGTTTAGTTGATTAGTTTGACTTCTAACCACCTAAACTATCAGTTAAAGCTATTAGTGAGACGGTAATGCTGATGCTTTGGGTTTCCCAACTCAACTGGTGCTTTGGGATTGTATAATGGGACTGCCGCTGTCCGAAAGCATCAATATTCGACAAGTTGGGAATGAGATTTGAAAATCGAGTATCTTACTAGTAGGAGCTTTAATTTGCTGTCAAGCAAATCTGGTATGAAGTAGGCAACTTCTAAAGTATTGGGCTATAGTTCATTAAACTTAGTTTCTTAACAAAATAATAAATTAAGTGTTGTTTATGTCACCTGAACAATAGTTTATAGTTCCTTTTTTTTTTCTTTTGCAAACTGAACTGTATGAAGGGATATCTTTGACTCATTTATACCCCTTTTCCACTGGTCAGATCCCACATACGCACTAAGATCAGGCTTTTGTGTGCAATGGGAGTGTGTACACTCTGCGTTTACACCCGGGTCAATTGACTGCAGTAGACACAGGTTTTTTCAGCTTGGCTCGGCTTTGATCTAAACGTAAGACCCTGGTGAACGCGATGTTGACGATTATTAGCACTCGTGGTGGTGTGTAAATAAGGAAGGAATTTGGGATGCAGTCTATTCAAGTTTTATTACTCAGGGATTAGGGTCGTCACGATACTAAAATTTTCAACTCGATACCGATACTCAGGAAAATATTCGATACTCGATACCATTTTCGATACCACAAGGATAAAAAAAAAAAAGACCCCAAAATTGAAAAGAAATACTTTTATTAATGAGAGAAATGCAAAAATAACCTCTGTTACAACATGTAACAATTAACAGAACCACACGTTAAATATTCTGGGGACTTGGCATCATATTTTCGTTTTTGGTCAAACACAGATGGTAGAGTCGGCTGCTGTTTGGTTGCAGGTCGACTTTTCTCTACTTCATTCTGGGACTTTAACAGAGAAAATAACACTTTTCAGTCACCAACATCTATGTAAACTTAGTATACTGACACTGTGTCTATTAACGTAATATGGGCATGCCCGATTCATTTTTTTTTTTTTTTTTTAACGTTGTTTATAATCATTAACGTGACGTCAGCCTTTAATCGCTAGCTGCGGCTAATGGCTAATAATAACACGGCCAACAACAATGCGGGCCACCGGCCACGATAACGTCAGTAATAATTTTGAAACGAAAGACACTAACTTGTCGAAAGGGGGGGGGGGAGGGGGAACCCTATCAGGGATGCAAACAGCGCGCCGAAAAGCGCAACTCGCTTTTTTCGTGGCCAATTAGGTGACTCTTGTGAATCATTCAGATCCGAAGAGTTTTGTTTTTTTTTAGGAGGGGAGGGGGTGGCAGTGACAATCTCGTGAAACTGAGGCGAACTCATTCATGGTTGCCTCTGATTATACTGATAATAGCCTACCTATTAGCTTCCAATGTAGACGCGCGACATGCGTGCTCACAACCCAAAGCGGCGCGTAGCCGCGTGCATTTTCCCCCCATGCATGTCTGTGGAGCTGTGCGCCGTGGAAGTGCACGGTTCCCTACGTTGCTGTGTCAGGCAGGTGTTTCCCACGGAGCTCTGCCCCGTTTCAAAGGTGAAGGAAGCCCTCAGTGGAAAGACGTTGCCTCCGCGATGTAGAATGTGTTTTATAGAAGAGAAACACACATTTCAGGACCGCTGACTTGTATCATCAAAACAGACACATGTAAACACAGAAAGCTGAACATCACTGGACATGTCTGTTGGGATTATACAAATCAACAGTGTAAAGTAGAGCTGTCAAGATGTATGCAGTAGTTAATTATTGCATATCCTACTGTACCTATCACTCCTATTGTTTCTGATGTACAGGTGCATTAGAATGTCATGGGAGAGTTTATTAAGGCCTATGTCACTAAGTCAATTCAAAAAGTGAAACGAACACATTATATATATATGTCCATTACACACCGAATGAAACATCCCATGTCTTTATTTATTCAGTTTATTTTAATAGTAATAATTATGGCTAACATTCAATGAAGACCTAAAATTCAGTATCCCCAAAAATGTAAATATTACAAAGGAACAATTACGACAATTACACTCTTTTTTTGTCCTGACCCGTTTGCATCCCTGATTACTGCACACAGTGTTGGAGGCAGAAACAGTTAATTCCTATGAGAGCTGCTCAGTTGTGTTTTGAAGCCAAAAAACAATATCGACTGCCCGGTTATGAAAATTCTTGGATTGCCGACCGAGCCAGCTAACTTCTGGTTTAGCACCTGGCTAACTTGATTGGGGATAAAATAATGTGATTGTCAAATTATTGTTTCGTGTTGGTTGTGACGCTCAAAAGAATTTATCCACTGTTTTACAGATGCCTTTTTTTAATAATGGGTCTATTATTGTTTTCTCTTCCGTTACAACTGTTTCCGGCGCAATCTTGACGTGAAACGTGACGTACAACGTAACACTTCAGATAAAAATCACAGGCGGGCTGCCTTGCCTGCGGGAAGAGGGGAATGGGGTCATTACGGTCAAAAAACCTGTGCGGACCCGTTTATTTTGGTGGAAAATTAGACTTTCAATGCAGGCACTGTAGTATTTTAGTCTGTTACACTGAGCCATTTCACTCTCTTTCAAGTAGCATATAAAATAACTGTGGCATCCACTAAATGATGAGGTAAAACATAATCAGTCACTGATTATGATTACTAGTCACGTAATTTCCTCGCAAAATTTTGAGAACACAGGCCAGTAACCACAGGCTGTACATTTTCTATTTCACTTCATGCGTTCAATGCGTGAGTTTTATGTCTTTGTGTTATTTCTGCTTTTATGGTGCAAGAGGTAGAATGTCATACTTGTGTTAATTAGGGATGTTGCTAGCAACTTATTCCCCTGAGGATTAAATTTATGTTTAAACCTGGACTAGTCGACGCATCTAAAAGTATGAAAACAATCAGAAAACGAGCAGAATTCAATCTGTTTTTCCAAAAAAGGTTAGTGTATATTAGGGGTGGGCGATATGACGATATTAGATCGTGAAGGATTTTAATGTGTAGACGATCTGCCAAAGTGCAGATATCGTAGGATTGTCTAGTGCGCGTTCTATAAATTGTAGTTCTATGCTGATGCACCGACGCACCAAACGTATTACGTCGTCAACCTGACCGACCAATCATAGCGAATTACGGGCAGTGACGCGCTTTCTTACCCGCCTCCTTGTTTATGCGTGTAGCGGTAGCCGCATGGAGAGCCATGGCTGAAAGCCAGACGGAGGAGTTGGTCGCTTTTTAAAAACAAAACAAAAAAAACAGCGTTTCACCATCTCTCATCTCTGCCAGTTAGCCCCTCCACCTACCGCCTCTCTCGGGTGCGGGCGAGCGGGCACGCACACACACACACACACACGGGCGCATGGATAGGTCGCGGTAAATGCGCTATATCGCGCTAATTGTACAGTGTTCAAATTACCGCGACCCCCCCCACCCCCCCGTCGGATAGTCCGACTACTGATGGACTTATTTGACCCTTTTCAATAAGCTATTTAGCAGAGGTGAGAATTGTGGAGTCATCTCCATGCCATGTATTTGTTCTGCTCAGTCACTGAACCAGGTGCATTCACTAATTAGCTCACCTTCCTGGCTGAAGAGCTGTGCTGATTGGACTCAGCTGGTTTAGTGCATGAACAGAACAAATACATGGCATGGAGATGACTTGATGACTCCACAATTCCCACCTCTGGTGTTTAGTGTTTTGATATACTTAAATCCTGTTAAAATGACTGTTGAATAAAACAAACAGTAATGTCTTCATTGATATTTTACTTTCATATTTATTGAAAGTAAACCTTTTATGTTGCAAGAGTGCACTTTATCAGAGTGTTGTTGTTTACCTTTAAGTATGTTTACGTTGTTTGCACATGTTGGCAAAACTGCAACTATTTAAATCAAAATCTGTTCAGAAAGGTTCTTTGGCCTAAATTGTCTGTTTTTCTTTTTTTGATTTAAGATCGTGATAAAATCGTGATTTTATTTTTTAAAAATCGTATCGTATATGATATTTTTGCCATATCGCCCACCCCTAGTGTATATTATCCCAGCCAAACCATAAATCCCATTCTTCAATGGCCAAATGTTATTTTACATGCCGTTGAAATGTGTGGCACTTTGTGCCGTGCTTTAGGAACATCGCATTTTATCTTTGGAAAACATGATGGAATTCACGAATTAGGAGTTAACAAACAGCATTTACTGAAAATAATATTCAACCTAACAAAAATAATCTGAATATTATTACTCAACAGTTAACAATCGTGTTAACATTACTAGTGGATGATTGCTTTTAACAAAGCCACCTTAGACTAGGAATGCATCCCACTGTTTCTGCATTTTCTTCTGCAAAATGAATCTTTGAGACAATAGCCCCATTCACACTGCCCTTTCAAGGCCGGAATCATGCGCTGATGCTCCGTCTAGCCATCTGTGTGAAAGTTACAGCGGGGGACAGCTTCTGATCCACCACAGGGTGTAGTAACAGCCACAGCAGAGGCGAGACGCCGTATGTGTGAATGGGAAAGTCAGGAGCGCGTGACGGGTGTGACGGTTTGATGGTGTTCACAGTATGACAGCTAAACGGCTCCTTCGCTCACAGATAAGAGAAATGTCCCACACTTCAACCCAAAAGGCAACTTTACAAGAACAAACGACAGTAACGTGGTAGCAGGTCGTGTCTTCATCTTACAAGAGGGAAAAATATACTCCAGTTATATGCTGAACAGCCTCTGTCATCCTGTCTGTCCTACCGACTCTTCGTCACATTTATGGGCGAAAAACAGTGTCTGTCCCCGGCAGCAGAGCCAGGCGGCTCCCGCAGTTGAATGGCGGTGATTATGTGACACAATGCAGAGCAAAAAACTTAAAATCACCGTGTCTTTGTCTCCTTCCACTATTGTGTTGTTGTAGTTACTGTCTCTGGAAACTTGTAAAGAAAAAATTCACCGCGATTGTCAGGTTCAGTGTGAACAAACCTAGGCGGCGAAAAGGCGAGCCTTCTCTGCAGCGATAATGCGGGAACAGGACAATTTTTTTTGTCAACTTGCAAAGATGCCACTGGTGTGTGGGCTCAGGCCGTACATATACTTACTTTTTAACTACATGTTTGAGTAGACGCCATGCGCCAAGTTTTTCTTGAGAGGTTCGAACATGTCCTTTTTGTAGAGGACACTGCCATACGTGTGGCAGTTGGCCTCCTTTTGGTCAGTTTGATGGATATAAATAGCCTTTTCTTCATGGTTGCTCAGAACCTGGTAGAAATGTAAACGGGAATACACTGTTTTTGCCACAGAACTCAAATGGTTGTTCCCACCTGGTCGTCATTGAACCCCCCACATAGACACAGTCTTCCCTCTTGTGGTTTCATTCCTTATTGACAGCCTCTCAAAATAATTCAAGCCATTGGCTGCTAAAAATTCATTAACATCCATACATGCATGTGAATGAATTGACATGCATCATAAATGCATTTATCCAGCTGGAATGAAACATCCAGGACCACTTGAGCGTTATGTATTTTCATGTTCACATGTACACGTCTTATTTTGCCTTTACACAAGCCTCGCCATGATCAGACCATAATCAGCTGATGTTTTATGACCATTATTTTTTTTTCTCTGTAAACCTGTGTCCGTTTTGGTTGTTTCCCCTTCATCTACATCCCTTCCATCTCCTCATTCACACTTTTCTCCCCTTCTTTTGTCCCCCTTCTCTTTCCTTCCACAGAACGCCTCAGGCATCACCGTCCCAAAGCCGCCCAAACCTCCAGACAAGCCACTGATGCCTTACATGCGGTACAGCCGGAAGGTAAGCAGGAAGGTAAGACACCCATCCACGGTGTCTGCTTTTACTGCTTGTCCTCCCATCCCCTGAAGAGTTGCAGGGGTTTTAGGGTGGGAAACAGCCAAGCCATGACGCCTTCACCACCACCTCAACCACCTAGTGGACGCTCTCCACTATCCTGTTGGCTCTCTGTAGCCTCCTTTGTTTGTCAACCATAAAGAGAAATTACAACATCTCTTTGTGTTTCCGTCTGCAAGCATGATCTGCTCCTGCTTTCATTTCCCCCTTTATGTGCTTGTTGCTTTGCTGCTTCTGTAGTTTCAGAGCTGAAATTCTAACATTGAATAGTACATAAAGACAAAATCTATTCTAAACATTCATCATGTCGTAAAACTGGTGATTCTGTCTTTAGAAATGCTTCATTCCATTCCATCCAGCCTTTTTGCAATGCTCGACAGTGGCTCTCACAGCTCAACACACTGCAACTTCAGAAAACACATTTAAAGAGTCGAAACGGGCAATTAAGAAACATCCTCACCAGTTTGACAATAAGCGTGCTCTGATCAGGATTTTTGGGGCTGATCACTGTTTGCTTGAAGTAGTATCAGGCGATACAGATCAAGAGGACTTTTCTTTACTAATTGTCATCTAGTTGCTAGTTGAGTATCTGGCTAAATCTGTACCAATGTACACGGATGTGAAATGTCTGTTACTCTAACCTCAAAGTACCTGTACCTTCAAACTGTACTGAAGTTCTTCAGTACATTTATTTAGCGTAAACTTGTTTATGTTGTCACATAAAATAACAGTTCACTGTTTAACACTACATGCTCCTCTGAAGAGAAACTCAGTCCTGTTGTGTTTATCTGTAATCTATTAGCTTTGTTAGCTGTAAGCTCCTGTAGCCAACACACACCGCAGCACTCTGCTGCTCAACGGCTGCTAACTAGCTCTCCTGCTGACCTTAGCATGATTTTGTATAAGGGTGCTCTGATTGATCGGACATGATTGTTATTGGCTCATAAACGTTGTAAAAAGTTTGATCGGAGGTCTCTATAGAGTCCAATCAGAAGAGCCGATCACACACGAGACAGCTTCTCTATGCACTGCTAAAATGCCACGCAGTGAGTGATTGTAAGTAGCGCTGGCACAGCGCTGTGGAGAGAGAGATCACTATGGTTACAGCAGGAGAAGTAGCGCTCCACCGCTGTCAGAAGCAGTCAGTTCAATTTATCATTTGGCATTGTCTGTTTACATTTTCTGTCGTCCTGAGTGGCGGGACAATGTAACGCTGTTTGTTTCCAGCCCTGCAGTAAGAGAGCTAACAGCTAAAGGAGCTAAAAGGTTACACTGGCGTTAAACACAGCAGAACTATCAGAACTATCACTAAATAAATGGACTGAAGTACTTTAGCTGAATACAGTTTTGTAGGTAAAAGCACTTTGAGTTTGGTGTTACAGACACTTTACATCTGTGTACATTTTATCGATCTGAAGTCACCAGGTACAAGCAGTGACCAGGTGGAGTAGCGGCTTCAGGGCACAAAGACCTTAGACCTTTCATTGGAGCACCCTTACTTATTTTAATGTGCTTGTGTTTGTCTTTTTGCCTGTTTTCTCAAGTTGCAATGTAGTGAGCTCTCTGGACCACCATAAATGAACTTTACCATTATGCCAGTTGATAATTCTGTCCAGTAAGAACTAATTTTTTCCTTTGCACTTTTCCTCCTTTGTTTCCTGCACCGTCTTGTAGTAATCTAACTTACCATTAAATGCAGTTGCCTTGTAGTAACCATTTGTTATTTTTGTGTATGTGTGTGGGGTGATGCCCCTGCCTTTGCATGTGTGTTTGTGTCTTGCGTTGCGTGCATATGCAAGGTATGGGACCAAGTGAAGGCATCCAACCCGGACCTGAAGCTGTGGGAGATTGGGAAGATTATCGGAGGGATGTGGCGAGACCTGACTGATGAGGAGAAACAGGACTACCTGAACGAGTATGAAGCTGAGAAGGTGAGCTGTCTGAAGTGTCATGATTACTGCTGAGGTTAGCTCTGCAGTTCATTTATGTTTTCTGTACGTCTTTGAAAGCAAAATTGTGTTGGTGGAAAGTAAAAATGTGTAGATCTTGAGATACTGTTGATTACTTCAGTACTGTTAGTATCGTAAGACTTTGTTCGTTTGAAGTGTCAGAAATGACAATTGTGTGTCATAAGAAAACAAACACAATAAGGCGTCTCCTTTAAATTCGACTCACTTGCTTTTCTCCTCTCCCTCTCAGATCGAGTATAATGATTCTTTGAAGGCGTACCACAACTCACCAGCCTACCTGGCCTACGTCAACGCTAAGAATCGAGCCGAGGCCGCCATGGAGGAGGAGAGCAGACAGAGGCAGAGTCGTATGGACAAAGGAGAGCCGTACATGAGCATTCAGCCCGCTGAAGACCCGGATGGTCAGTTTGAGAGATGATTGGTGTGCATCAGTCAGACTTTCAAAGAAAGAAAGATCTTCACTGATTTATTACCTAAACAAACTCTTGTTTTCATGACTGAATTTACTGAATAAACAAACTGACCTTAAAGGACAACGCAATGTGTTGTCTTAATGCTTTACTCTGTTTATATGTGGCGGACCCTGCCACCTTTCTAGCTTCTAACAGGGTTCTGGGGACCTGGTCTTCCCTCTGAGAATAGCTTCTTTATTCACTTCTGGAAAAAAACATATTTCTGAGTATTTCTGTTTCATTACCTCATTAATATCATAAGTATAAAAGTTCTGAGTTTGAATTTCTTCTCCAAAACTACATAGTGCCCCTTTTTAAAAATGTGTTAAAACCATGAGCAGAAGTGAAACCAGTGTCACTACAAAGCACTGAAAACATTTTTGTGGACGTTTTAAACAAATGCTCAAAGCATGTGTGAATGTAAACTGTCAGCCTGGCCCCTCCGTCCTCATGATGATCGCTAAAATGTCCTGTGTTCCTTCCATCCAGACTATGATGATGGTTTTTCAGTGAAGCACACAGCAGCTGCTCGCTTCCAGAGGAACCACCGGCTCATCAGTGACATCCTCAGTGAGATTGTGGTGCCTGATGTCCGTTCGGTGGTCACCACAGCCCGCATGCAGGTCCTGAAGAGGCAGGTGCAGTCACTCATGGTGCACCAGGTAGGTTGCACAGACTGAGATGATGTCCTGCGCACATGGTGAACAAATGTCAGGTACTGATGTAACTTCAGAGACTCTGTGTGTTTCAACTGTTTCTTGTGTGTTTCAGAGAAAGCTGGAGGCAGAGCTTCTGCAGATTGAGGATCGCCACCAAGACAAGAAAAGACGCTTCCTAGAGACCACTGACTCATTCAACACTGAGCTCAAGCGGGTACAGCCAGACTTTGTTTCTCTAGAGACAGCTGAGAGAAGTAGGGATGTGTGTGATTAGTCATCTAGTTGATTAAACATTGTTACCCTCACAATTGGCACCATAAATACCAACCGTACAAATTTACTTTGTACAAATTTACATTATAGCGTATACATAGTTTGCACTGAATTGTCGTGCCTTACCAGTCAAATGTTGCCTTATAAAAAAATATACGAGCATCCCTTACTAATGTTAACAACAGTTTCGTCTCAGATGGTAATATAGGCAGATTATTTTGGACAATGTTTAACCTTACAGATTAAATTGAGCTCAACTTTTACTGCTTTCTTACTTTTTGACTAGTTAACTAGTCTAAGTTTAAACATCAGGAAAATGTGTTGTAACATCCCTGGTTAGAAGTAGTAAGAGGTTTTATTCCAGATCATGAAACATCCATTTGGAATAATGTGTAGCCACAGGATCATGTTATTTAATTACCCCTGAACTAAATCTGAACCTCACCACAGCAGAAGAGGATATTACTCGTGTAGTGTGAGTTCTAAAATACAAAAGGAGCCAAATGATGAATGTTTTCACTTGACTTTATGTACACTAATCTGTGAACCTGTGTCTTGTTCTCACTACTGTGGTTTTTCATTAGTGTGAAAACTGTTTAAGGTTAATTTGTGACTAGAGAATTAGGTTTTGTTTACAAGTGTTTCCTGTGTCCAGCTGTGCAGTCAGAAGGTAGAAGTGGACATGGAGAAGCTGGCAGCAGAGATGGCTGCAGCTGAAGAAGCAGCCAGGCGTCGGGCGGAGGAGAGGGAGCGCGAGGCGGCCGAGCAGGCAGAGAAAGCTGCGCAGCAGGCCCAACAACAGCAGCAGGAGGCCGCAACAAACAAAGCTGCTGAGCAGAGCAGTGCTAATGCTAGCAGCACAGCTAACACAACCTCAGGGACCAAGGAGGAGGACAAGCCCACACCAATGGAGACAGGTATGGACAGTATTAAAAAAAAGTTTTGTTTACAAAACTAATTTGTTAAGTACTTTGTTACATTTTCAAGAAAATGGCTGTATAAAAGTATTAGTCCTTAGAGTTTAAAATAAATCAGCTTTGTAGAGTTTTACATCTCTAAACAGATGCCTGCATATAAATGCAGAATCTGTAGGCAGCAACACAATTTTGCCATCAGAAACATTCTGGTTATGTAGTATTAACCAATCACATGAGTGGACTAAATGCATGCAGGTAAACGGTGTGGGGAGCAAAGGAGGCAGAACATGTTGGCCAAAATGCAATCCCAGAGCCCACCAGCTATCATCTGACAACCATTTAGGGGTGTGAATCTTTGGATATCTCGTGATTAAATTTGATTCCTATTCTTGGGTGTCTGATTCGATTCAGAATCAATTCTCAATTTAATGAATACAAACTGGGGCACTATCTTTAGTCTTTTGCTCCATTATACTGCGTGCTAAACCATTCAACCAATCGAATGAAATACAATATGAAACACAACTTAACAAAGTTGACAGCATCAGTGTATTCATTTGAAAGCATCTAACAGTGATGCCTGTATGTAGATAACAAAATAAGGTGGTGAGCTCTGCTATGTTAGTAACGCTATATGTCCAACAGTGAGAGCAGCCTCTCTGCTGCACTGTTAGCTCCAGGAGGTCCATTGTACCAGATGCTGAGCAGAAGCAGAGTTTTTGATTAGATGTATTTTCATCACCACAGAGTTTAACGTGTTGAATGCCTAGTGTGTTTGTTAGCGCTACAAGCAGCTTGTCAGCTGGTTGTTTGTTACTGCTGACCGCTGCTCCGCTCCATAAACATTAGTCTGCTACATTTAGCTGTTCCTGCTCATCAACCTGGTGCATCAGAATTGTTTTTATTTATGAGGAATTTGCTGTGGTCAGTCAGTGCAAAACAACAAACAATACTGAAAGTAATTGAAAAATATAATATAAATATAAATATAAATAGAGATGAAAAAAAATAGAGTAGACAATAACACACTAATGGATTGGGTGAATTTTAAACTGAATTTTGAGTTTGTTTTGACCCCTTGAGCTTGCTGTAGTGGCTCAGTGTTACAGTACTACAGCAGCAGATTGAGCTTACCTATGTGTAGTCGGCAGTTAAAATGTAGTTTTCAAAGCATATGAAATACTGTATATGCCTGTATGAATCAGCACACATCATTTATGTGAAATATGTGGATTAAAATGTATCATTTGTAAATGTTATGGCATAAATGGGAATTCCCATCATGTGTTAGCATCGAGCGAGCGGGTTGAGTGCTTGTTATATAAAATAATTTTGGGAAGTTTCAAAAGTGATCCAACGACATTGTCACAATATTAATATCAAGGTATTTGGTCGAAATATAAAGTGATTTTGTTTCCCAGTCCTAACAAGTGCTTTTGAGGAGATTGTAAATTATTGTTAATATTGTGTATCGTGATGCATCCTAAAAATGTCAAGACATTATATTAAGGTCATATCATCCAGCCCTCCTCCACATCCATTTGATCTTAATCAAATCTCCCTGTCTCTCCTTGATTCCTTCTCCAGATGAGGCAACGCCTGCAGAGCCTTCCTCAGACCCCCAGTCTGCTCCACCTCCTCCTTCTGACCGCCCCTCTTCTGCCTCTGATAAAGCAACCCCTCCCCCCGAGCCCCCCAGGGAGAGTAGCACTCCCATCAGCAGTGCCCCCAGTGATGACAGCAACAGCAGCAGCATGCCCCCTCCTTCCTCAGACAGCACCCCCGGTGCAGCAGCCCCTGACCTCCCAGCAGCCCCAGAACCCAACTCCAGTGCAACTAACCCTAATGCGGCTACAGCACCTCCGCCTCCCCCGGCCTCAGAAGAAGCAACCCCTCCTCCACCACCACCACTACTATCCCCCAGCCAGAGCAGCCAACAGTACGATATGTAATAGTCAGTCAGTCAGATCTACAGTGGTAGCTGTACAGTCCTCACTGTTCTGCAGCTCTCCGGAGTTGAGAGTAGGTGTAGAAGACTTGGGACTGGTATGGTGGCTCTATCATTACAGTTTTGAATGAGAAGTGCTGAGTGGTTGAGGGTCGGATGGTCAATAGTTAACATGTCTTTGATATAAAAGTGATGTGGGCTTTTCATCAGCCAGCCTCATGTAGCTGGACCAAACAAGGATCAGGATTTCACTTAAATCTGCGTACACTTCCTTTTAGATGTACTCGGCATGCCTGGTTTGATGATGTGAGTGGATGGATTGATATAACACCAAAGAGTACAATAGCTGACCTGACGCAGTTTGTGCTCCAGGCACCGTACAAACCACTCCTTTCCTCATCATGTCACATGGTGGACTTTTTAGTACAAGATGACCACATACACCCTTCAAACAGGATAGTGGTGGGGTGGGGTATAAGTGTAAATAGTCAGCAGTGATACACTTCACATCACTGTAACTGCTGTCTGTAATCTTCCAAATCCATGCGTTCACCTTGCATACATTTCCAGTCAGTCGGAACATTCACGACATTAGCAGTAAAGCTGACCTCTGACCCAGGTTTTATGTCAGCTTAAGTTGGCCTGAAGTCCAACGTCAAAAGTGATTCTACATCAGACCACAACTGTCATGTCAGAATGTCACATTGTGAAACCGCAGTGACATGTTACATGTCCAACAGTCCAAATCCTAGATACTCAGTTTACCATGTGACAGAGAAAAGCTGCAGATTCTCACATTAGAGGCTGAACTGCACTTTTTTTCCTTCACTTTTTGGGCTTGAAAAATTATAACAACAATTGATGGGATATCAAAATTTCAAAATTGTCAATCATTTTAAAATTGACTAATCCTTTAAGATAGAATTCTTCATCAGCGTGCTACTGTGCCTGTTTGAAGCAGCATTGTACGCAGTGCTCCATAATACTTCTCGTCTCAGACAGCAGGACAAAGTGATTTCGGTTTGTCTTCTCCATACATAAGTTCAAATGCAAACCTTAAATAACTCCCACTGTGTAGACCTGTACTGTTGGATGTGGCTGAACTGTTTGAGTTACACATACTTGCATATTGCTCAGTCTTGATGTATAAACCTTTAAATCAGCCCACATATATTTCTTAAAGAAGACCCCAGCTGCAAACTCTAGAGGTTTTGGTACATGACATGTCTGAAAGCTCAGTGTATGTTCTGGTGATAAAGGGCAACCTCGCATGAAAGGACCTCAACCCCCCCACCCCACCCCCCACAATTTAAAACCTCAGAATTTTGTAGTTTCAGTTTGTGTGATTTGCTAAACTACTACTGTTACTTTGTGTTTTTAGAGATCTAGTGGAACCTTTTAGATGAATATAATCAAATCCAGCCTTCGTATTAAACCTGTACTCTTCAATCAGACAACAGGTTTGTTTGATTGGGCATGACACATCCCATGATTGTTTCCAGTTTTAAAGTTAATATCGATTTGTGCACCCACATTCTGCATGCTTATACTAAATACTAACCATAATCCTGCAAGCATTTGAACAGTTTCTGAAGTCTTGGTCAAAGAGTTTAGGACGGGTGATGTTTTCAATGTAAGAAGTGTAAGACAAAACACAACACACGATGTGTGAGAAACGCAGGTAATGATATGGGTATGTCTTCAAGGTGCTTTGTAAAATCTGTGGATGAAAACATGAATTGCATTTGTTCCCCTGTACTCATCATATTTATGTAGAGAGAACTGACACCTACTCAGTCATCATTTAATCTGTAAGAGCGTTTCTACATATTGAGGCTGTTTTTTTAGACTCCATTCATCCTTTAATCATATTGACAACACAAGCATTTAACTTGAGCAGAGATATGCACACGATGCCCTCATCCAGACCTGACCTCAGTCACTTGTGCATTTAAAGGACTGTTTTCTTACTTGAATTGGACTGTTTTTAGTAATATGCCTCTGTTTTTTGCATCTTTCTTTTTTACTGTCTCAACTTAATCTATCCAAATAAAGATGATTTCTCAGTCTTTTAACCTCTTTTTTCTGATGATATAATCTCTTAAGTTTGGCCATTATTTCAGATATTAGTTTTTATATTGGTCTCATTACATTCTTGTCCAAGTAGACCAAGTACAAAAAAGGAAAGGGCAAAAGAAACGATGAGCAGAAGTGCTCCATAAATCATGATTAACAAACTACAGATGCAGACTAAACAAAGCATAGCATACATTTAAATTAGAGCTTAAGTGCTGAGGGCTTTATGTATGGAGACAAAGTGTTCATTACTAAATAAATACAGTTGCATACAATAAATAGACAAAATATATGCAATGTGATCAAGATATTAAAGTAATCCAATACGTTTGTATACATGTATTTTATAGAGAAATTAGTTAAAGGAACAGTTCACCCCAAAAGTTATCTCCCCCTTCCATGCTGAAAAACAACTGGTATAAAGGAAATTTAAAAAATGGCTCCATATAGCTCATGCAGCATAGCTAGCCCTGAGATGGCAAATTGGTCTGATAAGATGTTAAGTTTTACCCTTTTTAAAACCAAAAGCTGAAAGCTTAGCACCCCGTCTGAAGTGGGTGCATGAGCTCGACCACGAATGGTGGGTGTAAATCATGTCTTCAAATCAAGTAGGACTAAGGCACAGCTTTTTTTTTGTCATGGTGTGATACACTTCCACAGAATTTAATATAATAAAAAAGAAAGATATGTAAGAGTTTATAAATATATATGCTTTTAGACATACATGCCTGTCCATATGAATATAAATACATTTGTGATATAAATGTAACATAATATACAAATATATACTATGTATGATCTCAGACCACTGGGGGCTCCCAAACATTAAGCACAGTAAAAGACATCGTCACTTACTGAGTGTTTAAAATATGGCCAGGGTTTCCAGTCTGAAGAGTGAATGCAGTCATTGCAGAAGTGCTTTAAACCTGCATTATTTCTGATGGCCAGCAGGAGACGACTATCAACATCAGCTGATCGGCAAGATTTTAGTACATGGCCTGGTATACAATCTGGACCAGCAGCCTTATTTATATTCACTCAGCAGGATTTTCACATTAAATCTGCTGTGAGTACTGACAATGGGCAGTCCTCTGGAGGTGGAGTAGACTTCACAGCTGAGTCTTGTGTTCAGCTCATCTGGCAGCACTCCTGCTTTTGTAGCTTGTGACATTTTGAATTGCCTGCCACGTATATTGAAGGATAATAATGTGGTGGAAATTATTGTTGAGAAGTGAACACAGAAAGATGAATAAACAAAAAGTTGTCTTTCTGCAATTTAATAAAGTGGTATAATAGAAAAATAGAGAATAACAGAGTCAAACCATTTCAGCTCAAAGGTCAGCACCATTCACCCCAGGGTGTTCTGGGTGAGTCTGACATTGAGCCACAGTGAAAGTCACAGTTTATAGATTAGTAGGAGGAATAATGAATAGTAATAATACGCACAGTGAAAAGGTAATGATTATATGTGAGGTTAATACATTCTTTCTACTACAGATAACGCTGTGGGTTAGTGAGCGCACGTTAGACAGAACATTATAAGTGATATGTGTGTTATTTCATGGCCAAGTAATGTAACGTTACTGGCCTAGTAAGGAACAACAAATGCACTGCTCCGAAACTTGTATAGTCTAACACAGTAGTGACAAGTATCATAAACAAAACTCTGGCACACACAAACTGGCTTCTGATTTATTGTGGGCAAAAACACAACAGATAAGCAGCAAAAAATAAGACGAGTGCCGGATTTCAACATGCAGCTAACTGTTGCCAGGACAGCAGAGATGCAGGTTGGTCATATATTGGTCTCATTTATGAAAAAAATAATAATAATAATAACACTTACTTGAATGTGATTCTAGGTATTCTAAACAATGTGTTTGCTCAATTACAATAATTGTCACTACTTTTTTGCAACTATGTTGGCTACAGAGAAGCACCTTTTAGAGTAAATTAAAACATACTTTTTCCAATCTTTCTTCTTTTTACAAGTTTTATAATGTATTTACATATTTACATATTATTTAAGCTGTGTTTTTCTGAAGACATTTATAACAAAGGGTTATGTCATGTCATGTATGGAAGGAGAAAACATGTCTGGCCGTGGTGAAGCCCCCCTGCTTGGCCATGCGGCCAACAACAATGTACAGGTGTTGGCTTTTGTTTTTCACTTTTGACTGACAGCTGAAGAAAATTCCAGAATGAACTCTGACCTGAGAAGAAAGACTGCAAAGATTCCTGAAAGCCACAGCCAAACACTGTTTGCTATATGAAAACCTCCTGTTTTTATTAGTTAACGTTCTGACTTTTGAAGACTTCTTGGCTCCATGCATCCAAACTCTGCAGCCGGTCACTGAACACAAAGACCGGAGAACACATGCTGTGTCTCCTCTGTGGCCTCAGATAGCCCTGTCTATGCCTAGATCATCATCCTGAAGATGTGAGACCATCTGTGAGATCGTCAGCCCATCCATCAGCACATGAAAGTAGAAAATAATCATCTTCATGCGTCTGTCTGAGAGTTGCTTTTATTGATCTTTATTAAGTTTTCTCCCTTTTGCGTTTTTGAATCGTTTTGGATAACATTCATTCATTGATCCATTCATTCTGTCAGCAAAGGTTTAATAACTGCATTTACAATTCATCCCTCCATGCGAGTGGTATATATGTACATATGCTTATATGTTTGGTGGTCCTTCATCATCCATGTCCCTTAGTAGGTAAATAAATATTTTGAATTAAGTTGTCTTATTTGTGTTTTCATTTTCATTTATGTCAGAATTTACAACTTTCAGATATAAGACTGATTCATTTGATGTGATTAGTTTTCCTCCTAATTAATTTACCAATCGATTAATTAATCAATGGAGATGGTGCCTCTCTAATGAGTGCTTAATAATATTGCATAAATGTGGTGAGAACACTCGTGGGTGGGATCTGTTTCGGTTTTTTTGCTTCAGCTTGTTCTCCAGATGAAACTGCTTTGACCAGACAGCCATCTTACTGCTCTGCAACGCACGCTTTGCAAATCGACATATGTATGCAATTGATTATGTTGATGCGCCACCCAAGCTCTGACTGGCATATTGAACTGAACAACTCTCCATTAAAAGGGAATGTAGAGGGGGGGGGCAGGTTAACAAGTGGGGTGCATTTTGGAGACACCTTTAGTAGTGGGAACTATCACAGTACTTTGCCAGGTGTTTAAATGTCTGTCTGTCTGTCTGTGAGCAGATTTTTGTCAGTGTGACTTAAGTCAAAACCGTTCAAGAGGCCATCACTAAATGTTTTGTTGAGATCAGAATGGCTGAGTTAAAAATGGGTGTGGTCTCATGTAATGGTGTAGTTATGACTACTGAGTAGGCATTGGTCACACTGTAAACATGTTGATGCGGGGCAGCTGCAGTTCATTTTGTAATTTTAGTTTTAGTTTTTAGAGTTTTTTGCTGGTCTATCAGCCCTTTTGGGTCTTGTTAGTATCACCAGTAGAAAACTCTTTGACTCCTTTAAAACATGATATTTCTGAGTCTGGTCACAAATGAATAAACTAAACTCAACTCAGACATTTTCTGAGCAGCGTCTGATCACCTCAGCAGGGAAATTCACTTGTTACAGCAGCCATGGGTAGATAGATATTGACCTGATGATTTAGAATTGAGTATGTCGTTTTGTGTTTCTAAAATCACAGAAGTCACGCTCAGATTCCATCAGGAATCATCAGTCAGGCTTTAACAGACGCCTGACTGAAGCCTTTGGTTCGCGTTTGACCTCCTGGGTTTGCTTTCTCAGCTACCCTGTGCCACTGACGCGCATGTATGGGCGTCACCGGCGCCTGTGAGGTGGGCGGAGAGGCGCACCGGAGCGCAGCAGCGCAGCAGACACACAGATGGTTAGTGTCGGTCACCATGAGCCACCGGCACCGCGCGCTCAGCTGCCTCTCCATCGCGCTCGTGCTGCTGCTTCCTCGCGGTCCGGAGCGCGTCGCGGAGCTCGCGGTGGCGGCGGAGTACTCCTCCAAAACCGACTTGGACTACGAGTTCGGGGACTACCGGGGGAAGTGGTGCATCGACGACCACGGTTTTGTTTACGGTATTGGAGAGATTTACTACCCGAGCCCCTCGGCGTGTCCGTGCACGTGCACCGTGGACGGTCCCGTGTGCGTCCGACCCAAGTGTCCCCGCGTCCACCCCAGGTGCACCCGGATCAGGTATAAGGCGTGCTGTCCGGTGTGCGAGGCTATGGCCAGGGTCTGTGTCTACGCGGGCAAGACGTACCGACTCCTAGAGGAGTTCAGGGTGAGAAAGATCCAAACTTCTACACCCTCCCTCCACCTCCACCTCCACCTCCCCGTCCCATACAAGTTCACACTGCTAGGATTTAATGACGCAGCTGCCTTCTGTCAGATATGCTCATCACATAACTATCATATAATAAAGAATATAAGGGAGTGCACTGGGATGCCATCAGTGGGCTCATGTGGTACTGAGTGCTGTCTGTGTGGCTTTGTCTTCATGATTCTATTGTCATGTCAAGTTAAAGGTATGTGGTAGCCGATCAGCAGACACTGTGTTGTATTGATCATCTATAATATTAATAAAGGATTATCATGTTCATATATTGTAGACAATGGAGGAGGGAATATGTGTATATTATCATTGTTTGATTTAACAGAGGGGTATTCCACATTAAAGTGTGTCTACATGTCTTGGGGAGTTATTGTTAAAAAAAATTAAAAAGTAGCAGAAAGCCTTTGATGGCTCCAGAGGAAGATGCATGCCATCTGATAAAGTGCCTCGAGTGATGTCACTCATTGGCTACATTGCATTGTGGGTGATGAAGGCTCCAGGTTTTGAACAGGAAGAAGTACGTGTGGAATAAAAAATATCTCTGCTCTGCTGATTTGGATCAAACTGTTAGAGGAGTTCAATGTCAGACCAGCGGACTGCTTTTCAACACCTGGAGCCTACATTACCCACAATGCAACTGAGTGACATCACTGGAGGCAGTTTATCAGATGGCATGCAGCTTCTTCTGGAGCCACAAACTGCTTTTTCACATATGCACTCCCTGACACCTGTAAACACACTGTAATGAAGAAATGGGAAAGAGTTTTCCATCAGGCAGCGGGGCACGCAGCAGACGCCATGACGCTTCAGTTTGCCTGTAAACCAACAATGCTGGCAATAGAAAGCAAAGCTGCTCTAATCATTTGTTTTATTCACGACAAGACAAATGATGTGGGAGGAGTTGCTTGTCGTGACAAACCTTTACAATTACTACTTGCTGTAAAAAAGAGCTAGAAGGAGAGTAAATATAGGGCTTAACTTAACGAGATGAAAACAATCAAGATTCCAAATGAGTTATAAGGCTGAGGTGGTATCTGCTGGATGTGTCAATAGGCATGTTTGCCTGCAAGTTAGCCATAACAGCCTTTTAAGTTGATAATATATCAGTGTTGTTTCTACAGCGACTTTCTGCTGCCCCCAAGTGGCCAAAAAACAGGTTTAAAGCTGCTCTAATCAATATTTTGTGTTTAATCAATGACACTACTAACTAAATTACTATGTGTAATGTAAAAGGAGTCACTGGCAGTGACAACCTCAGAACATTATCATTAAATTTCACCCACTAATGAAAATGTAGTCATTATCTACTCAACCCCATGTCTATGGAAAAGCGGGTGAAGTTTTTGTTGTCAACTAAACATTCCTGGAGCTTCACAGCAGAACAGCGTTGCATCAGTCACATAAACAACTGGAGTAGCTGGGGACAGAAAACAAGTCTCTGGGAGCCAACGGCCGAGCTCTAACGCTTTTAGCTTAGCAGCTGCAGGGAAGATTTCAGCTTTAAAAAGGGTGCAAATAACTCTTCAAATAAATTAGGGATCTCAGGGCGTCTGGAGACTTGGATTACACCGGACGAGCTGTATGGAGCCATTTTTTTAAAATGTTTTTGGGGTTGTTTTTTACATTTTAAAACAAGTCTCCAGCTACTTCAGTTGTTTAGGAGAAAGCTGCAACGCTGTTTTGCTGTGAAGCGACAGACATTTTTTGTGCACTACTAAACATTTATCCTTTAACTCTGAAGTTCCCCCTCAGCTGTACGCGATGTAACTTAAATACCTAAAACCATCAGTTAATAGCTGCACTTCAGGGCCAACAGACCTGCATCACCTACAGGCAGGACACGAGACAGCAGACCTGTGGATTATACTATCACTTTGTATCCTGTAGGTGGCGCGTGGAGAACTGGCCCGACAGTGGCAGAAAGCGCAGCCTGCTAAATCTGAATGAGAGATTGTGTGCGAGTTACAAGGCGGTTCTATTAGCAGCATAACATTTAATAAAAATATTAATCTTTGTGCTGTTGCGTCATCATGACAGCAAACAGCTTCCATGCTGACATGTGCTCAGTGGGGATTGAGCAGTGGGAGTGTTTTATGTAACTGATGGTGTATTAGACAGAGTGATCCGACCAGTCCAGTAATGCTGGGAACAGGTCAGCTGTCCTCGTGTGTGTTTGTCGGACACTGACTGCCTACACATGTGTACTTTTACGGATTTGTAAAAGCTTGCCGTGAGTGAAATTCAGATTGTGTGTGTTCCAGTTGTCGAGGTGTGAGCGGTGTCGCTGCGAGGCCAACAGAGAGGTCTACTGCAGCATTTCAGACTGCCCCGCCCCTCACTGCGTCAACCCCACCTACGAACCCAACCACTGCTGCCCCATCTGTAAGACGGGTAAGACTCAGTCAGTGTTTCTTCTCTTCGTCGGTCCAACACTGGTCCATGACACAGTCTCTCTAAAACATTCATTTCAGAATGTCCCTTAAATGTGTTGTGGAAATTCACAGTCCACAGAGGATTATTAATGTTTTTGGTTCCCCTTCGATCTTTACTGTTGCACCACTCTTACCTGGACTATGAAATGTCACCTGACTTTCCATCAGCATGGGGGGTTGGATATAAATGTCTGAATTTTACTTTTTTGGGTGAACTGTTCCTTTAAGACATCACTTCCATACACGGTGGTGTACGAGCACAAATCTGCAAGTTTCATCCATGTGTACAAGTCAGGAGCATAAAAACCCCATGTGCTGCCATATCCCATCTCACACACACACACACACACACACACACACACACACACACACACACACACACACAGAGTTTAGCTCATGCCCCCTGCGTGTGTTGTGCACATCATTAGAGGCCTGTCGTTGTCACAGTGTGTGTTCATCCTGCAGCTCTCAGAATCAGCACCGGTTACGTCACCTCACACACCCCGCAGCTTACACAGCCATCCCTGTTATGTCATGTGTGCTTTCACTGCAACTGGCATTTAAGTCCCTTTCTAACATTGGTGGGATTTGTATATGCATGTGTGTGTGTGTGTGTGTGTGTGTGTGTGTGTGTCACACAGTAATAGCAGCAGGGATAATAATAACTCATGTATTATGTGTTTTTTGCAGAATAAAATGAAAAAAACAATCAAAAGCACGATTTAATGATTCATCACAACCACCTTAAAGAAAACCACATGAACATGCTATCTGCTTCACAGTTACCTTGCTGCTTTATGGTAGTTGTGGTTAAATTGTAGTTTCTATTTATACTGCTCCTCTGCTTGACTGACAGTGGGACAGATGGTTTGATTGGTTGCATCACTGTTTTGTTGGGTTTCTTTGCCTTTTCTCTTCCCACTGCCGCCAAATTCCCTCATGTCAGCTGTTATTTATCGAACACAGTTGGATCTGGCATCTGAGGAACTCTACTTCCTGTCCTCCTGCCGACTGGCGTTGGTAATTGTTTCACAGGTAGCTGCCAAGTAAAGGAACCCCCATCTGTGACTGAGGGATGCAAATAATTTCAAAGGCATGCTGTTTACCTTTTTGCTCGGACGGTATATTCAGTATATCCAGCCCAAGCAACACATGAAACTGAAAACATCATGTTATTACAGGCACGTGTTGAAGGGAAAAATAAACGGCATTTGTGAGAAGGATTTTGTAGTGAAGCAGACAGCATCTGTAGCTTTTCCTATGTGGTGCCTGGATCGTATCGCCCTCGTCTATCGATATCATCCACACATCGATAAGACTACTTCATAATGACCTTGAACCACGGTTTAAGAATCTGTGCTACATCAGACCAGCAGTTGTTGAGGCATGCACAGGTCCCCACAACTTGCAGTCGAGGATCTTATTTAAACACAGAGAGTTGTGGCCACTGGGGGGCAGCACAAACATGCTGTAAACACAACGCCTACATATCATGAAAAAAAACTAATATAGCAAACTTGTTTGCCAACAGTTTCCAGTTTATACATCCAGTTACAGAACAACATTAGCATTTATTTGGAGCGGTGTTTCTTGCCAACTCTCCTTTTAGCTCTGTTTTGGTCTTTACCAACTCCTGAGAAAATATCTGCCTCTTTAGCTGATAAATGCTCCACTTTCTTCAGCTGATAGTCAGTAACTTTCTCTGCCTGCCATTTAGAGCAGACAGGTAGTGTACAGTTGGTTTTAAGAGCTTTTATCTGAAAACAGTTGCCAACAACAATGAGTGTGCTGAGACTAAACAAGACAGAGATGCTTAAGTTGCTGAAAGATGCTTAAATCCTCCAGAGAACTTAGAAGAGCTGCTCTGTGGGGCTAGAGGCTGATTAAAGGAAAAGTTCACCCAAAAATTTAAATCCAGTCATTTTCTCCTCTCTCCCCATTTATTTACGTAGTGGCCTGGCCTTGTAGCTTGAAATAACTGCCAAGATGGCTGCTGAGTGGAAAGACTTTCTGGTGTCGCATGACAGAAATAACATTTTCAACAGGAGAAAGTGCAGCAAGACACTTTCCTTCCTGTGTGAGCAACTTGCCCCTGTGGGCTGCTGTCTTTCTTGTTGCTCCAGGTCCCAACTGCTTCGCTGGGAACCGGGTGATTCCAGCGGGGGAGCGCGTGAACACTGATGAGCAGACAGTTTGCTTCTGTACCTACCGGGACGGGACGTGGCACACCCATCCCCATGCCACCTGCGAGCAGCGGCCTCAGCCCAGCCTGACACCCAGCACCCGTACCGAGCCCCCCGGGGACGGGCAGGGCAGGAGGAGAGGGGGGAGTCCGTACATCCCCAGACTGGATGTGATACCATGAAGTGGAGTGTTAAATAAGTATCTCGTAGATGCAGAGCCACTCTGCTGGTACAAATAAACTCTGACTTAATCTATTAGTATTAGAGGAGCTAAATTGGGCTTCAGTATAGCATTACTAAACCTGCACATGTATGTTTAACACAAGCAATGAGATGATTTGAGAAAGGCTGTGCCTCAAAGATAGTAAGCTGGGTTCATCTGCAGGGTGGTGGTTAAAGAAGGGGGTGGGGGTTGAGGGGTGGGGAGGGTTGCTACACCTGTCAAACGTCCCATTCTCACACATGCAGCTAACAGTGATTAAGGTGTCAGATTTACCATCAGTAGTCTCAGTACATTTTGAAACAACGGGGCCTCGATTTGAGACGGAGACCGACAAAAGCAGGCTGCTCATTTAGAGCTGGTGAACGACTCAGCAACCGGCCAGCTAACCAAATGATCGTCAACGTTAGCTCCGTGTGGGGAAAGAATGAATTGTCTCCAGCTGGCTTGTTTCAAAACAAGAACCTTTAAAGCAACATTATGTAGTAATTTGGTTGTAAAAATACAAATCCCAGGTTTCTGCAACAATTCGTCAGATGTAATGTAACATTACGTGCTAACTACAAACAAAACTGTGCACATCATAACAATGTCATGAAGTAAACATGCATGCTCTGCCATTTTTGCCATGCAGCAGTCACAGTTTGCACAGGCGCTACACACAACTCAGAACAGTAACAACACACAGAGCTAATGTAAGCTGAGCCAGAGACAGTGACATCAGGCTGTAACATGCTACAGGCTAAACCTCTGTTGAAATGGGCTGACTTGGCTTATGATCAAAAATGATGAGTTGTCAACTAACAAACATCAAGTAAGAGCAACACAAGACATATAACTTAGCAAGCCAGCTAATAGGAGTGACTATTCAACAGCTAGTCCAGCTATGTGTCAGTCTACGGGAACAGCCTGACATTCCGAAACACCTCCATTGCGAAACCCCTCCATCCCGACACACCCCACTCCGACACACCGCTGTTCCGAATCCGACTTTCAACTTCCAATTACTTCCCAATATGGTTAGGGTTAGGGGTACCACAGTAGCCTTTTCGGAATAGCGGGGTCTTTAGAAAAAGTGAGAAACCACGCCATTACGATGAATGGAAGTCTATTTTCGGAACAGCGGGGTTTCGGAAAAGCGGGGTGTAACCCTGTCTACAGCCTTTTACTTAGCGGAGCAGTTGCCAACGACCAAAAGCCGGTCTGAGATTTACTCTTGTCTCTCGCTCGGACACTGTGTTTTTCTCTTCCTCTGTCAGCGTCCTCTCCAGTCTCTTCACCTCGGTCATGTTGTCCGTAGAGGCTGCCGAGCCCGGTTCTGGTGCCCGTTCTTGCCCATGTCATGAAAAAACTAAGTCCAAGGCTGTCTGAGACAGAGACACCGTTCACCCTAGTACAAGTACAAGTGATCCATGTAGAAGACATAAATAAAAACAATTATTGTGACAGTTGAGGTTCCGGTCACTATGCCTCCAATTGATCATGTGCCCTGGCTACTTGGCCAAGGGGATGTCCCTTTGGCTGACTGGCAAGCACGCATGACTCTTACCCGGGAGGTGTGGGTTCAATCCCCACCTGGGCCCTCTTCACCTTGCCATATTGTTATTATGGAATAGAATTATTATTGTCCCAGTACTATCAGTATAAAAAGGGAAATTGTAAGATTAGACTGTTATTCTATCCTAATATACTCAGTAGGTGATCTGAGGTGGGATACCTGTTATCCTCCCTCCCCCCTCCTTGTAGCAGAGCGAGTGTGGGGGCAGAGAGTTGTTTAGTTCGATGTGTTCGTCCAGTCTGCCTGACTCCATGATCCTATATCTGACTGAGGTTTGTGACAGACCGGGGCTCTGAATATCAGTATCCTAACTGTGATGTGTATTGATAAATTCAAGGCGTTGTCTGTGGTCTTGGTAATCCCGCCTTTGTTTCTCAGTCCCGCCCTTCTGTCAGTGTCATCTTGGATCTATAATCTCCGAACTGTATACTATGAATACTCAATTCTGCACCATATGGTAGCCGTCATATTCTGAATAGCATTGTCACCTTCATGATCGAAGTGACAGTGGCAATGAGAGGGAGAGGATCATAGAGACACAGTGGCGTCTGTAATATTCCTACTATATTTCTATGATCATTCAGTAATGTCTGTGCTGCTGAAAATGTCCCCCAGACCAGCTCGCTTCTCACAAGATATTTTAGGGAGACATCACTACAAATAGAGTTTTAACTAAAGGGTTAGACTTTTAAACAGTACAGGAGAAAAAGCTTTGAAGAACAGGACTAATGAAATGTAATCTCAGGGTTAACTTCCCCTTTCCATCAAAGACCACGACACGCTGCTGACATTAGCCTAATAGCACCCAACACACAGATTACACACAGTGGGAAAATACACTGCCTGGCAAAAAAATAATATATAATTCCTGCAGTGATTAAAATGTTTCAGCTGGCAACAAGTTATTTAGCCCTAACTGATGCAGTAAGTAGCTTCTCATTTCTTAAACAACCATGTCAGAAGATATATCCTGCGGTAGTGGAAAAGATGTTACTGTTTCAGAAGGGTCAGATTATTGGCCTGCATCAAGCAAAGAAAACAACTAAGGAGATTGGTGAAACCACTAAAATTGGGTTAAGAACTTTCCAATGCATTATTAAAACCTGGAAGGATGGAGGTGAGCCATCATCTTCCAGGAAGAAATGTGGTTGTAGTCTTCAGTGATCGTGATTGGAGATCACTCAAGCTTTTGGTGAAATCAAATGGTAACAAATCAACAGTAGAACTCACAGCTATGTTTAATAGTGAAAGTAAGTCCATTTCCACTCACAATGCGAAGAGAACTCAAGGGACTGTGACTAAAGAGCTATGTAGCCTCAAGAAAACCAGTTATCAGTTAGGCTTATCGGAAAAAATGGCTTCAGTTTGCTAGGGAGCAATAAGATTGGACTCTGGATCAATGGAAAAAGGTAATGTGGTCTGATGAGTCCAGATTTACTCTTTTAGAAGTTAGAAGAAAGGCGGATGAAGTGATCACCCAGCATGCCTAGTGCTTACTGTACAAGCCTGTGGGGGTAGTGTTATGATCTGGGGTTGATTCAGTTGGTCAGGTCTAGGTTCAGCAACGTTATGTGCCCAAAACAGGAGGTCACCTGACTACCTGAATATACTGAGTGACCAGGTTTTTCCATCAATCGATCTTTTCTTCCCTGATGGCACGGGCATGTTCCAAGATGAAATGCCTCGATTCATCTGGCTTTTCTTTTGGCCCGGCAGTGTACGACACAGTGGTCTGGGTATCATCAGATAATCTGTAATTCACTTGTAATTTAAAAATTAAAGAAGAAAACGAACTGGATGTGTTATAATGAAGAGGGGTTTGTGTTATTTTGTCATGTGTCCCTTTAACCCATAACCTATTGGAGTTTTAATGACATGCTCTTTTTGGCCATGGAATTAATCTTGGAGTCACTATACAAAATAAGCCGGTTAGCTAGACATGCTTATGATGGCAGCGTTGATTAGAGCAGACAAACACACAGTTGAATCCATTCCTGACACTTCAGCTCTTGTTTTTTGGTTTTCAGACAGTGTAAAAAAAGACACCATCCTGCAAGTATTGCTCTTTCTACAGCCTCTCACACAATAAGAATTGGAGACAGGCAGTTTTCACTATTGTCAGACATGTTACAAAAAAAACAGGGAGAGAGCATTGAAAAGAAATATTCACTCACTGCTGTTCACAAAACTATAGAGTTTATCTCTTCCTGCACATGTTCACATCTATAATCTATCTACAGTGGGGGTCCATCCACTCATACAGAACATATATATCATGGCAGCAGTCCTGACAGAGTCCTGACTTGAACCCCATTGAGAATATGTGGACTGTGCTGAAGAAACAAGTCTGTGCCAGGAAGCCGACAAATTTAGGTGAACTTCACCGATTCTGTCAAGAGGAGTGGTTGAGAATTTAGCCAGAGTACGACCAGAAGCTTGAGGATGGCTATCAAAAGCACCAAACTGAGGTGAAAATGGCTTACTAGAAATACTGTATGTATATTTTTGATCTTTATGACTGGATGGAAACTTTTGACCACAACTGTACTTACTAAGTTGACACCCCTTCACCCCATTAAAGCCTCCTGTAATTCCTTATGGATTATGGATAGAGTCGGGCGGTTCCAGGGTGTGTGACATGAATGTACTGGTGACAGTAAGTGGCGGAGGGGAAACAAGTGCTGGGCGCAGGTGGCTGCCTGGTTATCCTCCATGGACCTGCTGGTTTCCGTCTGTAGGCAGAGCGAGGCCGGAGATTTCCAAGTGGATCACACACACACACACACACACACACACACACACATTGATGAGAATGACTGTGTAAGCAGAAAAATGACGATGATGATGATGATTCACACACTACCTGGACTTACAGATGGTATACATATGTAATATTTAGAGTACATGCTAGTAAGCATTTATCACCTGTATACTGTACATAGTCTGTTTGTGACTGGTTTTATTCTGAAGTTTTTCTGGCAACTCACACATCAAAGTGCTGATAGCCAGAGCTTGTATGTGACCCACATTCCAAAAAGTTAGCTCCTGGGGAAAAACTAATTTAACAGAAAGTGATCATTTGTTAATTAGTATTACATTACATCATCTCAGATAACAAAATTATTTTTGTTCTTGAGAAAACAAAAGGTCATTCCAAGTGTCTCTAAAATGTCTGGGTGGAAACAAGCACTACATAATCCCACTGTCACACCTGTCCTCACAGGAGCCCTAATGTAACACCCTTATGTAGAATCAGCAGGTAAAACATTCTAATGGCAAAAGTTCATAAGTTATATGGTTTGTTTAGAAACATCCAAACTGCACCCACAGAGCAGTGTGTGTGTGTGTGTGTGTGTGTGTGTGTGTAAGTCCTTTCTCATGACTCTCATGTATGAAGTTTCCTCATGATAAATGATCTTATCTTGAGAAACAGGCCGGCTCAACAAGATAAATTGACCCATTACCACAAGGAAATGAGCTTTGTCATCTTGAGATAAAGGAATAAATAATTTGTCTCTTGAGATAATGGCGTCAAAAAAGTGATTGTACATATGGTCATTGGGGGCCTCCCTAGATATTTTAGGTGTGTACTCAGTTGAAAACAGTTTGTCAATATATTTAATGTTCGACCTCATCACCTACATTGATTTTTGTAAATAGATGCTTTTTGTGAATTTGAAGCAGCAACATGTTTCAAAGAAGTTGTGACAGGAGCAGCAACAGACTGAAAGTTGTGGAATGCTCCAAAAACACCTGTTTGGATCATTCCACAGGTAAACGGGTTCACTGGTGACAGGTGATAAGATCATGATTGAAAGGGTCAGTCGTTCACAACCGAGGACGGGGCGAGGTTCACCACTCTGTCAATCTCATGATTGTATAAAAGGAAATTACTACATGGACTCAGGAACACTTCATAAAACTGTTGTCAGTGAATACAGTTCATTTGTAAATGATTGCATTGTTTTTCTTCATGTGTTAGTGTCCCAGCTTTTGAGGGAAAATTCTGTCTGTTCAAACATTATCACTCTATCCTTGTCTGACGTTCCATCATCTCCATGCTGGAAATGTCTTGTGTATAGCTGATTGAGGAAGCGTGCCAATCAGCTTGAGTCAGGTCTGAAAGCTCTTTAGGACTATATTTAATAGTACTCAGGTTTATAACCCATCCCCAGTGTTTCTTCTTACTGTGATCTGAATTATTTTCTTAAACGTGTGCTATGTGTTGTGCATCTCAGACAGTAATGGCTCCTGTTACTGTGTGAGAACTGTACAGGTGCCAACATGTTTATCTGTGATGTAAAGGTTGGAAAATAAAGGCTGTACATCAACATACCATCACCCAAACCCAGCCAGGTCTCAATACACCCTCTACTGGTAGCGCTGAGGAGGTGCATCTACAGGATGAATTAAATCCCTGTTTAAATAAGGCAAACCAGGTTCACACCAAATACAAAAACTGGACCACCTGTTCAGAAGTGATTTTATGCGTGGCTAGAAGTAGTATCCATATTTGAAGAGGAGAAAAACACATCACAGTAACTATTACGACAGTGAAAAGTAATCTTGGTACAATATGACCAACCACCAAGCTTAATTTACAGTCACTGTTTCTCACAACCTGAGCACAGATGTACGTAGCAGTAGAGTTGTCATGTTGATCAACATCAAAACGTGTATGAAGTGCAGCTGTGACAGTGTCACCTTTATTTTCCAAAACCTACCAAGACGCTCAGCATGCAGAGATCATCAAAGTATACATTATTTCTGGAACCAAGCATCATGAATGTTTCTAAACCGCATCAGATCCATGCAGAACATTAACAGTAGCTCCTGTTTCAATATTTTAACTACATTTCCTTCAAAACATTGTTTCCTTTACATAAAGTGGAAATGAAACACCAAGACATGTGGCTTGATTACCAACAGTTTTTATTGAAAACAAATGGGTGCAGGGTCCAGCTTCAAGCTATGCTGCCAGCGTTTGAGGCAATCCTGGGCCAAAGGTCAGCGCACTCTTTTGCCACTGGACCTGTGATGGCTGAACCTGCAGATACAGACAAGGAGAGCAGAGTTACTTCAGTTCCAACACTGCATGCTCCATTAAAAACATGAAATCAGGGACAGACTGCTGCGCTCCAAACTAACACAATATTTATAGAAAGGAAAAAGTGTGAAATGTACTTCAAACACTGGTACAACATAAACATGAAGTATAATGCAGTATTGACACATAACATGCTGCCTTTGGTTGTACAGTGCAGGTTTAAAAGTGTCTCATCACTGATTGAGATTAGTCAGCCACAGTGTGTCGCTGCCATCTCACCCACAGTGAAGAGCTTAATATTCCCTTCTACGACAACTCACCAAGACACTGAACAGACAAAGCAAGTGCTTTTTGAAGGGGAAATATCTTCCTATTTATTTTAAAAAAGTTTCATATGTATTGATTGTAAGATAGCGCAACCATCTTAGTTTGTGGCAACTCCTTCTCAATACAACATAATTCAAATAAGCAGGGTGTGACCAAAGCACTGAGAATGAACTGAGTGACAAAAAATTTAAAAATACTGAAATAAAACTGACAGACAAAGCAGGTGCTTTTTGAAGGGGAAATATCTTCCTATTCATCTACAACACTAGTGTGTCAAAACACACTAGTGTTGACACAGCAATGCTTTTAACTAGTGAAGTGATGGCACTTTGGAAATGATCCAAAACTTAGAATGTTATTGAAGCAGTGACAATTGAGAAACTTCAACACACAACCCTGATAACCCCTGAAAAAAAAGAAAAACTACAGTGACTCAAGACACATCTACCAAGCTGGAGGTCATTACATAATAAAGAGCACAAATAAGGAAATTTGTGTTTGGTAGATTATTTCTTTGCAATAAATCTTATACTGTTGGAAAGCCTGTTTAATTCTCTTTTTAAAAGGTGCCGAATTTGGTAGGATCATGCACTTGTGGGATGAACAGCAGAGCTGAGTATGTGGGTTGCACCCATGAAAAATTTCCACTCCCAAATTCTGGAAGTAGTCTCCGCTGTGTGTGTGTGACCAGGCTGGTGACCAGCATGAGGAGGAGGTGCCAGGCTGTTGTGGCTGTGTATGGTTCTTCCACATGCTACTGAGGATTGTGTTTGTTAAATTAATAAATTGCCAAGATGTTTCTTCAGACTTCGATCATCCAATCCACCAAACTACACCAAACAAGAGTCTAGAATCAAGTCAAGAATAAGCTGTTTGGCAGAGAAGATTTGGCAAATTTTTCATGGGTGCAACCCACATACTCAGCTCTGCTGCTCATCCCACAATTGCATGATCCTTACAAATGTGGCACCATTTAAAAAAAGGGAAATAAACAGGCTTTCCAACGGTATAAGATTTATTGCAAAGAAGCATTGTTACAAAGAAATCATCAACCAAACACAAATGTCCTTACTTTTTGTGCTACGTTTACACACAAGCAAAAACATCAAATCTGCTGTCTCTTGTCACGACAACTGTACAGTGTGCACAGCGATAAATGGGTCTGGTCTAACATCCACACAAACTCACCTTTCATTTCTCCTTTGTTGTTTACTATGACACCCGCGTTGTCTTCAAAGTAGAGAAACACGCCGTCTTTTCGCCGATACGACTTCCGCTGCCGTATCACCACCGCAGGATGCACTGTGGACAGATGGAAAATGGTTAACTCAAATGTACGCATTTGTATGATGTACACCTGTATTCACCATGACTTCAGCTTGGGTGGAACAGATGAGGTGACTGTGACGGACTGACAGGAGAAACTATTCACTTCACCTGTAAATTAGACAGCCTGTGATTCCAGTCTACCTCACACTCCGCTTATTTAGTTACAAAGACGGCCCCTCACTTCAAACATCAGATCAAGGGCCCTCCAGCCCCCAGTTCCTTAAATTCAAGGGCCAAGCACTGTATAGTTTGAGATAATCAAGGTTAAAGCAACATTATGTAGACATTGTCATTTTGTCAGATGTAGGTGCCAACTACAAACTAAAATCATGACATAATGTGATGTGTTGAAACTTGTCAGTTGAAGTAAACATGCATGTAAGGCTGTGATCCTACCCTCTCACTGAAGTTATAGTGCAGAAACAAATCAGACACCTTTCACCCTGTTACAGGACACCGTACCATCAACATGACTCTGAAGCTGTTATTACAAGTTCAGAAAGTCACCCATGTCCATTTACTGTATGTGTTCTTTCAAGGTCTTGATTTTGTTCCCCTCAAACATTTAAGTTTGTTACCTGCAGACCTGTATGAAGGTAACTTCTGTTACACTATAAATCATTCTGGGTGTTTATAAAGACACCTGGAAAATGCTGCAATAATTTCATTAGAACTTGTGTGAAACGATAATTTGAGCTGTACTCTCCAAGTGTCGCTGAAGTTCAGCAAAAAAATGACCTCAAGTTTTAAGCAGATATGTGTAGTTTTCAAACCAAAGCAGCCAATACAACGGTTCTCCACCAACTCCTGAGCATTAACACGCTGTATTCAGAGAAGCTGTTTCCACTCAAACTACTCTTTGGTTGTACTGTGCAGGTTTAAAAGTGTCTCATCACTGATTGAGATTAGTCAGCCACAGTGTGTCGCTGCCATCTCACCCACAGTGAAGAGCTTAATATTCCCTTCTACGACAACTCACCGAGCCACTAAACAGACAAAGCAAGTGCTTTTTGAAGGGGAAATATCTTCCTACTCATCTACGACCTGTGTCAGTGTTACCAGTGATACACATGTGCTGCACACATTCCACTTTGGATAAACTTTGTAGGTGTGTGGTGAGGATCATTCAAACAGTGCTGCTGAATTCAACATTTCAGCACTGACATTTCTTACTGAGGCAGTGAGCACAGAAAAACTCACAGTCCAACATGACAGAGGCCGAAGAACTCATGCCCTGCAGTCACAGCACATGATCACAACTCAACCAAGCTGGAGGTCATTATATACCAATATATAAGCTAGGCAAAGACATCAAATCCCTTCCTGTGTGAATGACCGTGCTGTACGGTCAGTGAGCATGGCGGATCTGACACTCACCCTTCTTCCGGAGTTCTGGTTTGCCTTTCTTGACTGTGGCCATGACCATGTCACCCACTCCTGCAGAAGGCAGACGGTTCAGACGACCCTTGATGCCCTTCACAGAGATGATGTAAAGGTTCTTGGCACCTGGAGGAAAAGGGAGAAGACCAACATTAGATAGGGGCAAGTGTGGGAGAAGGTGAGGTAAACTACGAACTAGGAGAGAAGCTTCTAAACACTGATGTTCATACTCCACAAATGACAGTGCTTTGTGTCATCACATCAGCCACTGTTCCCTTACCGCATACTCATTTTACAACATGAATTTACATTTACTCAAATTGTTTTGCACCATTAACACTACTGCCTGCTCACATAGAGCTAGTCTAATCACCACCCTATAACGTATGTAAAACAAGCTACAGCTTTATCTGCAACTGTTTCCACTCAAATAACTCTTTGGTTGGAACTGTGCAGGTTTAAAAGTGTCTCATCACTGATTGAGATTAGTCAGCCACAGTGTGTCGCTGCCATCTCACCCACAGTGAAGAGCTTAATATTCCCTTCTACGACAACTCACCAAGACACTGAACAGACAAAGCAAGTGCTTTTTGAAGGGGAAATATCTTCCTATTTTAAAAAAGTTTCATATGTATTGATTGTAAGATAGCACAACAGTCTTAGTTTGTGGTAACTCCTTCTCAATACAACATAATTCAAATAGGCAGGTTGTGAACAAAGCACAGAGTGCACTGAGAATGAACTGAGTGACTGACAAAAAAAAAATCCAAATCCTACTTAAGTACAGTATTATCAGCTAAAAGTATCAAAAGTTAAACTTGTTCTGTAGAAAATTGGCCCTGTAACTAATACAAGATAGTTTCATCAGATTAACAGATACGATTGAAAATCAAGCATTTTTACAAGAATTTACAACAATTGACAAGTCTTCCTCATATTCTCCATATCAACCTTCCTTTAGCACAAAACCTAATTTGCAGGTTAATTGAGGCATACCTGTGTTGTCAGCGCAGTTGATGACCGCTCCCACTGGGAGACCCAGTGAGATGCGGAACTTGGCTCCAGATGAACCACCACGTCCTACAAGACAAAACAGAGTTAGAACAATCAACTTAGCCTGCGCTCCATCCAAGACAAATCATCTGTGATGAAGCCAATAATGAAGAATCACATTTGAATTTAGCATCCAGTTTGAGATGTTAGGTAATCCAACACCACTTGATGCTACTTTGACAGTTCACGCCATGACAGGTCCAAACACCCTGGGGTGAAGTGCAGCCACTCCAACACACATGTCAAACAATGAACAGTTAAGAGATTCTAGACACGTGTTACGTAGTCAAAAACACTGGAATCAAACATCACCTTTTTATGAACTAGGTACAACAGTGCCCACAAGAGTGACCAGCTTTGAAGACTCATCTCACCAGCGATGATATTTGTAACTTGTTCAAGTGGACCGAGCTTTGAAAAGTAACTACAGCAATGAGTTATTAAGCTGTGACAGCTTGATAATGTATTGATAACCAAGAATGCTTTAAAAAGTCAGTACACAAGAATATGCTGGCAGTTCTCTGCGAAATTAAGACTGATCTTACTGAATCTGGCATCAACATTTATGCATCTGTCAAGACCAAGGCTTCCACTACTGGGGCTCCATGCCAAAAAAAAAGCAAACCATTTGCTGATTGACGCTAGCATGTTGTAAGTTTCAAGTACACCAGTTTTGAAACCTGAATTTATTTCTCAATGTACAGATGTTCAAACACAATGGGATAACATTCCAATGCATGTACTCTCTGAACATTAAAGTACATTGTACGTCATTTGTTCAACCGCCGTGTATCGCAAAGATAATATCCACTTCTAAAATGAGTTAGCCACGATTCACACCAACCAGCGTGCCGGCTCTGCCTAGCTTTCCCACATAGCACTAGCTAGCTCGGACCAATCACGCCGTGATGGAAGAATCACGGTGAAATACTTAAGTAAGTTTATAGCAGCAAATTAAATATATCACGATCAAAGCCTGTCTATATTTTACGCCAAGCAGTATAAATGCTAATTTTCGGCCTCCCGCTTTGCTATCTTTATGCCTTCATGGCGGTGACAGCGAAACATGGCTTCCGCCAACTAGCCAGCGAAAATGCTATCGTTCTTTACTTCTAAATTGCTCACACAAATTTCAAACTAATCGCGAAGATATGTTGTCTTCCAACATATATCACAAACAAACAACATTATAAGATCTGGCGGGGCGTGAAAACAACAGATGAAAGTGGATTTCTCAAGGTGGGTTTCATACCTCTCTTGGACATTGCTGCAGTAGGGAAAGAGGAAGGTGCAGAAAGGAATTGTGGGATATAAAGTTGAACAGAACTACATCCGGGTCATAGCGCGGATCAATGCCGCGTTCAGGAGCTGTCGGAAACAATCCCACAACTTTGAGTTAGCTTTTACGTTATTTGATCGTTGTCTTTCGCAGATTTTTTAATGAAAATAAATAACGACATTCATCCTATACATTTTTAAATTCCCTTACTCCCTATTTTCGTTTCATTTAATGAACCCAAACATTACAACAACACAATGTTTAAATTCAAACAATAAAAACACTGTTAAAATGCTCGAAATGAGCTATTTTTTTCTAATGTTTTATGTGATGACATCACTTTGACATTTGTTGTTGTTAATATTGACATATTTTTCTAAAAACATGTGAGAAAGAAGAAAAAAGGGACATTAAAAATGAGTAAGAGAAAACATATACTGTATTATATATTTATTTAGCTTATTTACTTATTTGCCACTTGGGGGCAGCAGAAACAACCTGTTAACACAACACTGACAGTAGAGGTCATTTGCTTTACTGTCTTCACAGACAAGGCACTTATAGAGAACTGACTGTATGATTTGAACGTCTTGAGTTACAGAGTGGACAAGAGGTAACTGTCAAATAATCAATGTATTGTTTTTGACAAAACAACATCACTTCGCAAAATTTAAAAGGAATGGTTGATGAATAAACTAGCTGCATGATATAGGTGTATAATATATGCTTGCATCCCTTTTGAGTTCACGTGTACAGTCTGCTTTGTCCCTACCTGAAGAGGGCACCTGTGTTGTGCATCCAGTCCAGCACCTTGATGAGTCCACTCAACTTCCTCTCCCTGGATGAATACAGGCACAGAGAAACCTCCTCCTCCTCTGGTAGTACCACCACCTCTTTGTTCCTGCTGATTTTGATATAAACATACAAATGAACCCTTAGATGCAAAAGTGGGTGAATGAGGTGAGGTTGTTTTCTTGCAATATCTTCATATTTATTATTATTATTAATAATATTATTATCATTTCATATTCCAGCTAATCCAGCAAAAACATGTTTTTGATGTCATGCCATTTAAATGTTCTTTTCCTTTCTTTTATACATTTAAATTTTTAGTATTACTACCCCAAGCTACCATAAGTTGGTCAAAAATGACCCGCATGCATTTCCTATGGAATCTCATAGAAACCTTTGATTCTTATCAACTGTGACTGTCAGGAATATATTTATTGTGGAACACACACTTTACATGTAAGTACTATCATCATATTTTACTCATACTTAATATTTTACATATTTCAACAACATACTTGCACATTCATGTGTGGGTGTGTTTTATCCATATTGTGTAGCAGAGTAAAGTTATGTGTTATTATCATGTATCAACAAATTGGCCAACTTTATATCTTACATTTGCTAGCTACCTTAACTAGCTAACATTACTTTACTCTGTGTGTGTGTGTGTGTGTGTGTGTGTGTGTGTGTGTGTGTGTGTGTAATTGGTTGGTCATTGACAGTTCCTCTTTCTTTTCTATTTTCTTGCGGGTAAGTGGCCGTGTTTGCTGAGGCTTTTGATGTCATAGTCCCTGTTTAGTCTTCTTGTCACCTCACTGTATGCAGTCCTTTTTGCTTTATGTGGGAGTTAAAAGTACAAATCTTTTCCATATTCCTTACTGTGGGGCTGGAGGCCAGAGTAATGTCATCCAGAGTAACTATATCATTAGATAATGTGTCTCTAAGATATTTAGGGCCCAGCAGAATCAGTAGCAGAGTATTGCAGGTCGTAGAGGTTTTTATGTCCTTCATACATGCCTGAAGGTGAGCTAACTGATTAGTGTTATCTGGCTTAAAGGTTAAGTATAATTGTGTATCATCTGCATAACAATGAAAATTTGTGTTTTCTAATGATATTCCCTAAAGGAAGCATATATAAAGTGTATAATATTGGTCTGAGCTTAGAACCTTGTCGAACACTGTGACTAACTTTGGTATGCTGTGAGGATTCATTGTTAACTTGTACAAACTGAGGTCGGTCTGGTAAGTAGAACTTGCACCATCAGTGCAGTTCCTTTAATACCAATTAAATGTTCCAGTCTTTGTTACAGGATGTGATGGTCAATGGTGTCAAATGTAGCACAAGATCTAATAAGACTAGTAGAGAGACAAGACCTTCGTCAGATGCGATTAATAGGGACAGATTGATCATTTTGAGTATACTGTATAGGTGCTAAGTAGAGGCAGAACTTCTTTAAGCAGTTTAGTTGGGATTGGGTCTAACAGACACTTTGATGGCTTAGATGAAGAAATAATTGAAGTTAGCTGGTGAAGGTCAACGGTAGAAAAGTAGTCAAGATATGTATATGGTTTGATAGCTGTTTCTGAGGGTTCTGTGTTAGAGGCTAAATTGATACCATCTGAGGTCAGAAGGTGATGAATTTAGTCTCTAATAAGTAGAATTTTATAATTAAAGAAGCCCATAAAGTCATTACTGCTGAGTGTTATAGGAATACAAGCAGGCAGCGGTCAGTATTGTATTGAGCCATAGTTGCATGGAACTCACTTCCAGCTCAGATTACGAGCGTTCAGGCTGCTCTGCAGAGAACTAAAGCTCAGGTTGTCAGTCAGTTTTAATTCTACTACTTGAGAAAACCGAATAATAATCTTCTGAACTGTGTGTGTGTGTATTTTTGGATAGTGTTGTGAGACTTGTTTTCGCTACGCTATCATAGATAGCCTCAAGTGTAGCTGCTACTAGCTTGGTTTTACACACAGACAAGCAGACACACTCAAACTCCCAAGCTACTATGCCTACCATGCCATATGAGGACTGCAAAGTCCTTAATAAAGCAAATAAAAAGAATGCTGACCTGAAAGAGGACATCTGTCCAGTTTCATGGAAGTGGCATCTGAGCAATCCAAAAAATAATGTTCCTCAACGCAACCATCCGGGACACCGTTCAAAATGGACCCTGGCACCAACCTTTGACTTTCCTTCTGCTCAACTCCTTACCATCGGGAGTCATGGGCCGAGGTGGTGGTCCATGGTAGGAACAGTCGGACGGCCCAGTCTGCCTCGCCACCTGGACCTCTCCAACCGCTACACGGTACTGTCCGCTGACGCCACGGCCCACCCAGGTGACCCAGCTGTCGCTCCGGCTGCTCCGACTCGCCCTGTTCTGGACCCATCGCCAAGAACGACACCGGCCGACACTGTCACTCCACCTCTACAGAAAAACAGTGTTCAGGCGGCCTGCCACTCTACCCTGAGGCTGGATTGATGGCCGTTGACCGAAGCAACAGCGCCTTCTCGCCGCAAGATGTTAAAGGACGCTGTACTCAGATGGTCTGGATGTCTTCCTTGCCCTGAGCCGAGAGGGGATCCTCCTTCCGGGTTCAAGGCCGCCGGTCCCCCTTCACATCACCCACCTGCCCAGGCTGCCCACCTCCAGCCTGTGACCACCGGCGTGCAAACAGGTCGCGCACTCCCAGGCAATGGGAGTCCACAGCCGTCACCTCCCCGTCTTCGTCCCCTCTTCTCCCCGACCACATTGATAACCAGGGACTCCATCATCAGGAATATTCGCTTCTTCAATGCTGTCACTTGCTGTTTCCCTGGGAGCCACTGTACCCAATACCCTGGAGAAGCTCCCAGGGCTGTTGCTTTCACTCCCCTCCTCTATCAGCCGGGTGATAGTTCACGTAGGGACCAACGACTTAGCCTGTCAGCAATCAGAGCTGACCAAAAAGGATTTTAAGGATCTTTTATGCTTTTTAAGTTCCTGTGGAAAGTCTGTTTTTATTTCTGGCACATCCCCACAGTGGCCAGTGGAGCAGGGCGTTTTAGCAGATTACTCAGTCTCCGCAGCTGGCTCCAGTCTGCCTACAGACCCCTCAACATCGGTTTTATTGACAATTTTAACATGTTTTGGGGGCATTCAACCTTCCTCAGGAGTGATGGACTCCATCCCAACACGCTGAGTAGCCACATGCTTGCGGCTAATTTACAGTATGCTGTACAATCCGCTGCACTATTTACTTTTTCTTCTTCCTCTTCCTCCCCTCCTTCACCTGCCCTTCCTCTGTCAACAACACCAAACCATGTCCCACCTGATGCCACTAGCTCCCCCTTGTGGAAGGATCAAAATGCAGCCTTTCCTGTTCTTGTCTACATCACTAACAGAGTTAGCATGAAACACCACCACAGTAAACAAACTCATGGGGTGAATTTTATTTATCTTACATCCATATACACACACACACACACACACACACACACACACACACACAGTCGTCTGCTAATCCACCCCTGACCCTGAATATGGCACTTTTATATGCAAGATATCTTTTAAATAAGACATTTCTCATTAATGACCTGATTTTAGATATAATATTGACCGCAAGTTTTTAACAGAAACATGGCCTAACACTGATGTACCAATAGCCCTCATTGAAGCCTCACCACCAAATTACAATTTTTCATTCTCCAGCAGAATAGACAGGAAAGGTGGCGGCACGGCAACAATCTATTCAGCATCACTCGGTTTTAAAGGAATAGTTCACTCTAGAACGAAATTCAGTCATAATCGACTCACCCTCATGCTGATGAGAAGTCTGGTGTAGTTTCTTATTCCTCAAAGTGCAGCTGGACGGGGGTACCGTCCTGCTGCAAAAATCCATATAACGGGCGTAAATGGTGTCCGAGACGAAAAGGTCCATAAAACTACACAAAAACTTTGTAATATTCCTCCATACTGCTCGTCCGCTGCAATCCAAGTGTCCTGAAGTGGCGACATCCAGAGTTTACTTGAAACGACATCATTTAGTACATTTTTCTAGCCTAAACAGTCACTATACCATATTTGCCTGGAGGCATGCTCCCGCATGCACGCGAGTCTCCCTCACAGCCGTTTGCACTACGGAAGCCGCGCCAGACAAGTACCAAATTTTCCATGAACAGCTTAACACTTACAATAAAGCAATTAAAGATGCAAGACAATCACATTTTTCAAAACTGATAGCTGACAACCGGAACAACCTCAAAATCCTATTCACAACAATTGACCATCTCATTAACCCTGTTTATATGAAGTCTAGCAGTGAGTCGTCCATTTCTAAATGTGAAGATTTTGCAGATCACTTTAGAAGTGAAATAGATGATATCAGATCACTTTTAAAAAAGATCAGAATCTTAATTTTATCACTACAGAACCTTTGTTTTTACATGAGGAAACACTAGAGAAGTTTGTCCTGGTTGATGCTGAAATGCTTGGCAAAGTTTAACTAAGACAGCTTTTTATCATCTAAAAAACATTGCCAGAGTGCGACTGTTCCTTTCCAAAGCCAGTACAGAGACACTAATCATGCTTTTATCACCTGCCGCATTGATTATTGCAACACCCTACTTTCTGGTCTCCCAAAAAAGAACATAGCTCAATTACAACTACTCCAAAATTCTGCAGCACGGGTGTTGACTAAGACCAGAAAGAGAGCACACATCACACCAATTCTAAAGTCTCTGCACTGGCTACCTGTCTGCTTCAGGATTGATTTTAAGATCCTTTTATTCGTTTTTAAAGCTCTTAATGGCCTTGGCCCAACTTATTTATCAGATTTGCTTTTATCATATGAACCCTCCAGAACCCTCAGGTCCTCTGGTCACAGCCTTTAAACTATTCCAAAAGTGAGGCGACTCACGGCGAGGCCACCTTTCAGTACCACGGTCTACGTTTGTGGAACAGCCTCCCAGAGGACCTGAGGGCACTGGAGAGTGTTGATACTTTCAAGAACAACCTTAAGCCCTTCATTTTTAGGCTGGTTTTAACTGAATTCTATTTTTTTTATTGTTTTTTATCTTGCTTAAACCTGGCTTTATTCTATTTATCTATTCACTTACTATTCATTTATTTATTTTAATTACTTTGTTTAATCATGTTTTACTTTATTAATGATTTATTTACTTATTTATTTTATCGAGTTTTATAAAGTTTTAGACTTTTAACCTCCTTTAGTATTTTATCATTCTTAGTTTTAGAGTTTTATTATTTTATCTTTATTTTACTGCCTCTAGTGTCTCCTCAGTGAAATACATCAACAAAAGCGTTTCCTCAATTCCGCAATACCTGTTGTTAATGCAGTGTTTTATTTATTACTATTTATTTATTTATTTATTTATTTATTATTACTCACTCTTTTATTTTACTTATTGTGTTTTAAGTAGCTGGATACATGTTTGTGTATGTGTGTGTATATCGTGTGTGTGAGTGTGGGTGTATGTGTGTGTGTGTGAGTGTGTGTGTGTGTGTGTGGGAATTCTGTAAAGCACTTTGCACTACATTACGATGTATGAAAAGCGCCCTACAAATATAGTGTGATTGATTGATTGATGATCAATAGAGGTATGAATCTCTGTCAGCCTGGCTACAATGCTCAAAAGAAACTTGGGGTTATTCTCAATTTATTCTATCAATCTGCTCACGATCGTTGTCCATTTAAATGAATGTTGAGCTGAGTCAGTTCTCCTATAATTTGCATTAATACCAGCTATCACAAACCTTTTCTTTTCATCTTCTAGAAGCCAATTGTTGTTCTGGTCATAGAGTGATACATATTACACTATTGCCTCCTGTGATTCTTGTTTGTGATGAATCTAACATTGTTTTGATGCTAAAGAATGACATTTCAACACACATTTCTGTTTTGCACCAAAGCAAACTCCTTCAGTATTCATCTCTGGTGAGACGGATGAAAAGCAGCTCCTGTTTGATGTCACACAGCTTTTAACTGAGGAATCATTTGAGTAAAGGCAACAGATTCTTATGTTATTAATAGCTATATTTTCAAACAAATCAAATTAAACAACTCCATAACCACGTTAAAATATTCAAACCAAACAAATCAAAAGGCTACTTGTGCTTCTCCACCAACATCCCAAAGACAGCACTAATGGTGTCCAGCTGCTCCTGCTTTGTCTTTTCTCTCTCTGCTTCGCTTTCATCCAGCTCCCTCTGCCTCTTCTCCTGCCTTTCCTCCTATTATCTAGATTAATGTATTAAAGTACAGGTATTTATCACTGGTTTTCTTCTTAAATCATTGCTGTAATTACGTTTCCCTACTGCCATCATTTCTGTTTTCTGCATATGAATTGTATAACCTGAGACCAATGATTATTCAGATAGATAAATCCATTAAAGATCGTCAGCCAGTAAATACATTAAACTGTATATTTAACCTTAACCTTTGGATCTGACAGGGAGGCGGGAAAGTAGGCACCCCTGTCTGTTACCCTGCTCCAACAAATCTTTGCTGTAGGAAACTGTCACAGCCAGTATGCTTAACAACAAGGGTTAGACCCAAATGCGGAAGATAGGCGAGGCAGCAGGATAACTTTAGTGATTTATTTCAGACAGCTTACCTGGAGACCAGTCGGCAATCAGGCAGGCAGGCACACAGGTATACAGGTAAGTTGACAGGCAAGCAGGTATACAGGTAAATCTGGAAAAAAAAACTCAAACACTGGCACAAACTGATGTGACCAACTTGGCTGTAAGTATGAACTGGCAGAGTGTTAGTGGGAATGAGCTGGTTACGTATTTGCAGGGCTGTGAGGGGGAGTGGAAACTTCCCTCTTCCCTTCTCCCTCACCTGCTACTTTCCCTGTGGGTGTGTGTGTCTGTGGGTGTGGCAGGTGCAGAGAGGCGCACCTGCAGATCATCAACTCATCTACCTCTGCTATTTAACCCTGGTCTCATCTCCACTCTGGTGCCAGATTGTTCCATCCTGTATGGTGATTATTATCAGTGCTGCTTGCTATTATGTTTAGCTTGTTATACTATTTTTTGTATAGTATATTTTATAAGATTTCTCTTGTGTTAATGCTCAGTGTTTTTTCCCTGTCTGGGCTACGTCTCATGTTCGTGTTTTGTTTGCCTTGTGTGCAGAACCTCCAGCGTCTCTCTGTTCTGCTTCCTGCTCTGCTGGCTCACCTGAGTTCCCTCCACACTGTCACCAGACAACCCTGCCTGCCTGCCTGCCTGCTGACCTGCCCTCCTCATCCGCTATTCCTTCGAAGAACTCTATTCCAAAATAAATTCCTTTAAACCTGATTTCCAGCCTCCGATCTCATTTGGGTTTAGAGAAAAACCTCACCATAAAAGAATAATCTGGCCAAATGGACCCAGTGGAGACCAAACACCTGCGCCATGCCATCACCTCACAAGGAGTCATGGTTGGACACCATGGCTGTGTCCAAATTCAGGGGCTGCAGCCTTCAGTGGCCTAGCCTTCGCGGTCCACGAGGGCCGGGTCCTTCGGACAGGTCTTTGAAGGCCTCGTCCACCGTTGTTAAATGGGACGGTCTAGCCTTCGGAGTATTTCCTGGTTGCCTCACCAGATGTTCCCGCCCCTTACCCTTACTCACGATTGTGAATGAAGAGATGCATTAAAGTCTGTTTTGGTTCAAATCTATCAAACGTGTACATTTATTTGTGTGTGTATAAAAATTAACAACAAAATGTGTCAAATCTAAATTGAATCATCAACATTGCAAAATAAACATTAACCCATTGGTGAATAACAACTATATTTACCATAGCATCACCAGTGTCACATATTTTAACTGAAAGTTGAAATTTGGAGGTTTTGAAGTTTAACATATCTGGCGTTGGATGTTCAAATGAATAAAAACCGAGTATAAACCCATTACTTAAAGCTATGGTCTACGATTTGAAAGATTTGTTATTATTATTAACATCATTTAGATGGTGGTTATGACCCAATAGTACCACCCACACAATGTGGAGAGTAAAAGGAACCAAAAAAATCCATTCTCTCTAGTGTCTGTAAAACTGAATTGACCAATAGGAACTATCCGGCCCGGATGGCTCCTATTGGATCAATTTTCCGATCCAATCCTCGTTCACTCTCCTGCTCCTGCTGACGTCTGGTCCCGACCCACTTCCGCATTTGAAACTACAAGCGACGAGAGGTTTGTTTTGCCCTGAGCAGTTCAGCTGCCTCTGCTCGCCCCACCGACAAAGAGTCAAAGAAAGAAAGTCTGTCACTGAAAAGACACAAAGCGAGATGAGAAACAAAGTGGGCTCAAACCGAGTAAACATCGGTAGTAAGTCATCGTTTGAACGGTGGCGAAAGGTCCGTGAAGATATGGAGTTTCTGTTGAGCAGGTAACCTTCGTCTTTATTGTGGATGTTGTGACACAGATAACTTTCATGCCGATGCTGCTGATGACTGTGAAAGCTGCCGTTAGTTTGTTTCTGTGTTATTAGACGGTGTCTGTCTCTGCAGTGTTGTCAACAGTTGTTTACTTGTTCGACGGAGACGTTAGCCTCTATGCTAGCATTGTAAGCTAACAACAAGCTAACATTGCTAACATATTTACACCAAATCAGCCTATTTATTTGCTCGTGGCAGCTAAATGAAGCAGCAAGTAAGATGAATGAAGGGATGGATGAAATCCCAATGCGAAGCGGAGGGGTTTCGGATTTATTTCCGGATTTTTATCTTATTTGTCCGGATTTATTTCTCCATAACAACCTCTCGCCCGGTCACTACTCAGCTGTTTTGCTAACCCTCCTCCCGGTCTTGTCCGTTTGTTTTCAACGAAGCCTTTGCTAAATCAATATGATGGATTATCATAAACGCGTTACGATGTGTGTATTTGCGTGTCTTATCTGTCATAAACAAGAGATTACGGTTTACGGACACGTTTGTGTCTCGGAGCTGTCTGAGTAGCACCAGACAGCAGCTAGGACACACACAGCTGGTCTGAGACACACACAGGTTTGTTTTTCAGCCACAATGTGGAAGCGATCGTTGTGATGAAAGCTGGCGGCAGCATCTGTTAGTCTCTTGGCCCTCAATAACTTTTAGAAGTGGCTAACTTAGCTGTTGTAACTTATTATGTAGCTGTAAGGTAACGTAGCTGTAGCATGCTAATGATGTTACGCTAGCTTGTCTGTGGAGCTTAGCTGTGGACATTGTAATGACTTACAAGATTTATGTGAGTTTCAACGTGCATTGTAATAACTTTATCTGTGAATCCGACATCGTTACTCCGCATTCAAAGCTGGGCTGTATTTGGTTTCTGCCGGCTTGTTGCTCTTGGTGCTTGTTGCGGGACGTATAAAGTTCGTTGAAGAGAAAAAAAGAAGCTTGTAGCCGGAGGGGGTGTGTCGCGGGGCTCCGAGGGGAGAGCGATACGAGCTCGGAGGGGAGGGGTTAAGGAGCACAGAGGGGAGGGGTGCGTGTGGGGGGTGATGCTTTTTTCAAACCTTTTTCAGATCGTAGACCAGAGCTTTAAATTTAAATGTCATGTCTGCGCCACTTGATGTTGCCATTTTCTCTTGCTTCCTCTTCTATTTCGGGACTGAGCAGCGGTGCGCAAAGGATCTTGGGATATGGCAGGCCGCGAAGGATAGTTACGGTGCGTCCTCCGAAAAGAGGGAAGGCTAGGCTGCATTTGTGGGCTGCGTTTGGAGGAGCCTCTGAATTTGGACAGCCTTCGCGCAGTGTTGTGGCGTAATTGCACGTGTGGCTATTCCCACTTCCTCACGTGAGCCATTCATCCCCATTCAAGCTAGGTTTCTGGTGAGTTAGGTTGTTGTGAGCAGTTTTTTACACCAGTGTTTTGACCAGACTCCCAACACCTACTCTACTGACATAGCTAAAATTGCTTTTGTGGAAAGTTTATTATGTGATAGGGCTTGCCAGTTCCATCGATGTTGTACCTGCAAAAAAACGGGTGACCAACAGGCAGCAAAACAGGGGAAACGTTCCATCACAGTCAGTGGAGGAACATTACAGACTGAATCTTTTTTACCCTTTCAGTGACCATGTCACAAGCCAACTTTACATTAGGTTTGAGGAAGTTTCTGAGCCAGCTATGCTTGCTACCTATCTAATACCATCATCTTTGTTCAAACTCACTAAAGAAAAGCAGGAAATGTTGGTGTCACGGTACAAACAAGATCTCCCTCAGCCAGACTCCATTAACCAGGAGATTCATAGATGGATGGTCAAAAATCAACCTCCAACAGTGCTGGCATTGACGGCAAAAGATACACTGGACCAAATCGACGCACAGTACTACCCCAACATCCATTGCGTCCTCTCCATCTACCTCCCACTACCAGTGACCACCTGTTCATGTGAGAGATCATTTTCTGCTTTGAGACATTTGAAGACCTGGCTGCGATCAAGCATGGGAGACGAAAGGCTTTTGGGACTGGCAATGATACATGTGCACAGGAATAGAGCACTGGATCATGAAAAGGTTATCAGGCACTGGGATGCTTCTGGACACATGGTTGGTTGGTTGGAAGATTGGTTGGATAGATAGTTGGTTGGTTGGAGGGTTGGTTGGTTGACAGAGGGGGGTTTTATTTATCAATCTTTTTGGTTTGTTTGTCAGTTCCTCGGGGAATACTCATGGATGTTGATGAATGAAATCAGGTGTATTTAGGCGGCTGGTGTCTGAGTGAGAACAGAAAGACGCCCTGGCTTTAATTTGTAGTGATGTGTTGCTCGCGAACGAACTGGCTCTAAGAGCCGATTCTAGCGAACGAGACGACCCGACTCCATCAGGTTGAGCTGAATCTTCAGCCGCTCCTGCTCAGCTCTGCTGAGAATCCATGCAGGCAGGGGCGGGACTTTATTTTGATGGGCACACCATGCGGCCAATCACATGCGAGGACAGACTAGGATCATACCATTATGCGAAAGAAGGAAGGGGGGCAGATGCTCCAAAAACAGAGGCTGTGTCCAAATTCAGGGGCTGCAGCCCACAAAGTGCGCATTTGAAGGCCAATTATGTCACAACACTGCGCGAAGGCTGTCCAAATTCAGAGGCTCCTTCAAACGCAGCCCACAAATGCAGCCTGCACTTCCCTCTTTTCGGAGGACGCACCGCTACTATCCTTCGCGGCCTGCTATATCCCAAGATCCTTTGAGCGCCGCTGCTCAGTCCCGAAACAGAAGAGGAAGCAAGAGAAGATGGCGACATCAAGTGGCGCAGACATGACATGACAAATTTAAGTAATGGGTTCATACTCGGTTTTTAGACATTTGAATATCCAACGCCAGATATGTTAAACTTCAAGGGACTATAAAACCTCCAGATGTTAACTTTCAGTTAAAATACGTGACGCTGGTAATGTTATGGTAAATATAGTTGTTATTCACCAATGGGTTAATGTTTATTCTGTAATGTTGATAATTCAATTTAGATTTGACACATTTTGTCGTTGTTTTTTGTGCACACACACAAATAAATGTACACGTTTGATAGATTTGAACCAAAACAGACTTTAATGCATCTCTTCATTCACAATCGTGACGTAAGAGTAAGGGGCGGGAACATCTGGTGAGGCAACCAGGAAATGCTCCGAAGGCTAGACCGTCCCATTTAACAATGGTGGACGAGGCTTTCTAAGACCGGTCCTAAGGACCCGGCCCTCGTGGACCGCAAAGGCTAGGCCACTGAAGGCTGCAGCCCCTGAATTTGGACACAGCCAGAGTGTAGTGGTACAGGCCAGGTACACACAGAGCGACAGAGAGACGGGGGAGCCGGATTTAAATGCAAGCACGTTGGGAAAAATTTAAGAAATGAGTGAAAACTGAAAAAGAAGCAGCATCTGGCTGCATTTCAATGATATTGGAGACTGCAAAGCTGAGTGCAGAATTTGTAAAATGAAAATATCCTTCAGAGCAGGTTCAACAACAAACCTGCACTAAAGACTATTATCTAAAGTGTCATCAAGTTAAGACTTTGGCCTTTATTTTTTTTATTTGTTTGCTGTGGTTCTGTGTTCAGTTGTTCATTTAAAGGTTTTCAAATGTTAAACAATAGTAACATCCTGCTGTGAGTGTCAAAGTTTCAAATCACCAGTGCAGCAGATCCCTCTTGTGTTTGTGTGTCACTCGGTCGCTCAAAGCAGGAAGTAAACACCGGTGTGTATCTATCGCGAGTCTCGTTCATCTTGTCCGACGCGGCTTCCGTAGTGCAATCGGCTGCGAGGGAGACTCGCGTGAACGCGGAGCGTGCCTCCGTGTAAACATAGCATAGTGACTGTTTATGCTGTAAAAATGTACTAAATGACGTTGTTTCGAGTAAACTCTGGATGTCACCACTTCAGGACACTTGGATTGCAGCGGACGAGCAGTATGGAGGAATATTACAAAGTTTTTGTGTAGTTTTATGGACCTTTTCCCCTGGGTCGCCACTTATGCTCGTTATATGGATTACTCCTGCCGGAGGGAAGCACCGCGGGTCTCCAGCTGCACTTTGAGGAATAAGAAACTAAACCGGACTTCTCATCAGCATGTGGGTGAGTCCATAGTGACTGAATTTTGTTTTAGAGTGAACTATTCCTTTAAGGGAGATGTTTGCTATTTTAAATGCAAACCCTATGTATACACATTTTGACATGCTGCTGATTTGTACAGGCAAAATTCTGCTTTTTACTTTTTGCGGTAAGTAATGATAGTATTGTGTTGCATGCTGTCTTCCTTGCCAATATTGCAGACGTTCAAATCTAAGTTAGTAAACTCTATTCAGTAAAATATATAAAGGCCTGTTTCACTTAAGGCTAATGTGAAATTTGTTCATGAAAAGATATAATGGGATTTGAAGGTCTAAATGATTGCCTATTGCACTTTATTGGAAACTGGTGAGGGTATGCAATACAGTGCCAAGTTTTTCTATTTTCATCTATGTCATGTAAGACGATGTCTAAATACGCCTTTCGTAATAACCTCCTATCCTCCTTTAATTAGAAAAAAGTTAACGGATGATGTGGTAGTTCATGTTTTAACACTCTTATTTTCGATAGGTCCTTTCCAGGTGTTTTTACCAAGGGCAGAGGGAAGAGGCGCTTTCCTGCAGCAAATCTTGTTCCTGCCAAGAGACTTAAACCACTTGATGTGGCTTTCTATTTGTTGCCAAAGCAGTGTGAAAAAACCCCCAAATAGTCTATATGCATGCAGGATTGGGCCGTAGGACTGCTCATTTAGATGAGAGCACAACACATGAAGAGGTAATAACAAGAAATTAGTTATTTAGGCTAGCTGTATTGTATATTGTATTCTGAGGAATATAATATGCAAGGATTTGCTAGTTTGTCATGCAGTGTGATGAATGCTATTTCTGATGTGAATGATGAGTTTTGACTCTCTTTTGGAGAGGCTTACACTTTTTCCAAAATTGGGGGCCGTTACTGGTGGGTGGCTGCTATACAAATCTGCAGGAAGGCCAACACAGGTTTGTGTAATAGTGTTGCTCAGTCATTGTCATGGTTCTGTGTGTTTGTTTCTGTTTCCTGTTTTACTTTGAAGTTTTACCCTTGTGTGTCGCATCCTGCTTTTCAGTTCCTCCTGTGTTTTCCTTCCCAGTGCTTTACCACTCGTTTCCTCACCTGTTCCTCTTCTCTCCTCACTCCACCTGTTCCTGATCCCCTCGTTAGTGTCTGTGTATATAGTCTTTGTTCTCCCTCATGTGTTTGTCAGTTCGTTCAGTCATTCCTCTGTGATGTTCCCTGGTGTTGCCTGTACTCCGTGTTACTCTGTTGTTCCTCCAGTGTCTCCTCCAGTGTCTCCTCCAGTGTCTCCTCCAGTGTCTCCTCCTGTCTTCCCCCATTTGGTATGTTTGGATTTTGTTTCCTTGTTTTTTCATTTGATTTGAACTTTGCTTTTCTGTTGCACTTTGTTTAATCTTTTAGTTGCTACTTTGTTTTTGGTCCTGGTGATCTGTTTTGGTTTGTCTAGTTTCCTTGGGTTTTTGTACTTTTAGCTTTATTTAAATAAAGCTCACTTTTTGTTCCCCTTATCCTGCCTCCTGTATGTGTTCCTGTGTGTCTGTGCTTGCGTCCTCCATTTTGTATAATGTAACCCGATAGTCATAAAAAAGTGCATTTGCAGCAGCTAACTTCACATTATGCAATGCACAACACTGTTACTTTATACTTTTTAACAGATGGTGCCTAAATAAAACTTCAAAAGATTTCCTCAAACTCATCTCTGTACATTTATTATTAAGCCTGTTCAACTTAAGACATTTTGTGAACATTTATTAGGTCATGCCTAACTGCAAATCGGCAACTAATTGTTTGATTGTAATATTTGTGTTTGTAGAAGTCAAGTAAAAGAACTGGACTTGTTTTTCTTTTAGGTGACTTCTTCAGCCTGGTCTGTCAGACAAGAAGTCTAGTTGCTTTGACTTAACTTCTAGATATGATCTATATCTAAACTGTTGAGTTCTAATTTTCCTCTCCTCTTTTCTATAGGTGGATGGGGTAGCTGAAAATTCTCTCGTGGCTCCTGATGATACTGGCTATACAGGCATGATCTTGAAGTCTGTAAGTTGTGGGGGTAAAAATCTATTCTTAGCCCCAATTCAAGAGGAACTCCACACAAATCCCCTACCACTAACTGATGAAGCATTCGGTAGCATGCCAAAAGCCACATGTCAGAAGTGTGGAGCTGCAGTTCCTCTTCCACTCCTGACAGAACACATCAAGTCTTGTGATGTCATGTGTGTTGGGAGTGACTATAACCTGGCTAATGTGGCTAGCAGTGAGCCTGAAGACAGAAAATGTAAGAATTCTTCATTTTAAGCTTTTGTGAGCATATTGTATAGTTTTTTTTTTTTAAGTTTTTTGAAATTAACACTATTCTTGCTTGTAACTTCTCAACATTTCTCAACAGCAGATATGCAGGAATGTCTTGTCTGCGCAAAAATGTTTCCGACTGACTTTATGAGGTACATGCTTCATGTGCGGAAAGGTATCCATTTACTTTCTATAAATTTTTTTTCTCTTGTCAGCAATTTTCATATTCGATATCAGTTAAACACACAAATAATTTTATGTGGGTAGGGCAGGAAAAGAGGTGATGCATGAAAGCATTGTAATTGAGGAAGAGCAAGCAGCAATGCCTGGACCATCCGGAGCTTGTGCAACTGTTACAGATGGTAGGTGCTATTCAGGGTTAGCAGTGGCGTAGGAAAGTTAAGGAAGATAACTGTCATAGTGAAGGAAAATTGGCATTTATAAAGTGTGGCCTACTCTTGATGTAAACCATGAATTGATTACCTTGCTGTTAATATTATTACTTTGACCAGAAATATCTATATTTTGACTCAAGTAATGGTGTTGTGTACTTTGTCATCTAATATTACAACAATTTTAAGTATAATACTTTTAAATCTAATCACAATCTTTCACATAAAATTCTTTATGGAATGGCAGAGTGGTCTCTCTCTCTCTCTCTCCCCCTCTCTCTACCAATTCAATTCATTTTGCTTTATTGGCATGACTGTTACAAGAACTATGTTGCCAAAGCATCAAGAGTCAATGAAAACAAAACAAATACAACTCACAGAATCAAATATATACAAATATAATACAATTAAAAATAAATAAAAAATATATATATTTATACTGTATACCTTATGTGTGTGTGTTGATGAAGTGCTGTCTCTCTTATACACAGATTGGGTGTCATTAGACAGTTGCAAGTTCTTATATATAATAAAAAAAAAAAAAAAAAAAAAAAATATATATATATATACAGTTCATATTAAATGATGATGATAATAATAATAATAATAATAATAATAATAATAATATTATATAAAATAAAGAAATGAAAAATGACAACAACAATATTATACCATAGCAGTAATGGTTGTGGTTAGCATTTGTGTGTTTCTGTAGTTTCATGGCAGAGTGTTACGTATTGTGCAGCTAATTTTACAAATGATGGATCTTCTCCCAGACAGACTTTTAACAGCTCATCACATGTTTTTCCCTGATATGTTGGATCTGCTGCAGTGATCTGCTGGAGGAAAACCTCTCTTTCAGTTTGGTACAGGGGGCAGGAGAGGAGGAAATGGGCCTCAGTTTCTATTTCTCCTGAAGAGCAGTGTTTACAGATTCTTAATTCTCTGGGCTTCCACTCTTTCTTATGCCGACCTGTTTCAACCTGCAGCTGATGGTCGCTGAGTCTGTACATTGTTAGTGTTTGTCTTTGTTTGGGGTTTTGTATGCTGACCAGATATTTTGCTGTCCAGTGAGCGATAGCACTCCAATTTATTGATGGATTTGATTTGATTTTTCCAATTGTCAATGTAAGTCTTTTTATTCTCTTTGTCTATAGATATCAGATGAGTTTTGGAGAGAGTTTGGAGGTCTTGGGTTTTGAGGTGGCAGGTTTCTCTGGTGTTTCTCAGAGGGTCTGTCTCTGGACAGAGGCTGTTACTGAGAATGGCTCTGTGGTGATAGGAATCAGGATCAGCTTGTGCTAAGTGAACCTGGAACTTAATTGACCTTTTGATCATGTGTAGAGAGAGAGGAAAGTGTCCCAGCTCTGCTCTACATGCATGGTTTGGACAGTTTCTGTGGACCTTGAGGATTTCCTTGCAGAATTGGAGGTTAAGTTTCTCAGTGGGTGTTGTGTCCCATGAGGTGTGCCTCTGGGTCATCAGAGGGCCCCACACTTCACTTCCATACATCAGGATGGGTTTTATTACACTGTTAAATAGTTTTAGCCAAATTGTAACTGGAGGATTGAATTTATATAGTGAGCTTTTGATGCTATAGTAGGCCCTGCGTGCCTTTTCTGTGAGGGAGTTTATTGCTTTGTCAAAGCTGCCTGATGAACTGATGGTGATGCCCAGGTAATTATATTCCACTGTATGCTGAAGTGTGGTCCCTCTTACCCTGAAAACATGTTTGGACTCCTGTAACCTTGCCTTTTTCTGGAATACCATGACTTTGGTTTTGTCAAGGTTGATATCTACCGCCCAGTTTTGACAGAACGTCTCCAGCAGAGAGAGGTTCTGCTGTAGGCCCTGTTCTGTTGGGGACAGTAGAACCAGGTCATCTGCATACATGAGGAATTTGATGTCTTTGCCTTGTAGATGTAATCCTGGGCTTGAGGACTGTTCAAGAAGAGTGGCCAGTTTATTGATGTAAATGTTGAACAGAGTGGGAGACAGGTTGCAGCCCTGATGCACTCCTTTTCCTTGTTTGAAGAACTGTTCTTTTGTTTCCAATTTTAACACAGCACTGGTTGTCAGAATATTTGGATTTGATTAAATCATACATTTTACCCCCAATTCCATATTGGAGAAGTTGTAAAAATAACCCGTTGTGCCAAATTGTGTCAAAAGCCTTTTTTAGATCTACAAAACATGCAAATATCTTTCCTTTGTGTTTTCTGTGAACATGCTGTTGGATGAGTGTATGGAGAGTGTATATGTGGTCAGATGTTTGATGTTTGGGTAAAAAGCCAATTTGGCTTCTAGACAGAATATTATGTTCAGTGAGATAAGAGATTAATCTGGAGTTGAGGATGCTACAGAAGAGTTTACTCAGGTTACTGTTAACACAGATGTCCCTGTAATTGCTGGGGTTATACCTGTCCATTTTTAAATACAGGAGAAATGAGACCTTTATTCCAAACACTGGGGTAATATCCAGAGGCCAACACCATGTTGAAGTGTGTGAAGTTGGAGTTTTAAGTTGCTGTGTTTCAGCATCTCTGAGTTAATGCTGTCTATACCGCAAGCTTTTCCATTTTTAAGGGTTTTGATTTTGTGCTGTATTTCTTTAATGGTGATGGGGTAATCAAGGGCACATTGGTTGTCCTTCACTGTCCTTTCTAGTTCTTTCAGTTTGTCTATTGTTAAAATTTGGTTATGATTCAGACCCTGACACTCTGGATTTTTATAGAGGTCATCAAAGTAATCTTTCCAGATTTTGCCATTTTGAATTGGGTTGGTCTCTGTACGTGGGTTTCTGTTGATGTTTTTCCATAATTTCCAAAAGGTGTTGTCATTTATGGCTTTTTCAATTTTGTTGAGTTCTCTCTCCATATGATGCATTTTGTTTCACACAGAGGAGTTTTTTGTATTCTTTCAGGGCTTGGACATATTCAAGCCATCCTAACGGGTCATTTGGGTTCCTGTGTTTCCTGTTTGACAGTTTTCTCAGGTTCTGTCTGGATACAGCACATTCTTTATCGAACCAGCGCTCTTTTTGTTTCATGCTGGATTTTTTAGTTTGTGAGATTTTTAATTTAGATTCTTTTGCCAAATGAGTAAATATTGTATTTAAGTGATGTGTGGCCAGATTTACATTTTCTCTTTCAGGCTGATATTGGGTGTTGAGAAAAATATCAATCATGTTGTGAATTTGAGCAGAGTCTAGCGCAGCGGTATAGGCAGCAGTGCTCTCCTCTGTCCACTTGTATCTCCTCGGTAGAGGAAACAGCCTTGGCTCAGGATTTGGATTTATGGTGGTTGACAATGACTTTTTCAGAAATAAGGTGATCTGGCTATGGTCTGAAAAGGGCTGTAGTGGTGATACAGTGAATGCATTTATATATTGTGGTTCAATGTCAGTAATGGCATAATCTACAACACTGCTACCTAACACAGAGCATTGTGTGAGTCTGCCCAGAGAGTCTCCTCTGACTCTGCCATTAACAATGTACAGACCCAAACCTTTACACAGTTGTAGTACCTGTTTGCCAGTTTTGTTAACCGTGTTATCATAGCTTTGTCTTTGTGTGTTTATGCAGGTCTGGTACAAAGGGGGACATTTGAAAATATGTTTGTTTCCTTCATAGTTAATGAAGTCTGGCTCTCTACCAGTTCTGGCATTAAGATCGCCACATATTAAGACTGATCCTAAACTTTGGTAGAAGGAAATTTCCTTCTGGAGTTCCTCAAAAACCTCCTCTGCATAATAGGGGGAGTTTGAGGGTGGAATATATATTGCACATAGATAGACATCTCTGTTGTTTTCTAGAATATTTGAGTGAATTTTAATCCAAATGTGATTTGTACCTTTTTTAACTGGTGAGATGTGATCTTTATATTCTCCTTTGTACCATATGAGTAAACCACCTGAATCTCTGCCATTCTTAATATGCTTGTGTTTTACAGAGGGTATAATAAGTTCTATATAATCGTTTGGACAGTTAGATTGATTTTGGTTTTGAGTCCAAGTTTCATTCAATATTATATCTACATTTCTAATATTTTTCAGAAAGTCAGGGTTTGTTGATTTCAAACCAAAAACTGAAGAGCATATGCCCTGAATGTTCCAGCTACTTATTGAAAAAGATGCCATTTTCTTTACCTTAACAGAATCGTGTACCACTTAATATCCGATTTACAAGCAAAAACAAACGTAATGTGGTCAAATTGAACAAATAAATAAAAATAAAAATAAAAACAAAAAATAAAAAGTTAAGTATATGTTAAATGTTAAGTGATTATGAATTATTCAGTGTTCTACTTTCTATTAGCTCAGTAATTTAGTATAGAGTAGCGTTGCAATGTCTCTTATCTGTTTTAGACTCAGTTCAGTGGGTGAGGTGTTGAGTCTGGCGGCTGCAGCATCGTAACTGTCTCTCTGAGCTGGAGACTGGATCTGAGTCTGGGCTGGCTGCCGCTGCTGCTGCTGCCAACTGGCGTGGTGTGGTGTAGTTGGGTTGTGGTTCTGAGGGGGTGGAGCTGAGGTGTACAGCAGTGGTGTGGCGCTGGGTCCATGAAGAGGTGGGGGTAGAGGGGGGAAGTAGTGTGGTACTGTGGGGTGGTGATCCAGAGGGGGTGGGGTTGAGGTGTACAGCAGTGGGGTGGTGTTGGGTCCATGAAGAGGTCGGGGTAGAGGGGGGATGTAGTGTGGTACTGTGGGGTGTTGGTCCTTAGCAGGTGGGGCTGAGGTGTATAGTAGCAGGGTGGTGCTGGGTCTCTGAAGAGGTGGGGTTGGGGCGTAGTACCTCGAGGCAGGTTTGAATCTCCGTGAAGAGCTCTGGCCACTGTTGGTGGTGTCTCTAGTGTGCTGTGACCTTCTGTAGAGGTTTTGGTGGTTGGGTGTGCTCTTGTTGGTGATGTGAGGTGTTGATCTGGTGCGGTTGAGAGCTGTGTCTTTAATGTCTTTGATGAACAGCCGCACACCGCTTTGGTTTAGATGCAGGCTATCATACAGGTGTTGGTAGAGGATCTCTGCATGATGTGCCATATGGACGTTTGGTATTCCTGCGCAGGCTTTGGATATTTCAGCATTAATTTTGTTGATCTCATGCTGAGGAACATCTCTTCTGGGTAACAGGGTGGATATGGTTACCCTGGCTGTGGGGGCCGCTGAGGTTGCTTTCTCTGCCACCTGTCGCAGTGAGTGAGGTATGTCCTTGTGTGTGAGGTCATTAGTCCCAGTGTGAATCAGGATGTGTTTCACACCCTGGAGGTCTGTAGTGGCCAGCTTCTTTATAGCCTCTGAGGTGGTGGGACTCCAAATCATCTTGGATCTTCTGCCTGGGAAGAGACGTTTCATACTGATGTACTTTCCATTGGAATCACACAGAAACATTATTTCTGTGTTGTTTTGTGAAGCAGGTTCTGGTCTCCTTCTCTGGGACCCCTGGTCTGCGGTGTCCAGAGGGAAGGAGACATTTGGGGGCAAGAGGCTGAGGATGTTGAAGATGTCTGGGTGGCAAATCCAGTCTCCTGATCTAGGGGCTGCTGGATCTCCTGATCTAGGGGCTGCTGGATCTCCTGATCTAGGGGCTGCTGGGTCTCCTGGTGCAGGGGCTGCTGGATCTCCTGATCTAGGGGCTGCTGGATCTCCTGATCTAGCCGTGTTGGCCTGGAGTGGTGGGTCGATGCTAGCTCCTCTATCACTCTTTTGAGTGTATCTCTCAGTGAACGGTTGTCTTCTTCCAGTTCTCGAACAGCTTGCTGGAGTTCGTCTATCTGATGTCTCTGTTGTTGAACTGTGGAGTACATCTCCTTCACTCCTAAATGGCTGTTATCAGAGCTCTGAAGACTGCTCAGTGTCTTCTCTCTGAATTCTATGAACTCTCTCTCGTATTGAGATACCTTCCTTCAGGACTCTGAGATTGCTGGAGAGTTTGGGTGATTCAGAGTATGGTGTAGGTGGATGTCTGCTGGAGATGGGCGACCTGGTCTAGATCTCTTGTGGAGGAGGAGGAGGAGAGATTTTTGATGCCGCCACGGTTTTCAGTGTTTCGAAGCTGTTCTCAAAGTTGTCTAAACTGTTCTCAGATCCCTGGATCATAACTGTTCCGTTGTGGTATATGTTTGCAGTTAAAATGGGACTTGAGCGGTCTGCATCTTCATAGGCAGTAATCTGTCTGCCTTTACTTATCCCATTCTTCTTAATGTGAGTAAACTGCTCACATATTGCTGTGTGCCAATTTTCAGGATGGTGAGTGAAGAGTAGAAGGTTGCATTTTACCTTGTGGTTGTTCTTCTTGCTGAAGTCTGCTACCAGTGTTTCTGGATTGGCACGTAGCACATTCATTTTGAAGTCTTTCTTCTGCTGTGCTATAATGACTTTTGCGGGGTATTGTATTTCACAGCCAGTGATCTGTCCTGGTTGTCTCTGTGTTGCTACAGTTGATGTATCTGTAGCTATGTTCGTCAGTTGCTGCTGCTCAGCTGTTGCTCCACAGTGTTCCATCATCATGGTGGGTTTCAACTGACAGTTGGTTCACTGTTTTCTCAGCAGTTATCTTGACAGAGATACCTTATTTCCCAGTCCTGGTCCTGGTGATGTTCCCAAAATGTTGCCAGTCCCGTTGTGGTAGGAAAATCTTCTCTCTTGAGGTTTTCCTCGCTGTAGTTTTTCTTCAGACCTTTGTTGATGTTGTTGCTAGCTAACTGTCAGATGCACAGTAGCAGTAGAGTTCTTTTCCTCCAGCTAGCCAGGTAGCAACTTCTTTTGGTAAAAAAATTATGTAAAAATCGTAGAAAAGTCTGGTTTTCTTCTTTAAGTGGTTGAGTGTGCTTTCCAACCACTTGATGTTTGTAAATTTGCGTTGTAAATCAGATATTTCAAAGTGAAAACGTGATAAAAATTAAAAGTTTCAGGAGCTCATATCTTCTGCTTGCTCATTCAGTTGGTTGCCAAGATCTCTCTCTCTCTCTCTCTCTCTCTCTCTCTCTCTCTCTCTCTCTCTCTCTCTCTCTCTCTCTCTCTCTCTCTCTCTCTCTCTCCCCCTCCCTCCCTCCAAAAGCTTTATTGGCATGACAAGGCAGTGCTTATATTGCCAAAGCATAAAATAATATTAATCATAATAAAAATAAACAGATGATTAATGACAGTCAATCGCAGGATATATAAACATAACAATAAAATATAAACAACTTAACAATTGAGACATTTATCAATCTACACACAGAAAAGAAAAAAGAAGAAGAAAATCATTGTGATCACGACATATTTACAATATTTCCAGGAGCAGAGTTTGGAGCGGTGGTTTGCTCCTCTGTGGTGTCTCCGTGGTCGTCCCTCAGTCTGTGGCAGGAGGACACATACTCAGCTGCTCGTCTGCAGCACTTTGGTTTCTCACCTAAAACATATTTTAATGTGTCTACGTCTGGAAGTGTTTCAAATTCCTCACAGTGGTTTTTAAATTTGGGGAAGAAATTTTGTCTAATTTGTTGATATTTGTCACAGCGGAGTAGAAAATGTTGCTCAGTCTCTACTTCTCCCTGTGAGCAGAGCGAGCAGAGTCTGTCCTCCCTGGGAGTCCAGGTCCGTCTGTGTCGGCCGGTTTCCAGAGCCAGACTGTGTCCGCTCAGTCTGTATCTGCTCAGTCTGTCTGAGTCTGTGGTCAGGTACGGTGCTCAGGTGTTCTGCCACTGTGTACGGCCTGTTTAAGGCTGAATAACAGTCCATTTTGCTCTGGTTCTCTGTGGTGTCTTTCCAGTAGGTGATGTACTTCTCTTTCTGTCTGCCTATGATTTGGTTGGGCCGGATGGTTTGGGGTCTGTCCTGAGGGTCTGGTGTTGAGGTCGGGGAGCTGAGAGTCAGGTCGAGCTGACTGAGGGGGCTTTTCTCCAAGTTTGTCTCTTGGGATTTTAGTGCTTTGTAGTGGAAACTCTGGGGGTCACTTGATTTTAGGTGGTTGTAGAATTTGATGGCTCTTTTTTCGATTGTGATTTGTAGGGGGTACTGACCCAGTTCTGCTCGGCAGGCGTTATTTGGGATGTGTCTCTGCAGGTGTAATATGTTTCTACAAAATTCTACATGAAATTTCTCAATTGGGTGATTGTCCCAGTCAGTAAATGTTAAATGTCTGCTGAGCGGGCCCCATATTTCACTGCCATACAGAGCGATGGGTTCTATTACAGATTTAAAGATTTTTAACCATGTTTTAATTGGAATATCTGTTTTGATGTTTCTTTTAATTGCATAAAATGCCCTTCTCGCTTTGTCTCTCAGCTCATTCACCGCCGTTTGAAAATTACCTGTTGAACTAATATTGAGACCTAAATATGTGTAATTTTTTGCGTGCTCTAATTTGACTTTGTCTAGATAAAATTGATGTTTAAGGCTGTGATTCCCAGACCTCTTCTGGAAAATCAGTATTTTAGTTTTGTTTAGGTTGACAGTCAGAGCCCAGGTGTGACAGAAACTGTGCAGGAGATCCAGGTGTTGTTGCAGGCCTTCTTTGGTAGGGGACAGCAAAACTAGATCATCAGCATATAACAAACACTTGATTTCAGTGTTTTCTACGGTGATACCAGGGGACGCAGAGTGCTCCAGGTTTTCAGCCAATTCATTTACATAAATGTTGAATAGAGTAGGAGACAGACTACATCCCTGTTTGACGCCACGTTTTTGAGGGAAGAAAGTAGTTTGTTGGTTGCCAATTTTCACTGAACATATGTTGTTTGTATACATTGATTTTATGACATCATATGTTTTTCCTCCAATACCCATTTCAATTAATTTGTACAAAAGGCCGTCATGCCAAATTGAATCAAATGCTTTTTTAAAATCTACAAAGCATGAGAAGATTTTGCCTTTGTTCTGATGTACCTGTTTGTCGATGAGGGTGTGGAGAGTAAAGATGTGGTCTGATGTTCGATATTTTGGGAGAAATCCAATTGGACTTTTGCTCAGAGTATTGTGTTCAGTGGTGAAGTGTAAAATTCTGCTGTTAATAATGCTGCAGAATAGTTTTGCCAGGTTGCTGGACACGCAGATCCCTCTGTAGTTATTTGGGTCAAACTTGTCTCCGTTTTTATATATTGGGGTTATCAGTCCTCGGTTCCAAATAGCTGGGAAAGTACCTGCATTCAGGATGATATTGAAAGCTTTTAGGATAGCCAATTGGAATTTGTTATCTGTGTATCTGATCATTTCATTCAAAATGGCGTCTGCACCACAGGCCTTCTGGGGTTTAAGCTTTTTAATTTTGTCTGTTAGTTCTGTTTGTGTAATCGGGGTGTCGATGGGGTTCTGGTAGTCTTTAATTGTTGATTCAAGAGTTTTTAATTTCCCTTGTATTTCTTGTTGGCCTGGGTTACTTGGTATTTTGCTGTAGAGGTTAGTAAAGTGAGTGGTCCAGGTGTCACCGTTCTGGATTGCCAACTCATCATTGGATTTTCGGTTAAGTTTATGCCAATGTTCCCAGAATTGATTTGACTGTATTCGATTAGGTTCAGCTGATTTCTGTTGTGCTGTTCCTTTTTTGTTCTCAGGATGTGTTTGTATTGTCTCAATGTTTCTCCATAAAGAAGGCGTATACTTTGGTTATTTGGATCCCTGTGTTTCTGATTGGATACATTTCTTAGTTTTTTCCTTAGATTTTTACAATCATTATCAAACCACTTTTCACCATTTATTCTTTTTGGTTTGCTTTTTTTCTTTAAATTTGCTAGTTTTGCTGCTTTCTCAAAAATGACATTTATGTCATCAATGGCCAAATTCACACCTTCATCATTGTAAGGGAAGGATATACTTAGAAATTTATCCAAGAGTGATTGGATTTGCGGACTATCGATTGCCCTCTGGTAGCTGTCAGCGCTGCTTGTAGTCCATTTGTAGGACTGGGCAGAGGGGTGCAGATTATTGGGTTGTAATGCTTCGTGGTTGGAATTTGTTCTGCTCAGATAGATTATTATTTTACTATGGTCAGACAGAGGAGTAAGGGGACTGACTGTGAACGCCCTGATACATGTAAGATCAAGGTCAGAAATAAAATAGTCAACAGTACTACTGCCGAGGAATGAACTGAAGGTGTATCTCCCAAAAGAGTCTCCTCTTACTCTGCCATTAACAATGTAAAGACCTAGCGTACGACAAAGCTGTAGGACTTGTCTCCCGTTTGTGTTGGTCACTTTGTCATAGCTGTTTCTGGTCGGATATGTGGGGTGGATAAGGTTGTTGCTACCCAGTATGTGTAGATCTCCATGACTGTCCAGTGTCCAGCCCCTCTGCTGTTCTAGCATTCAGGTCACCACAGATTAAGATATTTCCTTGGCTTTGGAAATGGATTATCTCTCCTTCTAGGATGGAGAAGCTCTCCTCATTGAAATAGGGTGACTCGGAGGGGGGAATGTATGTGGGGCAGAGGAATATGTCTTTATCAGTTGAAATTATTTCTTTTTTAATTCTTATCCAGATATAAAATTCACCTCTTTTGATTAATTCTATTGAGTGGGTATATTCAGATTTGTACCAGATTATCATTCCTCCAGATTCACTCCCTGAGTGACTCCTTTTAATTTGGTGGATGGGACAATTATTTCTCTGTAACCTATTGGGCAACCACTGGAAGTGTCACCTTTACACCACGTTTCCTGGAGGACAGCAATGTCAGTGTCATTGATCTCCTTCAGGAAATCTGCATTTTTACTTTTCAGTCCAAAAGTTGAGGACCGGAGGCCCTGAACATTCCAACAAGCTATAGAAAAAGATTTCATCTGTACTTAATGTCCTAAAAAAAATAAGAAAACTCCCACGTAAAGAAATAAATAAATAAAGCAATAAAGATAAGAGTGAGGTCTAAAGTCTCATTTCCAAAATGTTGACTATATATGCAAATATGTTTGTGTATTCTGTAAGTGTGTCTTTTACGCATTGTGCTGAGTGTCTATCAGGTGTGAACAGAGCAGGCTGAGCATGTGCTGGATGTCGTTCAGCTGGCCAGACCCGCCAGGAACACTCAGCTGGCCGGTGGGTTGGGGGCTGGCTGCTCCTCTTACTGCCTGGGCATAGCTCTGCCTGCTTGGTTGGGGCTCGTTAGGGGTGGGTGTCGCTTCAGGGCGGAGAAGAGGGGGCGGCCTAGTGCTGAGGTGGTGAGGCCAGTGGTGCTGGGGCTGGGCGTATAGAGGTCCGGGCCGGAGGATCCCGGCCGCTGGTCTGGTCGGGTGTCTTGGCAGCCTCGGGGAGTGAAGTGTTCTGTGTTGTTTTATAAGGGGAGGGGCCCGGCTGCGGTTCAGGGCGGCGTCCTTCAGAGTCTTGGCGAAGATGGGAACAGCCTGCTTGTATAGGTGGACGTGGTCGTACAGGTGGTCAAGGTCGAGGCTGGGGTGGTGGGCCAGGTGCACGTTGGGCCTCAGGGCACAGTCCTGGGAGAGGCTGGCGTTGGTTCGCTGGATGGTTGCAGGGTGGAAGTCTTTCCGCTGTAGGAGGGTAGACACCACGATGCGGGAGTTGGGGAAGTTTCTGCTGGCTTTCTCGATCACTTTCCTTAGTGATAAGGTCACTCGCTCTTGTTGGGTCCGTAGGTCGTTGGTGCCGGTGTGAATGATGATGTGGCTGGGGGAGCCGAGTTTGTCTTCACTCAGTAGCTCCATGGCTCTCGCTGTTGTTGGGCACCATAACTTCTGTACACGGTGGTTTGGAAACAGTTTTTTCTCTTCAATGAATTTTCCGTTGGAGTCCATTAAGAGCACGACCTCCGGTCTGGAGGGAGGGGATTGGGAGTCGTGCTGTGTCGGTGCTGGGGTGGATGGGGCAGGCTGGGCGTGGTCGAGTGAGGGCTGTGTGTTTGGGACTGGTGAGGGTGGAGGTGAGGTACATTGAGGAGATGCTGTGTCTTCTTCAGGCGGTTGGGTTCTCTCTCTCTCTCTCTCGCTCTCTCGCTCTCTCTCTCTCTCTCTCCCATTTTGCTTTAGTGGCATGACTGTTACAAGAACTATGTTGCCAAAGCATCAAGAGTCAATGAAAACAAAACAAATACAACTCACAGAATCAAATATATACAAATATAATACAATAAAAAATAAAAATATATATATTTATACTGTATACCTTATGTGTGTGTTGATGAAGTGCTGTCTCTCTCTTATACACAGATTGGGTGTCACTAGACAGTTGCAAGTTCTTATATATAATAAAAAAAATATATATATATATATATATACAGTTCATATTAAATGATAATAATAATATATAAAATAAAGAAATGAAAAACAACAATATTATACCATAGCAGTAATGGTTGTGGTTAGCATTTGTGTGTTTCTCTAGTTTCATGGCAGAGTGTTACGTATTGTGCAGCTAATTTTACAAATGGTGGATCTTCCCCCAGACAGACTTTTAACAGCTCATCACATGTTTTTCCCTGATACGATGGATCTGCTGCAGTGATCTGCTGGAGGAAAACCTCTCTTTCAGTTTGGTACAGGGGGCAGGAGAGGAGGAAATGGGCCTCAGTTTCTATTTCTCCTGAAGAGCAGTGTTTACAGATTCTTAATTCTCTGGGCTTCCACTCTTTCTTATGCCGACCTGTTTCAACCTGCAGCGCTCTCTCTCTGTTTATGCCTGAGTAAGGCTTGATGGCTTTAACTTGTGATTTGAATCTACATGTTAAAGTTTTTTTTGTTATCTTGACAGTCAAGCATAAATAATGAAACCACATTTATGTTTTTTTTCTTATTAGGCTGGTTAACTATCAGTGACCCCACCAAGGCCATATCTCAGTGTGCTGACAGTTTTCTCCATATTCATGAAACGGAGAGCCCCTTACTTCTCAGCATGGACATCAGAAAAAGCCCTGCTGAACAGGACATGGCCCTAATCTCCTTCTACAAGCGAACTAATGTGGAATGGGGACGACCTCTGAATTGCAAACTTAAAGGTAGCTCCAATTACAAGTTACAGTTGTCCAAAAATAATTAAAGTATTCCTTTGTCATTATTCTGTCAAACCTTACATTGTGTTACAGGAGATACTGCTATTGGACAGGGTGTAACTCGCTTCTTTTTCTCAACATGCATGGAAAAACTGAAGTCAGGGTTTTGCATTAATTAATTGGTTTTAATATTGTTTCTATAGGAAGTTTATCGTATTTTAATTGGTTTGCTTTACCATGAAAGTTCAAAGGATTCTACTAAATGTATAATGCCTGTATTGATGAGAACTACGGTTTCCAGTCCATGACGGTACTAACATACTGTATTGTCTGACAACCATTCACTCACATTCATACCTAATGGCAAGTAAGAGCAATATTAACCTGCATGTCTCTGTACTGTGGAAGGAAGCCTATTACTTTTTATTGTTATTTCGTGTTTTTAATGTCTTCAACAGCAAACTCAAATTTTACACGGCTTTTTGAAGGAGAGCCTGGCCATTTAGTCCCCTCAGCCTCTGTTGTGGAAAGTGATATGTTCACGGTGGCGAGGAGAATGGTAGACCACTCCTTTATTCATGGAGGACCATGCCTGGTGGGACTCAGCCCTGCTGTTGTTCATGTCCTGCTTGGTGGAGTCCTGAAACTTTCTCTGGACATCAGAGAAACAATCAAGCTTGTATGTTTGATTTTTAAAAGTTTCACTAAGATTTTATGTACAATTGGGCACCCTTTTATTGTGTATCCATTATCCTTATTGAGTGACGTTAATATGTGGCTAACTTAAGCTTATCAAATAAAGAGGGAGTGAATAAGATTTTTAATACTTAGTTTTGTAATACTGTAAATGTAGTAGTATACAAAAATCCTGATTTTTAGAGCAGCTAAAATGCCAGTAATCTGTAAATAAAATGGAGGGTGGCGCTTATTTGGATCCACTATGTAATATTCATATTCATTGCTTTTTGCAAGTGCACATACAGACAGAGGACAAATTAAAGGGAAAACCAACATAAAGTGTTAGTAAGGTGTTGGGCCACCATGTGCTGCCAGAACAGCTTCAGTGCTTCTTGGCATTGATTCTACAAGTCTCTGAACTCTACTGGAGGGATGAATGCCATCTTCCAAAAGATATTCCCTCGTTTGGTGTTTTGATGGTGGTGGAGAGCGCTGTCTAACACAATCTCCCATGGTGTTCAATTGGGTCAGATATGGTGACTGTGAAGACCATATCATATAATTCACATTATTTTCATCAAACTATTCAGTGACCCCTATGGCTGAATCCCCCCTCACTGTAGGGGTCAGGAATTTCAGTTTTTTCCTGTAATTTGTCCCACATCTGTAGTATCTGGCATTACACATCTGTTTTTCTATCTCCTAATTAGTTTTCCTCCTCTTGAAGCTTGAAGGGGGATCCATACTGTCAGATAAGGATAAACAGTGTGTCCAGGACTTGGCCCATGCCTGGGACCTCCCTTCCCTAACTGAGAAAATCAGGAGATGGCTTTTTGAGAAGCTATTGATCCATGCTGTGAGTAAAAGTCACAATTGCTTTTTTTTTTTTTTATCCTGAGAGTGATGTTTTGGTTATAAATGCACATTGCTAAGTTTCTAAAAAATGTCTGACAAAATTAAATTGTTGCTTTTTTCTGATTAATTTATTCTCAAGGTAAAAAAACGGTCACGGTAAAATGAATCACTTCCCATGTGCCAAGTTATTTTCCTAGAAACATAAAAGATGGTGGGTGGTCTGTAATACCGCAAATGCAAGGAGTTTTATCAGTCTGCAGGAGAACAGTATTATTTCCTCATTCACCAGTGGATTGAAGCATAATGAATGTATTCAAATGGAATTAGAGTTTTTCTCTTACTCTTCAAGCTTGCTTTTAGATAAGGAATGTTACGTGCTCTACCCTCTCTGTCTTATAACTATTAACATGTAATAGGACGTGTCACAAGGCAAATTAAGCAGCTGAGATGAGGTCTTAAGCTTGATTTATGCTTCTGCGTCGCGGCGACGGCGTAGCTACGTCGTCGACGCAGACCCCTACGCAGACCCTGCGCCGTAGCCTGACGTGCGCCTCCAAAAAATCCTGACTACGCGTCACGTCGACGCGTCGAGACGCGAACGGCAAGGACTGGGATTGGTCCGCTCAGACCGTCATTCCGGCAGTTGCTTTTCCGGTCAACAGTATAACAACACCGCCAGTTACTTCTGCTGCTTGCATGCTTGTCTCCTATTGCTTGTGAACTCCATGCTTTGTGAGATCCCAGCAGGGCAGGAGGAGTATTGGTGTTGTGCAGCATGTAGCTTGTAGCCCCACACTGTGACCAGAATGCTACACAGCATATCCGCTCTGACCGCAACTGCAGTGCAAGAGAGCAAGAACCCCCCGAAACCAATCTCCCCCCCCCGGCTTGGCGGTGAATTGAACGCGTTCCCTCGACGCAGAACTTCGAATGCTCAATGACGGCGTAGGGTCGACGACGTAGCTCCGCCGTCGCCGCGACGCAGAAGCATAAACTAGGCTTTAAAGAAACCCCAATGTGGACACTGGTGACCCAAAGACCTGACACAGTGGCTGTGTCTCAATTCAGGGGCTGCAGCCTTCAAGGACGCAGCCTTTGCGGCCCATGAAGGCCGGGTCCTTCGGAGAGATCTTGAAGGCCGTGTCAACCGTTGTTAAATGGGATGGTCTAGCCGTCGGAGCATTTCCTGGTTGGCCACCAGATGTTCCCGCCCCACCCGTATGTCACTACGCCAGGCCCGTGAAATTCACAACACGAGTAGAGAGTCCAACGAAAATGTTTGGTGTAATGGACGTGCTGATGTACTTCTTAATTTTCCTTATTTTGGAGGAAGAGGAGATGCTGCTCCGTTGGCGCCGGCTGGTGTATCTCCGGTTGACAGAGGAACGTGGAGAGGTAAAACATTTTCATTTGAACCCACAGTAATGTCATCATCATCATCGTCATCATTATTAGCCAGGGGTCAGTAACATGCCAATACAATACTCAAATGCCAGACATATAAACTGTAGAACGGCACATATGGTCAGTGCCATATAACCTTGACAATTGATTGACAGACCCGACCTCAATTCAATGTTTTTTGTTTTGTTTTTTGTTGTTGTTTGATTTCATCTCGAACAACAACAACAACAAATGGCCATCAAAATGAAATGTCAGAACAACAAATTGTGTTCGAGAGGGAACTGGAGGAAGCAAAAAGCTTATTTAGTCCTGTCCCGTCTTCACAACTTCCTCACAACATCATGAAATAAAATACAACAAAAAATAAAATAAAAATAAAATAATAAATAAATACAACAAAACAATAAACAAAAATTAAGGCATACTTAAACTAGCCTCCTACAATATCCTAAACTCGAAAAAATTTATTCCCCAGTCACTCCCCATATACCACCAAAGTAACATTCAATTATCCATAACCCAGCCGTGATTGCAGTTAGTCATATTTGTATTACACATGTTGTTTCATATAAGGAACAGAAATATAATAGAATGCATACAGAAAATAGAGTTGTTTAGAGGTCCTTATTTTTATATTTGTCAAGAATTGTTTTCTTGTATCTGTTTCTAAACTGTATAGCGCTAGTGCTTTGTTTGATTTCTTCAAGACCTTTCCACAATGTTACCCCATAGACTGATATGCACATGCTTTTAAGAGCAGTAGCCTACGTACACAAGGTTGATTAAAATTTATTTTTCCTCTTAGATATTTACCTTCTATCTTGAAACATTTTTTGAATGTTTTCAGGCAGTGCATTATTTATTGCTTTAAACATTATTATTATTATTGCTGTACTAACTTTCACTAAGTCCATAAATTTCAAAGTCTGTAATTAAACAAAATAGAGGATTCGTATGTTCAAGATACCCAGCATGATTTATTATCCTTACTGGTCTTTTTTGCATATCCTTTGTAAGGTACTCTTGTATTACCCCAGAGTTCAACACAATAGATCAGATATGGTAATATGAGTGCAGAGTGTAGTGTTGCTTGATTCAAGATGTGTCTACATTTACTCAGCACTCCAATGCTCTTTGCCATCTTAGTACACAGATACTTAATGTGGGCCTTCCAGCAGAACTTGTGGTCTATTAAAACACCCAAAAATTTGTTTTCATAAACGTACTTACTTACAACATTATTCATTTCTACGTGAACATCTTCATTCATTTTACGATGTCCAAATAACATAAATTTATTTTTGTTCAGGTTAATGATAATTTACTGTCATGAGTCGCCAAAACCAAATTGAGGAGCCTAGATAGACTGATAAGTGGACTGATAAACAGATTCAGCATTATCTGTCAAAGCTCTAAAATGAACTAGAATTATCTTACCCAAAATGATGTAGCTATTGTCTAATTAACTATTTTTCTTCTCCTGTTCTGCCTCTCCCTTCCCAATCCAGACCAGACCCCTGTACTGCAGGGTCAACATGGCCGTTCCCGTCCTCGACAGGTTTTTTGGCTGAGCAGAGAATCCCTGGCAGTGCTGCTGAACCTTCTCCAACAAGATACATACTCATATAGGGTGGTCTCAAGGGTGTTTGGGATGCCTCGCTCCACCGTCCACCGAGTTACTGGGGAGGTGGTGGCCATTCGCCACAAGGGCATCTACCTCCCAAAGACCGCTGAAGACCTGGCGGCAGTAACTCGGGGGTTTGCAGGGCTGGCAGGACACAGCTTTTTTAAAAGCTGCTGGAGCGATCGATGGCTGCCATGTGAGGATCAAGCCACCGAGCGGCCCTGATTGTCACTGCTACAGGAACAGGAGATTGCAGTTTGTGACCATCAGGGCCTCTTCATAGATGCGTACGTGGGCTGGCCGGGGTCGGTGCACGACTCCAGAGTACTCCGGCACAGCCCACTGTACAGGCGGGCCATCTACCCTCCTCCAGGGCACTTCATCCTCGCAGATGGCGGGTACCCGTGCCTCCAACATCCCCTCCCCCTCATCACTCCATACAAGCAGCCTGTACAAGGTGTGGGAGCCCAGCGCTTCAACGTCCATCATTCCAGGGCACGCTCTATCATTGAGCTTGCCTTTGGAATGATGAAGACCAGGTTCAGGTCCATCTTCCTGCAAGCGCTAGAGGTGCACCACACCTTTGTGCCTCAGGTACGTCATAACACAACAGGAGTCTTTTTTTGTTTCTTTGAGTACTGAAGCAGAGTAGGCTAAATCAAAATTGATGAATATTCCCTTTCATGTCAGGTCGTAACAGCATGTGCTGTCCTGCACAACATCTGCCTGGGGGCAGGTGACATCATGCCCCCAGAGGATGAGCTGCAGGACGTCATGCCGGAGGATGAGGACGTGTTGGAGGCAGCCAGTGGTGCTCCATGGCTGGACCGGCTGTCTGCGGAGGCGTCTGCCCTGGAGGAGGTGATCCCTGACCACGACTATCTTTAGCTGGCAAGTAAAATAATCTTAAAGGCATTATTCCTATTTAAAGTGTTTGGGAGAATAGTTGTGTTCGTCGTAATCAGTCATCATTATTATATTATGATCAAATTATGAAGTCATAATTCTTGCCTCTTTCCTGAACAATTCGCAGTGGCATGGCAGCCGTCGATCGAGTCAGCCCTGCAAACCCTGTTGATGGACGATGTGGTGGACAGTGGAGACTACACCCCCCAAACACCCTGAATACCACCCCAGATGATGTCCCACTGACACCAGGTCTCTATTGTGGCATCCCATCCAGCCCAGCAGCACTGCCAGGGACTCCTGCTCAGCCTATTGCTGCAACTTATTTGGTTTATCATTGTTTAACCCTTGTGCCCTCCTCGGGCATTTTTGTACATTCTTCTTATTTCTTTTTTTAATTTGGTGATCATTTTGGCTGTGTTACAGCTTATGGCATGCATTTTTGCAAGAACTGTTCTTTTCAGTAAAATTTGTGAAATCCAATGTCTTTTACTCTCACATGTAGTACTTTCAGGACGGCTGAAAGTACTACGTACTACGGTAAGCGTGTTGCGTCATTTCCTGTTGTGTTACTGACTGATAGCGTAACTGTGCTGCTCCGGCTCGTCCGAGCAGATTATTGTTGTATTCTTTCTGCAGCGACTGAGATCCCGCTTGTGATCGGGCACTTGCTGGTCCACTAAGGCATTCAACAATACTCTGTGTTTATAGCTTGGTCGCCGGGCTTGCTGCCGTTTGTAGCTCTCCTAGCTCTGCTGGCTAATCTATCGTGTCCTAGCTTAGCCACTATCAGCTAGCGATGGCTTCTCTCTCTCCCTCTCGCTCTCCTCTTTTCTCTTGCTCAGTGTGCCAGATGTTCAGTTACACCTCTGCCTCCCTTAGTGATACTGGTACATGTATTAAGTGTAGTTTATTTCTAGCGTTGGAGGCGAGGCTCAGTGAGTTGGAGGCTCGGCTCCGCAGCATGGAAACTCCGACTGTAACTGCTGCAGTTAGCCACTTAGCTAGTGCGGACCGAGCAACCGTAGCTTCAGCTAGCCATCCCTCGGCAACTCCCGAGCAGCCGGGACAGCAGGGCGGCTGGGTGACTGAACGAAGGAAGCATAATACTGTTGGGCCTTCATCAGATATTGCAGACAAAGGAGAGGCCTGTAAGGAACCCAGAAGCCTTACTACAAGGCACTCCTAAACCAGCATGAGTTTTCAAGAACAAAGGAACTGGGCCAACGCCCAAAGGTCTGGCAAACTGTACGTCGAGGTACAGTCCGTCCCCAAACTTTAATCCGCTCCTGATTGGGCCAAAGTTGCCGCAGGCCATAAAAGTACGGCCAGATGACCCTGACGTCACTCAGGGCATAAAGGTCAGGGAGCCCCGCTACCCATCGCATTTCCCAGGTAACGTGATGCTGTAAAGAAGCTCTGGCTTTATTCAGTAGTTGCCAAAAGGGTGTAAATTTGGTGAGACGTTTCAGTTTGCTTGACCTAGGCTATAGTTCTTAACTCGCTGGACGAGACAGACTGTTTCTTTTTGTTAGAATATTCTTTATTACTTTTTGGATCCAAAGAGGAACGCTGCGCAACCCAGCCATTCCTCATCGCCTGCAGAAGGAAGAACGTTTTTCTTCAGAAGGAGACGGAACCACCGAGGTCCGGTCCTTCCATTTGATCGATCCCGCTGTTTCACTTTCATAACGGAAGAACGGCGCTGCCATCACTCGCTGCCAGGACGCTGCAGCTGGTCCCGCGCTCGCATCCAAACGAGTTGGAGTTTCGAGTCGGACGGGACGCACGCTTGTCGCAACGAGCGACTCAAGTAAGAGGCTATTGTTTGGGCAGAGACAGATAGTATAGCGTGTGCTTACATTTGTGTGAAGGGACCGCCGAGTCCTACCTATGTTATAACTGTGCTGATTGTACGTGTTATTGCGCTCCCGAAGGAGCTTATGTGCGCTGATCCACTCGCTGGATAGCTGCGTAATCTTGCCGCCGTGTGATCACTGTACGTCGTACTTTCTCTCTGATCAGTGGACGATAAGCGAACCTCGGTCCGCTTGCCGACCCCCGATTTAGGGAGAAACGACTGTGTATTTCACGGTTGTCCTGTTATTCGTTGTTGTCTGATAAGCGCCGACTTATCTTCTTTCCCTCTTACTAACCTCCACACACACACATATCTACACCTACACACATGTCCGAGTGTTGTGATCTTATGAATAACGTGGTGTAAACCTACGGGTAGTAACCTCGCTATAGCATAAGAGACGCGTGTCTCGTAGTAGTCCCATTCATAATTTTAGAGGCGGACGCCTCTTGGTAGCGCGGCTACATCTCTGGGGATAGTGGGTCATTTTCCCTCTAAATTCATCTTGTGTGCAATCAAAGTGCATATAAGGCCAGTGGTGGTGTAACTATCGCCATTGTTTCAAAATCCCGCGCTCTTGTTGGAGCGACTACCTTCGGCTGACGTTTCAGTCCGCCATTTTTGAATTCCAGGTATATGATTCAGCAAAATCAATAGGCTCGTTCGAGATGAACTGCGCCTCGCCTGGAAGGTGGACGAGACCAGGCGGCAGCAGCAGGGGGCAGTGGCAAAAAGCTGCAGTCAAATCGGACAGTTTCCAGCCGCCGTCAAAGAATATACAGGAAGTCACAGAAATATTTACATCCTGTCAGATCCATCTGTAGGCTATCTGTAGTTTGCACAACACGTTCGGACAGCTACGGCTGAAGAAACTGCACATGCGTTCTTGATCGCTGATGAAATTGGAGCAGAAGAGATCCCCTTATTTTTCCACTTTGCACATGAATTACACTGTGTTAATCCTCTTAATGGGCAGATGGGATGCGGTGTGATTTTTAATATTTAATCTCACAAATGTAACAAATAGAAATACAAACTTTGAGGTCATACAAAGTGGATTTTTCTAAAATGAGAACTACTTTTCACTGTGGTCTAAATGTGTCAATCATAACTTTTTATTTGTTTAACGATGCCACTGTTATGACTGAGGTGAGAGTCAGAACGACTGGGCAGATTTCAGCCCTTGGAAGTAATTTATTGAACAAGAATTGCCTACAAAGTAGATTTATATAAAGACACTGTCATTTATAAATCATACAATCCCTAAATTTAAGAAATTGAACTGCTGAATTAACAGTCCAAACGTTCTCACAGCTACTGTACATATATAGGCTACACATGGGGAGGACAAGCAGCAAAGGTTTCTTATAATCTTTATTCATTGATGTATTCATATTTGTAATTATATACAGTATATCAACCACAAAAAATATGTCTGTTAACAGATTAAACCTTCATTGCACATGAGATTCATATAATCTAACATTAAATATAACCAATACACAGAAAATAAGAATTGTCGACTGAACGTAGTCCTAAGAGCCAATCAGCTTTTTGATCAGGCGACAGCCAGGCGTTTCCCATCATGCCCTGAGGTCTTGCAGTCGGTGGAGAGCAACTGCGGCGCCTGGCTCTAAAGACTGCGGCCGCCTTGATCTCATGAGGTTATCGTTGCAGGCGCGTCAATGACGTCAGAGCAAGTCGGGATCAAGTCGGACACAAATCTAACCGGCATGCATTGTGCGGTGGTCGTCGGTGATCGATTCTGCGCAGGCCTGGCTCATCTCGAACGAGCCTATTATCACCCTGTGAATTCGTGTCCGCGCGTGGTTTCACCAAACCACGTTCCGGCCATTTTGGTAGTTTTATGAACGCGATTTCCCCAAATCACGTTCCGGCCATTTTGTAGTCCTACGAACGTGACTTCACCTACGTCACATCCGTTAACTTGTAGTCCGACGTCCGGTTCGGCCATTTTTGTAGTTTTCCAAAGACCCACTGTCGGCCATTGTACACGCACGCACGCACGCAGGTCTACATCCCTTCCTATATCTGTGCTTGCTTATTTTTGCTTTATAGATGTGCTAGTTGTAGTAAGCGACTGTTGTTTGTTAAAGTGAGTGGTTGGTGGATTGAGTACAAGCTTTAATAAATACTGTTGATTATAATTGAGCATTTTCCTGTGATTATTGTGTACAATTTTATATTGTAATAACAGCTGGTTGAGAAGTCCAGTGTTCGGATTTACGCCTTCTATTTCCCTCATTATTGATATTCCTGTGATATTAACAATTTGTGATAAATATTCAGGCATTGAGACTAAAAGCATATCAATTGATTATTGATCCCTGATTCCAGGGTGGTGCTCCGTTGATTATTAATGAATAGTGATAACACACATTTCATTAATTAACATTAATATCTTTATTAATAATCAATAATCAATTAATATTCCCATTGAATTTCAACAGTGGTGCTCCGTGTGAGGATTTCTTTATACCAGCTTTATTATAATATTTGTGCAATAATCCAGTTATAAAGTTAATAAATTTTTTTTGGAAATTTAAATTTTTGGAAAGTTTTCTTCTTTCCTGCTTGGTTTAAATTGTGATAAGCTGCCAGATAAAGCCGGGTGTGGTGTGCATGAAGCACTGTAGTGTATTGTTGGTTAGTATTTTGGTTTGTTCAACTACTTAACTGATTTTAAGTTGCAAGAAGTACGAACACATTGATAGAGCTATTGCCCCGAGGTGTATAGACCACCTCAATAACCCTTGTTTAGGTTTGTTAGCAATTAGCCTTCCTACAGTCTGTAGGTCGTGAGTCACAGATACACCTCTCGCCTGTGCACTAGCATCAGTATAACAGGTTTAAATTCACGGCGTAAGCTAATTGACCCACAGGGAGTTAATCTTACCACTTAAGCAGAAATGAGTGAGCCAAACCCCCGTGAGGAAGGAGCTGAAGCTCCTTCTGAGCCAGACAACGCAGGCATGCAAGATGTAGTTGCTGGACTCATTCGTCTCTCCTTAGATGAGAGAAATTATTTGAATAGCTACAGCTTGGAGACTTGCGAAGAGAAACTCGAGGAGCTTGTACGCTATGCAAATGACCCCGCTGGTAAACCAGAACGCACGATTGCTGATGTGTTGGGTCAGATCACGCTGCTCTATCAGCGAAAGACAGAGTTGCTGGCTAGACAAAGCCGAGAGCAACTGTCTGAACTCCAGCAGGATCTTTCCCGCCTGCGGCATGAGGCCCAGGCTAGGGAACAGGCAAGTGGCGCACTAGAGATGCAGGCTGAGAATGTGGTAGTGCTAGACCAAGACTCGGAGTACTATTCAGAACATTCGGATAGAGAAACCAATGAGGAGCTACAAATGGAGCTTGATGAGTGTCGTAGGTGGGAGGCTAATCTTTTGCGCCAGATGAGATTGCGAGCTCGTAAACAGCCTTCCCCCGATGTTCAGGTGGCGTCGACCAGTAGACTGCCTGATGCCAGTCAGTCACTTGGTCAAGCCACCGGGGACCGCCCCACGACCACGACGAAGGGCTATCAGGCCCCTCGTAAGGTGCCGGAGGATCTCGTAACGCCAGATCATTATGCGTCACCCCTTATAGGTCAGCTACCAAACATAAGGGCTCCACTCCCCCGCACCATTCCCCCATCAGGTTTAAGTCGCACTACACTGCGCTTTGATGACACCGTGACCCCTGCCTACGGGGAAGGTGATAGGTACTTCCAGACCCGTTTTGGGCCTCCATCCACTGGTGAGTTCTACTCTCGGAGTGGCCCACCCCCACGTCGTTCTACCGATCCTCGAGATATCGGGTCAGACGACTCTGATGGTCCAGGTCACCCTCACGAACACGGTCTCCGCACCCGTCAATTAGAATCCCTTGCCAGGGACATAGAACGCTTTGATCCTGGCAATAAGGAGTCTAACGTGGATGACTATCTGCGTGAGATCGAGCGCTGTCTCTATGATTTGCCTAATCCATCTTCTCGTGAGAAGTTGAAGCTTATCTGGAAGACCACTGCAAGGAGTGTCCATGTTTTCATGGAAACACTCCCCCCTCAGGTCAGAGACCACTACTCTGCACTTTGCCTGGCTCTGCGGGAAGAATACTCCCTGTATACAGACCCTGCCTCTGCCACCCTGGGTGCCTTCGCTATCACCCATAAGAAGCAGGAATCTCCAAAGGAGTATTACCGGCGTCTGAGAGCGGCATACTTCCAAGGCCGCAATGCACCTGGATTGGAGGAGGAACATGGTTTCAAATCATTGTTCCTGCACAGCCTCCATGAAAGCATACGCTATGAAGTAGCGTTGCACTGTAGGACCAGAGATCTCTCTATGCAGGAGATCAGGAAGTATGCCATGATGGTATGGGAGATCCGCGTACGCCCAGCCCGAAGGCCTGAGAGCGACCCTACCAGCAAGGTAAGCAACAGAACCAGGGGGGTGGCAACCAGTTTAGACCAGGGTCACGAAACTCTCACGGGCCTAAAAACAAGTTTGATCGGAAAAACCGTTACGGAGGTAAGTATAACCAGAAACCTCCATACCAAAGTCAAAGGGAGGATTTGAAGCCAGAAGTGAAAGACTTGGTCCAGAAATGTCTCATGGAGGCCATGCGACAATTTGCGGGTAGTCGACCACTTCCAGATCCCAAAAAGGATCCGGAGTCTGGGCCCCAACCGGAATGGCTAGGCGTAACCGCTCCCTCCCCTACTGCAAAAGTTTACTTTGTGGGTTGGGGAAGGGAAGCAAGGCAGACAATAGGTATCCCTGAACTTACCATCCCAAGTCCTGCCGATTCCCCTTTCCTGACTTTCTTGGGCGACCTTGTTCGACAAGGCAACGCCAAACGCATTTACACCTCAGTGACAGTAGGGAGGTGCCTCAGCACTCTCGCCTTGCTCGACTTTGGATCAGAAATCAGTCTGATGAGTTCTGACACGTTTGAAAAGGTTGCCAGTGCAATGCTCTCCCTCGGCAGACCTCTCCAGATCGAGTCATGTAACTTAAGCGTCATCTCCTACACACAAGATAAGTCACCCATCACCAGACGTGCCTGGGTCGACATAAACTTCCAGGAGATGTCGCTGATTCACCCGATCTATATCTGCGTGCTAGATACAGAGCCCCTACTTATCGGACAGGACCTCCTGGACCGACTGGCCCCACTCATTGACTGTCGCCGGGGACACATTTGGGCCCAGGTGGACACACCGAAACCACTGAACCCCAACGTCACTCTGCCAGCCTTGAATGGGAATGTAGCTGCCATCCAGTCGAGAGAGCCTACACCCATGCTAATGCCTCTCCTAGAGCCCAGTCCTGACTCCGTCTCTTCAGAGCAAAGAGCAGGTTTTCTGCCACAACAAGCTGGCAACCAAAGCTCTTCCACCTTTCAGGAACATGAATCGTTCCTCTGCTCATTGAGAAACATGGACTCGGCCCTGTACTGCCCCCATATCATTGGAGGAGTACACCTTGATGGCACCTTGGTCCCTGACGCACTCGTGGCACTCTGGTCCGAGAAGTCCGCCATCGACCAAGACCTCTACAACGACCTATGTCAACGCAACCCTACCTTAGTCTTTGTACAGAAACAACATCGCCTCCTTTCAGCAGGTACACCTCAGACCCCTCTTAGGGCAACCGGTGTTTGTGCTCTCCCTGTGCTGATCGGAAGGAGACAGTTTGTGCATTACATAAGGACATCAAGACCTGGATGACCTGCAATTTTCTGCTGTTAAACTCAGATAAAACCGAAGTTGTAGTACTTGGTCCTGGACACCTTAGAGATGCATTATCTAATGATATAGCGAGTTTGGATGGCACTAACTTGGCCTCCAGCACCACCGTCAGGAATCTGGGAGTTATCTTTGATCAAGATATGTCCTTCAACTCCCACATAAAACAAATTTCAAGGTCTGCATTTTTTCATCTACGTAACATTGCAAAAATCAGGCCCATCCTGTCTCAAAAAGACGCAGAAAAGCTAGTCCATGCATTTGTTACTTCCAGACTGGACTATTGTAATTCTCTATTATCAGGCTGCCCTAACAAGTCTCTAAAGAGTCTCCAGCTGGTCCAGAATGCTGCAGCACGTGTACTGACAGGAACTAAGAAAAGAGATCATATTACTCCTGTACTGGCCTCTCTGCACTGGCTCCCTGTAAAATCAAGAATAGAGTTTAAAATCCTTCTCCTCACTTACAAAGCTGTTAATGGTCAGGCACCATCATATCTCCAGGAGCTCATATTACCCTATCACCCAACTAGAGCATTACGCTCCCAGAACGCAGGATTACTTGTAGTTCCTAAAGTCTCCAAAAGTAGAATGGGAGCCAGAGCCTTCAGCTATCAAGCTCCTCTTCTGTGGAACCATCTTCCTGTTTTGGTCCGGGAGGCGGACACCCTCTCTACCTTTAAGAGTAGACTTAAGACCTTCCTCTTCGATAGAGCTTATAGTTAGGGCTGTTAGTTCTTAGTTATGCTGCTATAGGCCTAGTCCGGGGGACAATGACACACTGAGCTTCTCTCTCCTCCCCTCTCCTCTCCTCTCCATCTGTATACATTATGCCTGTATACATGCCCCATCTCTGCATGTCACTGACTTGCTTCTTCCCCGGAGTCCTTGTGCTTTCTAGTCCTACAGGCTCCCTTGGATCCTGGCCGCGCCCGGGTCGTGGATCGTGGATGCGCCCACTGCTATGGCCCTGCCTGATCGTGGATGCGCCCACTGCTATGGCCCTGCCTGATCGTGGATGCACCTACTGCCATGACCCTGCCTGACACCCACCACTACTGTCGCTAATATTAGTCACATCTCTGTTACATACGTTCCACTACTATTATCGTACTGCATTGCTACATACCATCCTTGCCATTGATCATTACTACTGTTATCACTAGTAATCACATTTCCATGTGCATTTCATCATTATTGCTGTAATACATCTTTGTGTACTTTCACTCCTGTCAACCATCGCTTATAATTGAATACATTGTGATCTCGTTGATCTGCTCTGTACATGCGACATCTATTGCACGTCTGTCCGTCCTGGGAGAGGGATCCCTCCTCTGTGGCTCTCCCTGAGGTTTCTTCCGCATTTTTTCCCTGTTAAAAGGGCCTTTTTTGGGGCAAGTTTTTCCTCACTCGAATCGAGGGTCGAAGGACAGAGGGTGTCGTCTCTGTACAAATTGTAAAGCCCTCTGAGGCAAACTGTGATTTGTGAATTTGGGCTATACAAATAAAATTTGATTTGATTTGATAAGTGTAGTTCCCCAACTTCGCCCCCCCTTTTTCATGGGGGCCGATCTCCTCGTCAGGCTTGGTGCGCAATTGGACACAGTTAACCAAGTTCTGTGGTCCTTAGCAAAGGTAGAGAACCATTCTTTGACCACTGAGCCCGAGCACATGAGATCAGGACAAACGATACCACAGGCGGGTCAAGTGTCTAGCGAAATTGATGTGACAATCCCAGCCCGAACGGCAGGATTTCCCATCCGCCTCGCACTCCTTAAGGGACAAAAACTACCTGGAGTGCAAGCGTTTTTCCAACCTCTACCTCACTTTGAGGAACTCAACCTGACCGTCTGTGGTACACCCTTGCTTGAGTTGAACAACCGTTCAACTTACTTGCTGGTCCAGAATCTTACCTGTGTTCCGATTCAAGTGATGGCAGGACGACCGCTAGGGATGCTCATTGACCGCTCGTTTTATGACTTCGAGCTGACAGTGCCCATCATTGGTGAGTTACCCCCGTCCTTGGTCAAGGATGGGTCTCTACACAATGTCCTTTTCAGCTTCCCAACCAAAATGATCACCGTCGCCCGCCACGAAACCCTGCAACAGGAAGCGATTTGTGGTGCAACTCTGGGCAAGGAAGGTGACATGGTTGTCTATTCTCTTTTGACTCAACCAGAGTACACAAGCCCAAATGGTGATGAGACCCATTCCCCACCAGTGGAGGCATATCCTGGTTTCGAGACTGAGATTGAACAACAGATTGCAAAAGCCGACGCCTTGACAACTGAGGATCAGAGACATTCCCTCCGGGAGTTGTTTAGAGAATTTCAAGCCATTTTCTCCAGGGACTCAAATGACTGTGGAGTCACAGACCTCCATACGATGCGTATCCCCACGGATCCACAAGCACCACCAACATTCGTACGTCAGTACAGAATTCCGTTGGCAGCCTATGAGTCCATACAACAGATCCTTGACAAACTGCTGGAAAAGCAAATTATCAGGGAATGCAACTCAACCTACAACTCACCAATCTGGTCAGTGTTGAAGCCAACTGGGAAATGGCGTCTCACTATTGACTATCGTCCCTTGAACACAGGTCCCACTTTCCCGATGGCCGATGATCCACTTGGATCAAGAGCTGGCTAAGGTTAAGGGAGCCTGCTTCTTTTCAACCGTGGACATAGCAAATGGTTTCTGGACCATGAAGGTGGATCCTACCGACCAGTATAAGCTTGCCTTTTCCTTTGGCAACCGCCAGTATACTTGGAACCGTTGCCCATTCGGGTACTCAAACTCCCCAGCCGAGTTTAACATCTTCCTCCACAAGGCAATGAGCGACGCTGCAGCACGCGGTAACCTCATATACGTGGATGACATCCTTATGAGGAGTTGCACCTTTGAATCCCACCTAGCTGAGATTCGACACGTCCGCAATCAGCTCACCCAGGCCGGAGCCAAACTGGCAATTGCTAAGGGCCAGTGGTGCCGCACCAAGGTTAACTATGTTGGCCTGACGGGGGGGGGGGGGGAGATGGCATCGAACCCCAAGCTGGAAGGATTCGTGCAATCCAGGACATCAAAGCTCCAACCAACGTGTCTGAGCTCAGGAGCTTCCTGGGGGTCTGCAACTATTCCCGGCAATTCGTCGAAGACTATGCTGAGATAGCCAGACCACTTACAGAACTCCTTTGTAAAGATAAGCCCTTCCACTGGGAAGAAGCTCAAGAGCTCTCCTTCCAACAACTGAAGGGAAAACTCTGCTCGACACCCTGTCTGGCTTACCCAGATAAGGACAAGGAATTTCTCCTTGAAGCTAGCTTTTCATCACAATGCCTCAGTGCTGCCCTAGCTCAGGAGTACGACTCAGACAAGCGGGTAGTAGCCTATGCCAGTCGACCACTGAGCAGCATAGAAGTAAAATTCTCCGATTGTGAGAAGGCCCTCCTAGCTACTGTCTGGGCCGTAGAACACTTCCGAAGCTACATCGGGGGCCAGAAGGTAGTGATTGAAACTTGTCACCAGCCCGTCACCTTCCTGAACAGCCAGCGGCTCAGGGAAGGACGTGTATCCAACAGTCGCATCGCCTCTTGGATGATGGCCTTACAAGGATACGACGTCGAGGTGAAGTACGCACAAAACCATAAAATGGCATTGGGTCAAGGCTTGGCCGAGTGTCAACATTGTGACTGTGGAGACCAACAGAGTTTCCACTCTCCTTCCATGTCCACACCAACGCTGCCTTTTAATCATCATTATTATGATGAAAACATCTGCAATGGCCTGCCAAAGGTCTACGTGGATGGCTGCTCTTTCCACCACGAAAGCAGAATGAGAGCTGGTGTCGGAATTGCCTGGGACCATAATAACGGTGAGCCAAACCATTATCATTTGGGCCCTAAGTCGAGCCAATACGCAGAGATTGCAGCTGTACTCATTGCACTCCAACAGGCTGCTAAGCTAGATGTGATGCAATTAGTGATCTGCTCTGACTCGAACTACGCTCGCCACAGCTTCATCTCACATTTTCCCACGTGGAAGGTGAACGACATGAAGAATGCTCGGAACAAAGTCGTCAAACACTCCGAACTTTTCCAAGCATGTGATTCTCTGGTAATAGACAGGGGAATGATGGTGTACTGGAAGAAGGTCAAGGGCCACTCTCAAATCCCGGGTCCTGAAAAGGACGGGAACGATGAGGCAGACCGCTTGGCAAAATTAGGCGCAGAGAAAGGTACACCATGGGAGTTCCAAGACGATTGGCTCCCTACACCCCAGACCTGCGTGGTCAACGCCATCACCCGCAGGCAAGCACGAGAGAGACGGGAAGACTCCCAAATTGGCGAACAGACAGTGCACTTGGGCCGAAAACCCAATGATGCAGACTTGGTCACGATGCAGGAACAAGATCCGAATATCCGGGCAATTCGGCAGTTGGTGCTGAACCCACCTGCGAATGGAGACCCAAAAGTCCCTTCGGACGCGTCCAAAGAAGTGCAGACTCTCCATCGTGATCTGCCAGATATGAAACTGGAAAAGGGTTTACTGGTTTATAGTAACAATGGCCAAGGACCGACCCGCTGGGTGGTCCCCACCGACCATAGGGGGGTGATGCTCTCTCATGCTCACGACTCCCCTGTTGGAGGCCATCGGGGTTACAAAGCCACACTTAGGACCCTCCAGCAAGTAGCCTATTGGCCATTGATGGCCCGTGATACCAGGCTCTATGTCCAAGGGTGCCTGATTTGTTGTCAGTTCCAGCCGTCCCGACCACTTAACCGCGCCCCACTTCAGGAAAGGGGGGTCACATTTCCGTGGTCTCACATCCAGGTGGACTGGATTGGGCCTGTCCCTAGGTCCTCTCGAGGTAACAAATATCTCCTCACGGTCACCTGTTCCTTCACCAAATGGGTTGAGTGTCTCCCAGCGCCCAATGACACTGCCGTCACAACAGCGGTTCTCCTGATGAACCATGTTTTCAGCCGCTGGGGCCTCCCACTCTCGGTTGATTCGGACAGAGGTACCCATTTCACCTCTAGTGTAATGACTGCACTATATAACATCTTGGGAGTGGAAGTCAGATTCCACATTGCCTATCACCCACAGTCATCAGGACAAGTCGAACGCGCCAATCGAACCATTATCCACATGCTGAAAAAGTATGTTGGAAATAATGGCAAAGATTGGGATGTAAAACTTCCCTTGGTGTTGATGGCAATTCGGTCAACCCCGCATCGCTCTACGGGAGTCACACCGTTTGAGATGATGACTGGCAGAGAGATGACCTTGCCAATACACCTGCTCTACCATCCAGAAGATGTCAGTATTGCGACCGCCTACACTGCACATCAGTACGTGGCAGACCTGCGGGAACATCTTCAGGCTACATTTGCATGGGCTCAAGTGAACTTGGAGTCCAGTGCGAAAGGAGCAAAAGCCTATTATGATAAAGCCGCAACCCACCGCGAGTACCAAATAGGCGATAAGGTCTTGTACTTCAGATTTGCACAACCAGTGGGAATTTCCAAGAAGTTCCTCCCCAGCTGGTCAGGTCCATTCGAAGTCGTCGGTAAGCTCTCACCAGTAGCCTACCGGATTAGGGTCTCTAAACCGAAACAGTCCTCTGCTTACAAATGGGTCCATGCCAACCAGATCAAGTTGTACAAGCCATTCGCGCACTCAGGTCAAACAACGCGCCCTGCGTCTGATGATGAGCTACAGTCTCCTGGCCAAGGAGACGTAGAGGATTGTTAGTGGCCAGAACAGAGTAGGGGCATGCATGGCTTAACCCCGTCAGCATGCACTAACCCTAACGCCCCTTCAATGTCATTAGTAACGACCCCTTTTAATTTGTTTTAGGATGGAACTCCCTTGGATCCTTGGCATCGTCCTGGGCATACAAGTCACTCTAGCAACCGAGATGACTGAACCAGGCCCTTCAACCGGGATTGTCCTACAGGAGACACCGGGACTGCTCATCACCCATTGTGATCTTTATACCCAGAGATTCTATGTACGCTTAGACCCCTGGGATGTGTACCGTAAGCACATTCGCCTACCCCCTAAACTGACAGAAGGTAGATTAAGTGGTTTTCAAACCCACAACACTATTGAACACGCCAAACAGAGAACTATCCATGTTCTCGAACAATTGGAGAAATTCTTGACCACTGAAAAAGACCTGACCGACAGCAAACGACCCAAACGATTCCTGGGTGCTCTACTTGCTGCAGCAGCAGGTATTGGGTCTTTGTTCTCTATCAGTCTCTCAGCGGCCAATTCTGTCAGTCTTGGGGCACTACAAAGGCACATGGGTGAACTTGAGGAAGAAATGCCAGAAATCCAACAGAGACTCCTCCTCCAACGTGACCAATTACAGGATCTGGGAGAAACACTCAAGGGTACCATAGTCACCGTGAACTTACACTCTGCCTTAATCAATAACACTGTGCATGCCTTAGAGAATTTGTCAGAAGTAGTGAAGGAAGACATCACTTATGTGCGGGTAGTGAGGGACCTTATGCAGGACCTCATCAGGGAAATTAGCTCCTCAGTTAGTAGTCTCAGTGCAGGTAGGATACCACCCTACCTGGTCCCGTTAGACCTTGTGGAGAGTATTCTCAAGACCGCAACTACCTCAACTGTGCAACCTTCACAGGTACACCTGGCATATAATCTCGGCAGCGCTTTTCCAATTTCTGTAAACCCACAGAAATTAGAGGTAGGATTCATCTTGAATCTACCAATTATTGATAAACAGAATGTGTATCACCTTAAGTCTGTGTTAAATGTTGGATTTTGGAAGGGTAATACACGTCCACCTTAGAACACCACCAACACTTGCATACCATGACACTAACCCCTCACTCTACCTTATCCCTAACCTTAGTATGTGTACTAAGACGAAGGATATTCATTGGGTCTGCCCAAGCAACCCCTTTATCCGAGATGTGACCAGCTACCTCTGCGGTTTGAGAACCGATGCACCTGAGCAGAAGTGCCAAGGTAGCCTGTCCCTCAAGGATGAAGGGACCGAGACCCGGGTAGAGAGAGCGGGCAGTAGATGGCTCGTGAGCACACCTGTCACAGAAGCCTTAGTGTCATATGACCGCCATGATACAGCCACTAAACTAGCCTTGCCTAATCAGACAATGTTTTTAACAGTCCCTCAGGGTGCCACAGTCCACATTCAAGACATCATCCTCCATCACCTCAATCCAGACAGACACGATGTAGAGATTGAGATCATGGATGCCTTTATCGGCCAGAATTTCACAATTGATGATGGTATTCAGCAACAACTTTTAACTGAGGGTACCAAATTAGTGAAATTTAACTTGAGACCAAGTGAGCTGACAGCCACATTCTCTGGGCACCCAAGTAAGTTTGCTTACGAAGAGCACGCCATTAGCCTTGTTGCTCTAGGACTGTTTCTTAGTGGTTGGATCATCACGGCAATGATAGCACATGTAATGTACAAGTACATTCAAAAGCTACAGACCAGACTAGATTCCCTTGTCCTAGTTTCACCACGTTTCCAACCACAGGCTGACACCTTACCATTGACTACCTTCAATCCTCCAGGAGGACAAGGTAGAGCTTACTAACCATTTGCTAACAACCACATTTCCTCTTTTCCTATCTTTCTCTATTTCTCTTCTTTTTCTTTGTATGTTTTTGTTTGTTCATCAAGAGAAATGTTGATGTGTTGTTGGTGAACTATAAGGGCGTGTCACACGACGCCGACCCTTGGATGGAATGGTCTAGATAAGCTAGAGATAGTTAAGAGTCATCTGCCCAAACCTTGCCTCTATGTCAATACCCAGACATTAGCCTCTGAACTGAACTGAACTGTTGAACTGTTGAAACTGTAACAAAGACTCTCTTCGTCAAGGATATGTGGATTATACAACCGCTCCGTGCTGTCTGGATGCACGGACTGCTCGGCCCTTGGGTTTGCTCCTAAGGCCGTGGCCAGCACCCCGCCCTTCGGACCAAAGGGGGGAATGTTGGGCCTTCATCAGATATTGCAGACAAAGGAGAGGCCTGTAAGGAACCCAGAAGCCTTACTACAAGGCACTCCTAAACCAGCATGAGTTTTCAAGAACAAAGGAACTGGGCCAACGCCCAAAGGTCTGGCAAACTGTACGTCGAGGTACAGTCCGTCCCCAAACTTTAATCCGCTCCTGATTGGGCCAAAGTTGCCGCAGGCCATAAAAGTACGGCCAGATGACCCTGACGTCACTCAGGGCATAAAGGTCAGGGAGCCCCGCTACCCATCGCATTTCCCAGGTAACGTGATGCTGTGAAGAAGCTCTGGCTTTATTCAGTAGTTGCCAAAAGGGTGTAAATTTGGTGAGACGTTTCAGTTTGCTTGACCTAGGCTACAGTTCTTAACTCGCTGGACGAGACAGAGACTGTTTCTTTTTGTTAGAATATTCTTTATTACTTTTTGGATCCAAAGAGGAACGCTGTGCAACCCAGCCATTCCTCATCGCCTGCAGAAGGAAGAACGTTTTTCTTCAGAAGGAGACGGAACCACCGAGGTCCGGTCCTTCCATTTGATCGATCCCGCTGTTTCACTTTCATAACGGAAGAACGGCGCTGCCATCACTCGCTGCCAGGACGCTGCAGCTGGTCCCGCGCTCGCATCCAAACGAGTTGGAGTTTCGAGTCGGACGGGACGCACGCTTGTCGCAACGAGCGACTCAAGTAAGAGGCTATTGTTTGGGCAGAGACAGATAGTATAGCGTGTGCTTACATTTGTGTGAAGGGACCGCCGAGTCCTACCTATGTTATAACTGTGCTGATTGTACGTGTTATTGCGCTCCCGAAGGAGCTTATGTGCGCTGATCCACTCGCTGGATAGCTGCGTAATCTTGCCGCCGTGTGATCACTGTACGTCGTACTTTCTCTCTGATCAGTGGACGATAAGCGAACCTCGGTCCGCTTGCCGACCCCCGATTTAGGGAGAAACGACTGTGTGTATTTCACGGTTGTCCTGTTATTCGTTGTTGTCTGATAAGCACCGACTTATCTTCTTTCCCTCTTACTAGCCTCCACACACACACGCATATCTACACCTACACACATGTCCGAGTGTTGTGATCTTATGAATAACGTGGTGTAAACCTACGGGTAGTAACCTCGCTATAGCATAAGAGACGCGTGTCTCGTAGTAGTCCCATTCATAATTTTAGAGGCGGACGCCTCTTGGTAGCGCGGCTACCTCTATTGGGATAGTGGGTCATTTTCCCTCTAAATTCATCTTGTGTGCAATCAAAGTGCATATAAGGCCAGTGGTGGTGTAACTATCGCCATTGTTTCAAAATCCCGCGCTCTTGTTGGAGCGACTACCTTCGGCTGACGTTTCAGTCCGCCATTTTTTAATTCCAGGTATATGATTCAGCAAAATCAATATCACCCTGTGAATTCGTGTCCGCGCGTGGTTTCACCAAACCACGTTCCGGCCATTTTGGTAGTTTTATGAACGCGATTTCCCCAAATCACGTTCCGGCCATTTTGTAGTCCTACGAATGGACTTCACCTACGTCACATCCGTAAACTTGTAGTCCGACGTCCGGTTCGGCCATTTTTGTAGTTTTCCAAAGACCCACTGTCGGCCATTGTTCTCTCACACACACACACACACACACACACACACACACACACACACACACACATACAGGTCTACATCCCTTCCTATATCTGTGCTTGCTTATTTTTGCTTTATAGATGTGCTAGTTGTAGTAAGCGACTGTTGTTTGTTAAAGTGAGTGGTTGGTGGATTGAGTACAAGCTTTAATAAATACTGTTGATTATAATTGAGCATTTTCCTGTGATTATTGTGTACAATTTTATATTGTAATAACAGCTGGTTGAGAAGTCCAGTGTTCGGATTTACGCCTTCTATTTCCCTCATTATTGATATTCCTGTGATATTAACAATTTGTGATAAATATTCAGGCATTGAGACTAAAAGCATATCAATTGATTATTGATCCCTGATTCCAGGGTGGTGCTCCGTTGATTATTAATGAATAGTGATAACACACATTTCATTAATTAACATTAATATCTTTATTAATAATCAATAATCAATTAATATTCCCATTGAATTTCAACAATACCAAGCCAAAGCACACGTTACACCACCTGCCGCTTCACGTTTCAAACAAATTTTCCCGACTCAGCGACACACCCGCTGAGAAACCTACTCTGGTCATTGGCAGCTCCATAGTACGAAACGTGAAGTTAGCGGCACCAGCGACCATAGTGAAATGCATCCCAGGGGCCAGAGCGGGCGACATCGAATCAAACTCGAAACTGCTGGCTAAAGCTAAACGTAAATATAGTAAGATCATAATACATGTCGGCGGTAATGACTCCCGGCTACGCCAGTCGGAAGTCACTAAGATTAATGTTGAGTTGGTGTGTAACTATGCCAAAACAATGTTTAGCCGCATGTCATCATTCAACCGCTGGCTGTCAAGGTGGTGTCCAGCAAACGATGTGGGCTTTGTTGATAATTGGCGGACTTTCTGGGGAAAACCTGGTCTCATTAGGAGAGACGGCATCCATCCCACTTTGGACGGAGCGGCTCTCATCTCTAGAAATTTAACCCATTTCATTAGCCAACCACCAGCCTGACAACCCAGAGTTGAGACCAGGAGGCAGAGCTGCAGTCTTACACGCTTCTCTGAGCTTCCATTAGATCAGTTGCACTCCCAAAACTTCATTGAGACTGTGTCTGCCCCCGACCACCTAAATTAATTAAATTAATCAAATCAAAAGTCCACAGAAGAGGAGTTGTGCATGAAAATCTAATAAAAATTAACAGCAACTCTGCAATCTCAAAACAAGACAAGAGAATTAAATGCGGACTCCTAAATATCAGATCCCTGTCATCGAAAGCTGTACTAGTAAATGACTTAATTTCAGATTGTAATATTGATTTATTCTGTCTTACTGAAACCTGGCTGCATCCTGAAGAATACGTCAGCCTGAATGAATCCACTCCCTCTAGTCATATTAATACTCACATTCCTTGAGGCTCCGGCCGAGGAGGTGGTGTTGCAGCTATTTATGACTTAAGTCTGTCAATCATTCCTAAACCTAAATTAAATTATAACTCATTTGAAAGCCTTGTTCTGAGTCTTTCACATCCAACGTGGAAAACTTTACAGCCAGTTCTATTTGTTGTAGTGTATCGAGCACCTGGTCCCTACTTAGAATTTTTATCTGAATTCTCTGAGTTTTTATCAAGTCTAGTCCTCAAATCAGATAAAGTAATTATTGTAGGTGATTTTAATATTCATGTGGATGTCGTTAATGATAGCCTTAGTACTGCATTTATCTCATTATTAGACTCTATTGGCTTCTCTCAGTGTGTACATAAACCAACTCACTGTTTTGACCACACCCTTGACCTTGTTCTAGCTTATGGTATAGAGATTGAAAATCTAACAGTTTCTCCACAGAATCCTCTTTTATCAGATCATCACTTAATAACTTTTGAAGTTCTATTACTGGACTACACACCATTAGGCAAAAACTCTGGCACTAAATTCAATGCCATGTCTTAATATAATAGAGGACTCCTCCGCTAACCTCAGTTCCTCACAAATCGATCATCTTGTTGATAGCACTGCAGGCTCATTGCGAACAACACTGGACTCTATTGCCCCCCTGAAAAGGAAGCCTATAAAGCACAGGAGGTTAGCACCCTGGTATAACTCGGATACCCGCAAATTGAAGCAAACATCACGGAAATTTGAAAGGAAATGGCGTTCCACCAACTTGGAAGAATCACGCTTAGCCTGGAAAGATAGCCTTAAAATATATAGGAAGGCCCTCCGCAATGCCAGAGCAAGCTATTACTCGTCATTAATAGAGGAAAACAAAAACACCACCAGGTTTCTTTTCAGCACTGTAGCCAGGCTGACAGAAAGTCACAGCTCTACTGAACCATGTATTCCTACAACGCTCAGTAGTAACGACTTCATGAGCTTCTTTAATGATAAAATTTTAACTATTAGAGACAAAATCCATCATCGCTTGCCCTCAACTGGCACTATTGTATCTTTAAACACAGGAACCTCAGAAACAGTTGTAAATTCTGACTTATTTTTAGACTGCTTCTCTCCCATCGACCTCCACCAACTAACTTCGATGGTTTCTTCATCTAGACCAACAACTTGTCTCCTAGACCCCATCCCAACTAGGTTGCTGAAAGAAACTTTACCTTTAATTAGCACATCGCTACTAGAAATGATCAACCTGTCTCTATTAACAGGATACGTACCACAATCCTTTAAACTAGCTGTAATTAGACCGCTCCTTAAAAAGCCTAATCTTGATCCAGAAGCTTTAGCCAACTATAGACCTATATCCAACCTCCCTTTCCTCTCCAAGATCCTTGAGAAAGCAGTCGCCAACCAGCTATGTGACTTTCTTCATAAAAATAGTTTATATGAGGATTTTCAATCAGGTTTTAGAGCACATCATAGCACAGAGACGGCACTGGTGAAAGTTACAAATGACGACCTAATCGCTTCTGACAAAGGACTTGTCTCTGTCCTGGTCTTACTAGATCTTAGTGCTGCATTTGATACCAATGATCATCACATTCTACTACAGAGACTGGAACACTTAATTGGCATTAAAGGACCCGCATTAAACTGGTTTAAGTCCTATTTATCGGATCGATTTCAGTTTGTACATGTTAATGATGAGTCATCCCTGTATACCAAGGTTAGTCATGGTGTTCCTCAAGGCTCCGTGCTTGGACCCATACTATTCACCTTATATATGCTCCCTCTAGGAAATATAATTCGCACTCCATAAACTTTCATTGTTATGCAGATGATACACAGTTATACCTATCAATAAAGCCAAATGAAACTAATCAGCTTACTAAACTCCATGCATGTCTCAAGGACATTAAGACCAGGATGACCTGCAATTTTCTGCTGTTAAATTCAGATAAAACCGAAGTTATAGTACTTGGTCCTAAACACCTTAGAGATGCATTATCTAATGATATAGCGAGTTTGGATGGCATTAACTTGGCCTCCAGCACCACCGTCAGGAATCTGGGAGTTATCTTTGATCAAGATATGTCCTTCAACTCCCACATAAAACAAATTTCAAGGTCTGCATTTTTTCATCTACGTAACATTGCAAAAATCAGGCCCATCCTGTCTCAAAAAGACGCAGAAAAGCTAGTCCATGCATTTGTTACTTCCAGGCTGGACTATTGTAATTCTCTATTATCAGGCTGCCCTAACAAGTCTCTAAAGAGTCTCCAGCTGGTCCAGAATGCTACAGCACGTGTACTGACAGGAACTAAGAAAAGAGATCATATTACTCCTGTATTGGCCTCTCTGCACTGGCTCCCTGTAAAATCAAGAATAGAGTTTAAAATCCTTCTCCTCACTTACAAAGCTGTTAATGGTCAGGCACCATCATATCTCCAGGAGCTCATGCTACCCTATCACCCAACTAGAGCATTACGCTCCCAGAACGCAGGATTACTTGTAGTTCCTAAAGTCTCCAAAAGTAGAATGGGAGCCAGAGCCTTCAGCTATCAAGCTCCTCTTCTGTGGAACCATCTTCCTGTTTTGGTCCAGGAGGCGGACACCCTCTCTACCTTTAAGAGTAGACTTAAGACCTTCCTCTTCAATAGAGCTTATAGTTAGGGCTGGGCCTGTCCTGGACCAGCTCTTAGTTATGCTGCTATAGGCCTAGTCCGGGGGACAATGACACACTGAGCTTCTCTCTCCTCCCCTCTCCTCTCCTCTCCTCTCCTCTCCTCTCCATCTGTATACATTATGCCTGTATACATGCCCCATCTCTGCATGTCACTGACTTACTTCTTCCCCGGAGTCCTTGTGCTTTCTAGTCCTACAGGCTCCCATGGATCCTGGCCGTGCCCGGGTCGTGGATCGTGGATGCGCCCACTGCTATGGCCCTGTCTGATCGTGGATGCGCCCACTGCTATGGCCCTGCCTGATCGTGGATGCGCCTACTGCCATGACCCTGCCTGACACCCACCACTACTGTCGCTAATATTAGTCACATCTGTTACATACGTTCCACTACTATTATTGTAATGCATTACTACATACCATCCTTACCATTAATCACTACTACTGTTATCACTAGTAATCACATTTCCATGTGCATTTCCTAATATTGCTGTAATACATCTTTATGTACTTTCACTCCTGTCAACAGTCGCTTATAATTGAATACATTGTGATCTCGTTGATCTGCTCTGTACATGCGACATCTATTGCACGTCTGTCCGTCCTGGGAGAGGGATCCCTCCTCTGTGGCTCTCCCTGAGGTTTCTTCCGCATTTTTTTTCCCTGTTAAAAGGGCTTTTTTTGGGGGGGCAAGTTTTTCCTCACTCGAATCGAGGGTCGAAGGACAGAGGGTGTCGTCTCTGTACAGATTGTAAAGCCCTCTGAGGCAAACTGTGATTTGTGAATTTGGGCTATACAAATAAAATTTGATTTGATTTGACATGTCTTATGCTCTATTTATGCATTTACTAACCTCTGGACACCTCCGTGGCAAAAATGTACATGCACAGAAAAGCTGCTATAACATCATCATACATCAATATTTTTTTCATTTTTTTTTCATGAATCACTCAAACAACACCCCCCTTATTCAAAACTACCAAACATTCTATCATTTTCAGGATTTTAACCCTTTAAATGCCAGTTCAATTATTTGAATTATTTCATTTTTTTGTTACAAAAAAACACATAAAATGAATTATTGTCCATGAAATAAATAGTAGGGAGATTGGGCTCTGGTGGTGATTAGAGTCTTGGATATGTCAAAGATCAGCAGCAAAATTGGTTTGATTGCATTAGTATTTTTTATGTAGTGACAGATACTCCCTCTGGACACCTTCGTGGCCAAAAATGCCTCATTGACCACATTCTGTAATCTCACTGCCATTACAGTATAAAACCATGCATTATCTAATGTCAGCATTTCATTTTGAAGAAAAGTAGTGATATTTGACATTTTTACTGCATTCCACCAGATTCAACCATTTTCCCATTGTAGGCCGAGGCATGAAATCCTGATTGAATGTTTGGTGGTTTTGAATAAGTGGGAAGTTGTTTAAGTGATTTATGTAAAAAAAATAAAAAAAATAAGTATTGATGTATGATGATTTTATATCAGTTTTTCTTTGCATGTACATTTTTGCCACAATGGTGTCCAGAGGGTTAATGTCGACATTAACCCATTGCTGAATAACAGCTATATTTAGTATGTCGAAGGTGCAATATGGGACAGAAGGTGAAAGAAGACAGGTATGATGTTGTGACTTGTTAATATTATTTCATTCAGGAACACTCTCGTCATTGATTAAAACCATTTATTGCAACAAATGGCATACAGTTAGTCTTGGCGCTGAAGGCTCCGCTCCAAAAAGCTCCCTGGATTTGACGAGCAGCATGCTGAGTCACTCCAGGGAGCGCAATGAATTTTCGTCATTTTTCCGTCACCTTGAGGGAGGCCCTGCCTCTCCCCCTTTTCTCCTGGCCCTGGCCCCCCTCCTCCTCCTCCTGGTTGCCGGCGTTGGGTGCATGGTCCACCGCTCCACTTGGCCCTGGTGTGTCCTCAGGTAACGAGGCAATTAGGACAGGGGGGGCGATGGATGGCCTCTGTCCCAACACCTCATCCATGTGGACAAACCAGGGCCAAGTCGCAGCAGTGGGGGTCCCAGCGACCCCCTCTCCAGTCGCTGGATATTTGCAATCCTAAGGCAGTGGAAATCAATCACGTCAGCAATTTCCAGCAAAGTATTCATTAACTTGCATGGGTAAAATGAATAAAATGTAATTTCCACATCATCATTCACACCTGCACCTACTTTGTATTTTTTCTTCAAGTTGTCCCATTTTTTTTTGGCCTGCAGGGGCTTGACCTTGCCCTGCAGGCCCATTTCTTCCAGGATTGTTCTGAACACAGACAGACACAAGAGGAAATGTGAACACAAGACCACATTCACACAGGGATGCAAAGATTTACAAGTGACACCAGGACACTGACAACTGGGCTATTCATTATTGCCTTACCTCCATCCAACAGCGGCAGAATTCTTCGCCCCCGTGAACAGGTGGTCATGCTGTCCACGGAGGCCGATGAACGCGGCTGTCTGCTCCTTGCTCCCTAAGACGAAATGAAATGAAGCACGTGTTGTGTTATGTCAACAGACAAAAGGGTTCTAATGTCGCAAAAATATAATGATGACAATGATGATAATGATGATAATCCTGAACTTCATTCAATCCATACGTTGAATTGGACTTTTTTTTCGTTTTCTGTCAAACATTTCGAAAGTGACGGCCTTTGAGGCTTTACATCGAACGGCATAATGCTGAGCATGACCAGCGTCACATATTATGACTGAAAGTTAGCATTTGGGGGGGTTCTAGTCCCTTGATGTTTAACATGTCTGAAGTTGGGTGTTCAAATGAGTCACAAGTGTGAACACGTTACTTACATTTGAACGTTGCGTCTGCACCACTTGATGTCGCCATCATCACTGAGCAGCGGCGCGCAAAGGATCTTGGGATATAGCAGGCCGCGTAGGATAGTAGCGGTGCGTCCTCCAGAAAGAGGGAAGTGCAGGCTGCATTTGTAGGCTGCATTTGAAGGAGCCTTTGAATTGGGACAGCCTTCGCGCGGCGTTGTGACGTAATTGGCCTTCAAATGCGCCCTTCGAAGGCTGCAGCCCCTGAATTGGGACACAGCCAGTGGCCTTGCTTTTTCCTAAAGAGGGAGCAGGAAATTTCAGCCCTGAGTTTAATTTTAATTACTCTGATCTTGTAATGTTATTTTCCTAGAAAATATTATGGTTCATACCTGGTCAGCATCTATTACTAGGCTCGTTCGAGATGAACTGCGCCTCGCCTGGAAGGTTGCCGAGACCAGGCGGCAGCAGCAGGGGGCGGTGATAAAAGGCTGCAGTCAAGTCGGACAGTTTCCAGCCGCCGTCAAAGAAAATACAGGAAGTCACAGAAATATTTACATCCTGTTAGATCCATCTGTAGGCTATCTGTAGTTTGCAGAACACGGTCGGACAGCTATGGCTGAAGACATCGCATATGCGTTCTTGATCGCTGAAGAAATTGAAATAGAAGAGATCCCCCTACTTATCCATGAAGATGGACTGGAACGGAGAAGGTGATATGTGCTATGTAGATATTGAAAATGAACCAGAGCATATGGCCACTATCACAGTCCATTTAGTCCAGTGCTTTGAATTTTTATCTGATCAACGTCCAGTGAAAACCACGTATCTTCATGTGTGATGATTCTCAAGTAATCAGTTAATAATGGGTTTAGAAGTTCTCCTACAGCTCAGGCAAATTAAAACACTCTAACAAAACATTTGAATAACCTAGGACTTTTACCCTCACAAAGTTTAAAACAAGGTTGTATTTTTATTATCCCATATAAAGATGACATTGTGGAGATGCATGGTTATCATCGGTCAGCAAATGATATCAATTCAATAACTATGCCCTACAAGCCCAATGACTCCTTTAGAATCCTGTATATAATCAACTCAATAATCATTCTTCTAGGCTGGTTCCAAAAATACCACATTTTGTGGAGGAGGTTGTACCCTTGTACAGTGTCACTGACTTCAAAAGTCATTTCAGACTTTCAAGAGGACAAGTGGAGGTAGGCTCATATAAAGCATTTCAAGTAGGCTAGTATCGCTGATATTTGCATGTTAGTGTGATAATTTTCCCTTATTTGCTAACTAGGACCTTATGACCACTTTGGGACCGTTCTACATGAACACACAACAAACCAAGTTGCCAGTCTCAAACAGTGTTCTCGCCTGTCTGTGGACTCTGTCCAACCAGGAGTCATATAGGGGTGTGGCAGACAGATTCAACATATCAAAATCCACAATGTCAACACATCTCCATCACTTTTGCTCCCTGGTCAACACATATCTGTCCCATCACATTTCATGGCCTACAGTAGAAGCACTTCACACATCACAGTTACGGTTTGAAACAGCTGGATTTCCAAATACAGTCTGTGCTGTCGATGGATGTCACATTCCCATTGTAAAACCACATTGCAACAATCCCACAGCCTATTATAACAGAAAGCAATTCTATTCCATCATCCTCACCGGATTCTGTGACAGTGAACGGCGCTTCTGTCACGTTAATGCAGGTCACCCTGGTAGTTGGCATGATGCTAGAGCATTTCGCAACACAGATGTTGCACGTCTATTGGAAGAAGATCCCCAGGCCCTGGTCCCAGACGGAATGCACATCATTGGCGATTCAGCCTATCCTCTGTTAAAACAACTGATGAAGCCCTACAGGGATAATGGGCACCTGACCGCCAGGCAGAAGCGCTTCAACCAAAAGCTTAATGCAGCTCGTGTGGCTATTGAGCATGCTTTTGGCATCATGAAATCCAAGTTCAGGAGGCTCAAGTGTCTGCACATGAAAGATGTGGCAAATATCAGTGCAACAGTCACAGCATGTTGCATTCTTCACAACATTTGTTTAGATCCAGGTGACCAGTTTGATGAAGATGGGCAGGGTCTTCATCAACTCGGAGAGGATCCACACCCACCACAGCCCGACAACCAAGACGCATCTCATTACAGAGACATGATTTGTGCCAACATTTAGGGAAAGGAAACACCTTCACACGCATTCCATTTTCGTCTCATTTTTCCTCTTTTCTTTAGCCATTTTGTGAGCTGGTGTGCAGTATGCCACAGGGTGATGTGAGGCACCTCAGGTCAAATGTCAGGTCTATCATTGAAATCAAACACTACCACCTTGTAAAACTTGATAAGTCTGTAAGGCATGAAGTTAATTACCATTTGATTGAAGTGCCTCTACATCATCAAGACTTCTGCTGTGCCTCCAAGTGGCAGTTCATGGTAACTGGGTGGTAAGAACCCAGGCAAAATCAGCAGGGGATCTCGGAGTATCAGTGGTCACTCTCCTTTAGTCTTCTCCACCTTGCCAATTCCGGCCTCGTCAAGGATTCCAGAGCAGCTGTCCTCCGTTCAGCATGGGTCTGATAGGTCTCATGAAATGATTGTTGGCTGTGTCCCTTTTTTGGTGCAGTTGCTCTTTGTCCAGGTGCTTGTGTGGCAGTTGTGGCAGTGGCAGTTGTGGCAGTGGCAGTTGAGGGACCAGGCTGCTGATCGTCAATAGATGGAGGTTGGGGAGTTTGACTGGGGAAGAGTGGTGTGGAAATGATCGTACCTGGTGGTGCACTCCCCACCCAGGAGCCACCAAAAATTTCATTCATTTGCTGTAAGGACACAACAGAATTTCAGTCAAAATTAGACAGTTAGACAAGTTAGACAGTAGTTATGCCTCATAGTTAAATTGTGGGTGGCAAAATACTGAAAAGGACAAATGGGAGATTGATACTCTTCAGGAAGTCCCACTAACATGTAAGATGCACATACAGAGCAAGCACTTACCAAGTAATATTCCCAGGTAATATTGCCTTCTCCTGTTGCCCGAGAACGGTCTTTGGCCCTTTTGAATGTAGTGAGCATGTTACCCAGTTTTTTTCTTATTTTTTCATTTGTGAATGTGTATCCTTTTGAAGTAAAGGCGTGTTCCAATTTCCGGTAAAAGGCTGTTTTGTTATGGTAGTAAAGGTGTTTGTATGTCCTGGTCAGCTCAAGCAGGAATAATGTAGTCTTGTGTTTGAATTCTGTAAAACATTGTAGAATGGTTAAAAACATGCATATTGTATTCTAATCCATAGATTACAAACAGACAACCACTGTACCTGTCTGGGATTCGTGGCATTCTGGCTGGACGGATGGACATGGGACCAAGTTGTCTGAAGAGGACATGTGCGTTTCAGGAGTGGGGCACCGGGTGAATGTGGCAGCAGGCTGGGTCCGAACCTGAGTGGGGGTGGTGGAAACTGTAGGCTGGGGAATAGTAGTGGGGCACCGGGTGAATGTGGCTGCAGGCTGGGTCCGAACCTGAGTGGGGGTGGTGGAAACTGTAGGCTGGGGAATAGTAGTGGGGCACCGGGTGAATGTGGCAGCAGGCTGGGTCCGAACCTGAGTGGGGGTGGTGGAGACTGTAGGCTGGGGAATAGTAGTGGGGCACCGGGTGAATGCTGGAGGTTGAGGAGTGGGAAAGACAGGAGGTTTGGTGACAACACTGCTTGGGTTTACTGCAGAGAAGGAAAGCCAAAAAATTGGAACTCATCCACATGCATTTAAATATTCATGTTTGGCTTGATAAAAAAGAAAACTTACCTTGATTGTGTTCTGCAGCTCTTATTTGCTCCAGTATGTCAGAAGCATACTTGTTATCTGGAAGAACAGATCTCATTTAATAAATGCCATCCACATTTCTAATGGTATCAAGTGTTGTCATACTTTTCTTTTTTACTCACCAGTTCTCAGTCTTTCAGCAGTTTCTCTGCTCACTCGTAGCTGAATCACACCTTTGTCATCTCGCAAATTAATTATGACCTTCTCCATTGTTGCTGGTCAAAAAACTGGGTTCTGCAGGTGCCTTATATACCCAGCTGCATTACAAGACCTTCTTACCACACACCTGCTTGAAATTGAGCAGATCTATTGTGTGGGAACCCTCATAATTGGGAACAGATTATGCCCATCACAGTGATTGCTGTTGTATGTTTTGATGATTTTGCTAATGATGTCATTCAAAAATTTATTTCTTAGATTCATATAATCTAGCACTAAATATAACCATTACACAGAAAATGGATTGTCGACTGAAAAACTAAGAGCCAATCAGCTCTTTGATCAGGCGACAGCCAGGCGTTTCCCATCATGCCCTGAGGTCTTGCAGTCGGTGGAGAGCAACTGCGGCGCCTGGCTCTAAAGACTGCGGCCGCCTTGATCTCGCGAGGTTATCGTTGCAGGCGCGTCAATGACGTCAGAGCAAGTCGGGATCAAGTCGGACACAAATCTAACCGGCATGCATTGTGCGGTGGTCGTCGGTGATCGATTCTGCGCAGGCCTGGCTCATCTCGAACGAGCCTACTGTCTGTTTTCAACAGACTGTCCTCCTTCGCCAAATGACCACAGTTGTCGTATGGCATGCACACGAATTACGACTCAGTGTTACGTTTAGCAGCCAGCCAGCGACCTCTAGCGGCAACTGCAGCCCACACAATCCACGCCTCCGGTCTAGGTTGACTCCACTTTTCTTTTTACGACCGTTAATTTGTCACTTTATTAAGTTTTAAAAACATTTCAAGCGAGAAAGTAACAACGTAGATGCCAGATAAGTGGTCAATTTGTCCAAATATAGCCTATTTAAAAATTTGCTTCCGACGTTGCTATACAACTCGCAAGCTAGCGATGGTTCGAAGTAAAGTTATTTTCGGTTGTTTACAAAATAAAAGCTCAGCAACAGTGACAATGTGACAATGCTTTTGTTTTTTTTGTTTTTTTTTTATAAATCTGTTTATTGAAACACATCACATCATGTTACATGACCTTTATAAATAGATGCGTGATTTTTTTTTTTCAAATAAACAAACATACAAACAAACAAACAAGTAAAAAACATACAAAGCATTATCCCACCCCCCACCTCAGTTAGTCTTCCCTTTTCAAACAGAATATCTCATCAACCACCTTACATTTGTACATTCATATTGATGTAAGTGCACAGCTGGACAGAAAAAACAAACACACACACACAAAAAAACAAAAACAATGTATTGTTCACTCCTACACTGTAGGAGTTGTAGCTATATTATCGAAATGTGAGATAAGAGGCTGCCATGTAGCATAGAATTTCTCAGTTGACCCTAGGAGTGAAAATTTGATTTTTTCTAATTTAAGGAATGACATTAGGTCAGTCTGCCAAGATTGTTCTGCTGGGGGTTTAGGTAACTTCCAGTGTAGAAGGATACGCCTGCGGACAATCAGAGAGGCAAATGCTAAAACATTTAATGTCTGCTTACTGAATTCTGAATAATGTTGTTGTTAATGCTTTTGTTTTGAAGACAGGATATGAAAACCTCTACTTCTAGCTAACTTTACCATTATTTAACGTTAACCTTTGACCTTAATGACCAATGAAAATACGATGCACCGAGTGGGCGTGTTCCTGCCATATCGCTGAACGTCGTGGCTCTGGTAGGTCACTTACTCTGTGTATGATTTTATTTGTTTATTATCTTCCTTTTTAACAAATAGCCACGTTTATCGGCAATTAATATGTATCTTACTTAGTTCAGTTTACACTTAGTTACGCTTTAGTTAGTCACTCATGCCTTTGAAAGTATGCGATTTTACCTGAAAGGTGCGGCTGTTAGCTACAGTAAGTTAGCTTATGAGCTCTGGGACAACATGGCATTCTGCATCTGAAATCTAATTCTTATGATGCACGTTACAGCAGAGACTTTCATAATTGGTTATGCTGGTTTCAGAAGCCAAAAGTAGGCTACTATCATAATGCATGGTAAAAAAACCAGCCTGTAAACACTCCTAGCCTAGTGATACACAGTCTTGGTAGTTTTGATTAGTGTAGCCTATTGTCAGAGATGTGATATTAAAGAAGACACAGATAATTCCTTTTGAACATTATCATAACTTACTTGTTATGTAACTAAATATTTAAGAAAACGATTTAATCCCAGGTCCTTTTGGTCTGTTTGTTTGCTTGCAGGTCTTTGAACATCATTCCACCATCACCTTTGCAGCAATTTAAAACCAACAGTTCTTTTAAGAACTAATATCTCATCCCTTTTCCATCACTAATTTCTTCTTACTTTTCCTTTGTCTCTCGTTGTTTAACTTTATCCCTCTCTGTCTTTACCTTTGACTTCCGTCCTTCCTTCCTTCCTTCCTCCCTTCCTCCCTCCCTCCCTACCCCCCTCCCCCTTCCTCCCCCACCATCCCTTGTCATGGAGGCATTGAAAGAGGCGTTGGAGAAGGGGAAAGTTCTCTACGTTGTTTCTGTTTTATTTTAAGAGACACCTGTGTGTGTTGATGTGTCTCAATTTGAATACTTCCTTAATCAAAGTAAGTTTTTTTTTTTTTGAGTCTGCAGTGCATCTCAATTCTCAAGTCGGTCAAAATGCCGTGTACTGTAAGAACCCAGATGGTGCACTCAAAACGGATTTGATTTGAGACACAGCATGTGTGTGCACGCATGTGGGTTAGGGCTGAACATGTGAGAGTGCATGGGGGTGTGTGCCGCAATAAAGGCAAATATATTAACACAGTTTTTTAAACTTTTAGACCCCAAAGATACGGAAGCGAAAGAGGGCTGAAGGCTCCAATGTTAGCTGGAGGAGGTGGGACCGAGATGGGAATATCATACTGCAACGTGTGAGGAAGAATCGATCTCAATCGGGTGAGTAAAGTATAACATAGTTATGCTGTTATTCACAGTTTTTAATGCTGTTGGTCAGCAGTTAGAGTTCTTACATTGCACATTACATTTTGTGTTTACAGTTAAACCTTCCAGCTTTCGGCAGCTCCCAAGAGTTGAGGAACAACACGTGGATGAAATTCCTCAAGAGGTCCCAAATCTTGGTATGCATATTGAATTATGACATCTTACATAGGCAACATTACTCTTTCAGTTTTAAAATGTAAAATACAGTCATCAGAATATTGTATTACTACTACTACTGTACTGTAGTATACTGTAGTGCCCATATGTCTGATGCATATGCAGTGACAAAGCAATGCAGAAAATCACTTTCTTATTTTATTGAAACACATCATGTATGTTTTGTTCATTTAGACCAACGTATTCAGATGTTGAGAGACCTGTTGTCCTCCATCACTGTCCCTGCCTCAACTGAAGTGGAAGAGACACCCACCACGTCTGCATGGGCCCAAAGACAGTTGAATGCACAAAAAAGGTTCAGAGCTGCAATGCCAGAGCTCTTGAACTGCAGATTGGCTGCAGAGACTGTTGAACTGCACTGCTGTCAGCAATGTAAAACTGCAGACGCTGTGGTCCGTTGCCTGGACTGTGTTCCCTCAGGAACTCAGTTTCTCTGTCCTGCTTGTGATCTCAAGGTCCACAAAAAACATGTTTTACATGACAGAGAAGCCATGATTTATGGTTTTTTCAAACCTATTCCTCCCACATCCTCAGTGGTGATGGACCAAAGTGGGCAACATCAACTTGCTGAACAAGGTATGTTAAAAGATTTTAGTAGATAAGATAATAAGCCACATCTAAAGTTTGCTTTAACTGCTTTTTTGCTTTTTCATTTGACTGTTTTGACTATATTTGACTAATACAGACATTATTATTATTAATTCCGGTCATTTTCTTTACTGCAGTTTGCGTGCTTCCGATTCCTCCACCACTGCAAGTCTGCTCCTGCGGCACAGACTTCACCATTGTCCCTGGCAAACACACTGTGTTGGTGACTATCAATGGTGCGTCGTCACATCCTCTACACATCTTTCTATTATCCTTTTGTTCTGTGGCACTACCTCTTGAAGCTCATCAAGAGAATGCAGAGTGTGTGCAAAGCAGTAATCAGAGCAAAAGGTGGCTACTTTGAAGAAACTAGAATATAAGGCGTATTTTCAGTTGTTTTACACTTTTTTGTTAAGTACATATTTCCACATGTGTTAATTCATAGTTTTGATGCCTTCACTGTGAATCTACAATGTCAATAGTCATGAAAAGAAAGGAAACTCATTGAATGAGAAGGTGTGTCCAAACTTTTGGTCTGTACTGTATATATATATATTTTTAATTTTTTAAAATTTTTTAAAGTATTTTTTGGGGGGCTTTTTGCCTTTAATGTACAGGATAGTTGAGAGAGAGAGACAAGAAATGGGAGGCAGAGAGGGGGGAATGACACACAAGATAGGGCCGCTCGGTGCGGGATTCAAACCGCACAGATCTGCAGTGTGCCCTTGATCCTTGAATCTTATTGTTCTACACTGACTATGTAATCGTCTGTGCTGTTGCTCTGATGTCTGTGCATCTGTTTTTCTTTCCAAGTTTTTTTTACATTCCAAATATCAAAGTCTTGTATTAACCAGAATACTACCATCCTTCTCTCCAGATGGGTAGTATTTGTGGTGATTACTTCCACCGAGCCTTTCAGGAATTTGCATTCTGCAATTTTCTTTTTTTTTTTTTAATCTGTTTATTGAGTTCTGTCAACACATATTCACATTTTCGTCAACATACACAGAACCCCCTTTTCCCTTTTTTTTTTTCCTGAACTAACTTAACAACAGGAACACACAAATACAGCAGGATAGCAGGACTAACAAACAAACAAACAGAAAATAAATAAATAAATAAAAATAATAATAAATAAATAATATAAATAATATACATACATATACACACACCACCAGATTTACATTCAAGGTACCATGATATGCTGTAGCCAGCTCCATTGTCATTAAACAGATAGGGCAAAGTTCAGATTGGAGGGGTCCACCGTGTCCAATACTGGTTGCCAGATCTTAATAAATCCGTCCACATTGTCATGAATGGTGTAGGTCAGTCTTTCCAGAGGGAGCATTCTCAGTACCTCCTTATACCAATCGTCCAGTGAGGGGGTGTCCTTAGAAATCCAGAGCTTGAGAATGGTCTTTCTCGCTGCATACAAGTGTTCCAATCAGTTTAGCATTAGGGTTGTTTCGTGCACTGTCCACCCTAGCTGCCAAAATACACTGAAGAGGTGATAGCTGACAGTCATACCCAATCAGGGAAGACACTTCGTCTCTCACTTCTCTCCAGAAAGATTGTATCTTTACACATGTCCAGAACATATGTACATATGTACCTGTTTCAGAGTTGCATTTAATACATATAGACGAATTTAGACCAAGTCGGCCCCTCAACCATGGTGTACAATGAAGCCTGTGTAATATTTTAAATTGTCTCTCTCTATCAATATTACAGCACAGAATCTTATGTGTGTTTTCTATAACCGATGCCCATACATTGTCCGTTATTTCACATTCTAAGTCAGTCTGCCACTGCCTTCGAATATGGTCAGTAGAGTAGTTCAGATGTAAACCAAAGGTTTCATAAATGTGAGAAATAAATCTCTTTGGCATGGTTTGGTTGAGGAGGTCTTCCAAGAACGACGTGGTTACAGCATGTAAGTTTTTTGATAGATAATGCCTTATTTGCAGATATTGAAAAAAATGAGACTGTTGCAAAGAATATTTACTCTTCAAGCCCTCAAATGATTGCATTATTCCTCCCTCATAGAGTTTTGCAAGCCGGTCTAGACCACTCTCCTGCCAAAGTCTAAACACTATATCTTGGCATGAGGTGGGGAAATCTGGATTTCTCCATATTGGAGCCAGGAGTGAAAAATGCTTTTTAAGTTTAAAACCAGCCTTAATCTTATACCATGTTAACCTGAACCTCCAATTTCACTTTCTTATGGTTTACGAAGGGGCAATCTTTCAGTGAAAGTATGCCACAGTTTTTAGGCTCCATATCAATCCATGTATTTGTAGCTTCCGGGTTCACCCATTCATATATGTACCGCATTTGTGCTGCCCAATAATATAGTCGCATATGAACTCCAAGGCCCCCTTGGTCTTTGCTTCTCTGTAAATTATTTATCTTCATTCTGACCTTTTTACCCTGCCAAATGAATCTTGTAAACATCCTGTCCAAATCTATGAAAAAGCTATTGGGGATTGAGTTTGGCAACATCTGTAGGGGATACAACAGCCTGGGCAATATATTCATTTTGAGCACGCTTATCCTACCTAACCAGGAAACAGGTAGGGTTCCCCATCTATATAAATCCTCCTTAATGCGTGTTATGATAGGTTGAAGATTAAGTTTGACCAGTTTCCTAAGAGAGGGGCCAATCCTCATTCCAAGGTTTGTTATTTCCTTGGTTGACCAGTGAAAAGGAAAGCTATTGGGTGGGGCTGAGCCTATCAATGCACCAATAGGCATGGCTACAGTTTTAGATAAGTTTACTTTAAAACCTGATATGTGTCCAAATTTTTGTAGACAATCGACCAGGCATGGAATTGTGCTGTCTATGTCCACTAAGTACAAAAGGACGTCATCCGCATAAAGCGAAATTTTATGTACTGTGCCTTTAACATTAAAGCCCTTAATCAACGAGGTAGTTCTTATGCGTTCTGCCAAAGGCTCAATAGCTAATGCGAACAGGAGAGGGCTCAATGGGCATCCCTGGCGGGTACCACGCTGCAATGGGGAAGAATCTGAGCAAAAAGAGTTAGTAATAACGGCCGCTTTCGGGGATCGATACAGTAGTTTCACCCAATCAATAAATTCTGTCCCTATTTTAAATTTCTCCATAGTATAAAAGAGAAAGGACCATTCGACCCTGTCAAAGGCTTTTAAAGAGTCCAAAGATACCACCAGGCCCTGTACACCATTATCACTGGCTAGCTGTATTATATTCAGGAGCCTTCTGATATTAGTAGAGGAGCTCCTCACTTTAATAAAGCCTGTTTAATCAGGTTTAACTAATATTGATATCAATGGTTCAAGTCTCAAAGTCAAAACTTTAGCTAGTATCTTTGCATCTACATTAATGAGTGATACGGGCCTATAAGAGGCTGGGTCTTCAGGGTCCTTGTCCTTTTTCAGGATCAGACAGATGTTGGCTAGTGACATTGTTTCTGGTAGATGGCGCGTAATGTTGAAACTGTGGTCGTAAGTCCTGGCTAGGTAGGGAGTGATCTTACTTTTGAAGGCTTTAAATCATTCCACCGGGAACCCATCAGGGCCCGGGGATTGCATTCTGCAATTTTAAGAAAGATGATCTGTGCTAGGTGGAGCCATATGTCCAGCATGCACACCAGACATGCTGGCCATATCAGGAGATGGTAACAGGAAGCATAATCGTTACAAGAAGTCCAAAGGGTTAGTAGAATCACTTTTTTTCATTTTAGTAATTGATCTATTGACTATACTGGACCTCACTGCCAATACATTTAACTCTTCATGTGATAGGCATTTTCACAAATTCTAGAGACAATATTTAATAATGTTTGTGGATGTGTGATTATGTTGTCAAACACTTTTTTTTTTTATGTACCAGGACAGATGAACCATCCCTCTTTGATGGACTCTTTATTGCAGAGGATGTTAAAGTGTCAGCCTTTGTTGACAAAATCCGGAGCCTGATGACAGTTGTAAGGATGTTTTTAACCATCTAATTATTCTTTACTTTTTGTCCCAGTATTACGTGTAACACATTGTATCTAATTTTCTAATTTCAGAGCACTGGTCATGATGTTTATGGGCCGGCAACATTCACGGCAGCCAGAGAAACATCCCACAAATCACGAGCAAAGGTGGATGAGGAGGGGCTCGAAATCGCTGTGTGCCGCCATGGAACGTTGCTACAAGGCCTGAACCACTACCGTGGGGAAATATATGCATATCCACTGTTCTTGCAGAAAGAATTGTCTGAAAAGGCAAACGCGACGTTCTTTTGTATGGACATCACTTGCAGGTAGTCACAACCATTGCCTCATCATAACTCTATATTTTTCGCAGGTGTGGCCATTACTACTGAGTTCTTATTGCATGGGTTATTAGAGCTCTGTTACACTGGTCAGACCACACTCATTTTGTGGTGAAAAAAATCTTTCATCAGACGTATGAACACACAGACTCAAATTGAAAACACTACCAATACCTACCAAGTCCTGCTTTGTGTCCTTACCATTATGAACCTCACATGCTGTGGTGTTTTTTCTATTACAGCTATTGGCCATACCTGAAGAAAACGGCAGAGAAGTTGCCAGAGCTCCAGCCTCTTGTAGACATGAAGCCATTTCTCTCAGTAATGCATGCCAAGGCTCACACTGGCAAATGTGAGGTACAGTGGCAAGTTAAATGTCTGTATCACAACATTGATTTTAAGTCTCTTACCTCTTCTCTTCCACAAGACATAATCCGTAGCTTTATTTTTATGTCTTCAAGCTCAGATATGTTAGTTCACATCCCAGAAAAAATTGTATTTATTATATGTAATCGTGTTATGCATTTATTAAGTTTCCTGTAGGACCAGAGATATACACTATGCGCTTTTAATGTGCTGTTCTGTTCTGTTCAGGAGCAAGAAAGAAACACTGGAATGAGGCCTTGTCTTCACGACTAGTGTATATGTCTCTGACAGAGACATTGCTAACCTATGTCAAAAGCACAGTTGTCATTTGCTCATAACCATGATGATTATCTGAACAGTATAGCATCATAATGCTGAATGTACTTTGAGGAAACATCTTGAAAATCCTACACTGTTTTACACTTTGTAAAGGAGGGCAAAAGTGCGAGCAAAAGAAATATTAAGCATGTACAATAGCACTAACATGCTCACATGTTCTTGAAGTCTGGAGAGGTGCGTTTGCAGTATGAACCAGATCAGAGTCCATTTGGTATAAGACCAAGATAACCATCTCGTCTCAATGTGGGTCTTTTAATCTGTACTAGAGCTCAGTCGGCATCTCCAATGAACCACATTAACCAAGCAAACATACTAGGAACTTAACCAAATAGGTTGGATGTTAAAGCATGACTCTAATACAAATGTCTTAATCTTACTGTCTGTTTTTGGAATAGGTGAGGTGGGGGGGGGAGAAACCAGGAGGGCGCAGGAAACACAATTGGTGAGGAAGTTGAACAAGTAAACAGCTTCCTGTCAAGAGCAGCTCTCACCACTAAATATATGACTAAGTCAGGTTGGTAAAAGCAAAATATATGCTTGGAAATAGCATCAAATTATAAAATGTATTTTAATTTTACGTTTGCATAATTTCTGGGAGGTTTTTTGTTTGTTTGTTTTTTGCAGGCAGAGCTGACATGATTACGGTCCTTGCCATGGCATGGAACAATCGGAAACATGAGCGTCTCCACAAGACACTGGCCAAGAGATGTGTCAAAGTAAGAAGTCTGTGGGTCTATGTTGTATGTTGAAATAGGGCACCATTTATGCAGAGTGTGAAACCCAAGTACTGAGGCTGAATCCTCAGCAACAGCCCTTGGTCTGATTCCCACCTGTGGCTCTTTGTTGCATTTCAATCTTCCTCTCTTTCCCTTTTTTCCTGGTGCCTTGTTAGGTGTTGTAATATATCTAATAGGCCTGTTTGATTGATTGATTTTAAATCATAATCACAATTATTTAGTTAGGACCATGTTAAAAATGTAAAATCGAAAAAAATATTTTTTAAATCTAACTAGGGTATACAGTACAGCCCCCATTCATCTATCTGGGCTGCGCTGGGGTACCGTAGTAACTTCCACCTCCTTCGGCCCATCACGCTCTCCCCACACACTCTAAACAAACATGTCGACATTTGCTAAGGCGCAGTGAGGACTTTGTTGCCACAAAGACTAGTGGCCCTTTTCCACTACACAGTTACAGCTCTGTTCTGCTCGACTCGGTTTAGGTGTTTTCCCATTACAGCTGAGTTCTTCAGCTTGGGTGGGTGGGGTCGTCATATCAAAAGACACAGCACACATAAAATAGTTTGTCATTTCCCAAAAAAATCGTTATCGGAAATCGTCTTTTGAGAGAAGAAAATCGAGATTTTATTTTTGGGCAAAATCTAACAGCCCTAATATATCTAACCAAATATAATAATGGAGGCGGTGGGTAGATCGCCAATGACCATTTAGGAATAAAATATTGTTTGTAAGTAATGGTTGTTTATTAATTTGATTTATTGTCAATTAATTGTTAACAGCTTTATGTTGAGAGATTACACCTTGGGCTCTTGTATTCATCTCTCTTTTTCAAACCTTCAAAATAGGCCACACAGAGAGCAGATGTGGAAGGAGCCAACCTCCAACATCTCCAACAGGAGCTGAACATATCTCTGGAGGACACAGAGCAGTGGGTGGAGGATGTGAAGCAGTGGGCGCCCTGGTGTGTAATGTGGTTGGTGGTGGTGTGTCAGTATGATAGGTCTTGTGATATTTGACTACATGATGTTTTACATCTTGCCTTGTTTCTATTTTTCAAGAGAGACCTACATGTAGTGCTGACAGTAGCCAGGACGAGCTCCAGAGGGAGATAGAGGACATGATTTATTCCATAAGAAAGAAGAAAAATGATCTCTATCGACAAAATGGTATGAAGTATTACATCACTCAACAGCTTATGCTTTTTTGTTCTTTTCCTAATATTTCTTTTAATCAAACAGACAGCAACAAAACAAGGCAGCGAAAAGGAGGAGACTAGCTGAGGTCAAGAAAAAACTGAAAGAGACAATCATGCACTACAATGCTGAACCTGCATTTGAGCCAAAAATTGACATTGAAGCAGTGTGCAGTCTCTCTGACAATGTCATTCTGCCTTGGGATGCGCAAGGAGATGGTAAGCAAGTGTTTTTTGTGATTTTGAAATCCATAGAATTCAAATAATGCGAAGCTAGTTCAGGCAGACGAGTCAAGCTGCGCCCATCCTGATCAGCTGATCAGTCACCTGCTCTCCTCATCCAAATAGAAGCGGGTTATTTAAACCCCCCAGCTCACCTGCTCATCCCTGGCTATGCTGCCACTGCTCTGCTGCTACTGCTTACATCTCACTGCCGCCCATGAGGTTTTGCAAACCCACCTCCTGCCCGGCATCCACCTGTGGGCTCTGTCTCTATGATCCCCTGCAGGGATCTGCTTGATTGCCTGTAATGTCTGCCAAAGCAGATCATTCAGGGAACGAATAACTGAGACAGAGCCTGACACCAAACCTGCTGCAGCCATGCTCAAGGATAACTATGCTGTGCTTCAGCTTGCCATGCTTGTGCTCAATAAATGATTTGTTCTCATTCCAGAGTTGTCTGACTGAACTGTTGTACGTAGTAAAATGCTTTGATGGTTTCATATCTGTTCTCTTTTCCAAAACAGTGGTGAGTCTACGCTTGAAGAGGCGACTGTTTGACCAGGTCATGCTGGTTAGGCGAATGGAAGAGGAGAGGCTTATCATTGTGAAAGAGATGACCCAGCATTGTCAATATTTGAGAAAGGCTTTGGATAAACTTGATAACCTTCTTTGCCAGGTTGACCAGGACATCAAGAACCACGGTATGTTCCACACAATCTCCCCATACTAAAAGGAGGATGCATTCTCAGTGACTTTGACATCTTCCTAAACCCTATGACCGAGTTCGAGTTGCACTTAAGTCGCACACACAGTGACTTCAGACTTGATTTGGACTTGTGTTTTTGGACTCGTGAACAATCATTATTTTCTTGGCTTGTGCCGATTTTTGCCGTTATAAAACACACTGCTACAGCTGAGCAGCGCCACATGATCTGTATTCAGATGGAGGTTAGATCTTCATATATTGAACTCCTTTTATACAAAGTACAGCCAAACATATGGGATGGGCCACAATGGTGGCATGACACGAAAATAAAAAATTCATTCATTCATTATTACTGTTATATTGTTTGACCGGAAAATGTACTATCCTGACACTACAATTTCCAATGACACATTGAGTCCTCAGATATGTAGGCATTTGTAATCAGAGTACCTGGTAAAATGAACCACATTCTTTATATGTATGCAACAGCCTATATTTGAAGATGACACGATAAATTAGTGTAGCCAGGTTAGATAAAATAGTCCATTCTGTGACTCAGTATGCATGTAGGACACAATGTACATACTATGTACTTTGTAGCGAGGCACCTACAAGATGCAAACATACAGCACTAATGAAACTTAAATAAAGCACTATAGTGGTTTACTAACTTCAACAGTCACAATGTCAAGCACACCAGATTGCTTATGAAATATTACATACCACTGAAGACCAACTGCAGTTTTGCTGGTTATTTGGTGTAACAAGGGCTACCCAGTTAATCTGCTGTCATGTCAAGAACCTTATTGAGTGTAGTGAGGTTTTAATGGTAACCATCTCCACTGTCTTCAGAGCATTAAGCCAGAAAGAATTGGAGCTCAATGCTCTGAGGATGTTGGGGATGGTTCTGGACTTTAGAGAGAGTGCGGAGAGTGCACCCGCCCACGCCCCCATCACCCTGTGACTCCCCAAGTCTGCACTGAGTCTTTCTGTTTCCTGTGCACCATCATCACCCAGGACCTCCAGTGGGATCTGAACATCAGGTCCCTTACAAAAAAGGCCCATCAGAGGATGTAATTCCTGAGGCAGCTGAGGAAGCTCAACCTGCCAAAGGCAATGATGGTGACCCTCTACACCGCCATCAATGAGTCCATCCTCTGCTGCTCTATCACCATCAGACATTTCCTGTCTCTCTCTCCACTTAACTATCAATTACGGGCAGAGATGCCAAAGAAATTTACTTAAAAAAACAAAAATAAACAATAGTCAACTTTGAATAAGATACATACCATCCAGAGCAAGGATGCCACTGCACCAACACCTCCACACGGCCCTTAAAATATAAAGAAATACATAAGGTAAGCATGAACAAATGTTCCTTTATGTTCTTTATGATGTCAAAGCACATTGGCTAATATACCTGCTGTTGTAAATGCAAACCTATGTCTAAGTGAAATCAGATAGTAAAGTGTAATTGTAGTCAGTGGGAATAACAGAGGAGTGTTGTGATTTGATTTTTGTTTGTGCAGTCTGCTGTCTGATAAACCTAGCCTGGAAAACACAGGAGTCAAGAGCTGCAGTGAAGCACAATAGGACAGCTCACACAAGCAGCAGTCTGGCTGTCCACCGCTGAAGCTTATTTCTCCACACCGACCAATCTTACCAATCACACATAATTCATATAATATCATTATGTACTTGCAGTCTCTATGTGTACCTATTCCCCATATCTTCTGCAGCACTGAGCACATGATAACTTTGCCTTCTATGATTGTGTGTAGGGAGATGCCCTGACTAAACCTACTAGTCTGAGTGGTTATCTGCAGTCACAGAATAACAGCTGGGAAACAGAAAGGAAAGCCAAAAATCAACAAGAATGATATACTGTATGTATTTCATTATAATGAGCCATACAATACATTATTTATTGTTATTGTTTATCATACATGCGCTGTCTTGCCAGATACACTCGCAGCACAACACCAATTAAAGGGGAACTATGCTCGTCCGCTCGCTTTTCCGCTGTTTTAGTTACGCTCCTCTCGCCCATGTGCATCTGTTTACAACGAAGCCGTCGAAAAATCAATAAATGGAGCGGTGGATAACGTTACATAATGTCACGGTGTGTGTGTTTGTGTAGTCTCAACCGTCTTAAACAAAAGATTACGTGTTACGGAGCGCGTTTGTGTTGCGGTGTGCAGAGACGAGAGCTGGGACACCGAGGCGGCAGCCAGGTACTACACTGATGTTGTAAGGTTGGTTTTCAGCCGTGAGACGCCAGGTGGAAGGCAGAGAGCCTCCATTCTCACTCGTAACAAGTCACAAGTCATGTAGTTAACTATCACAATTACTCCAGAGCTTTTTAATTAAGGCAAAAATGTAGCGTAGCCACGGGAGAAATCCTGCTTAGTTCCTCTTTAACATAGGTGTTGAAAGGAAATGGAGGCAGCACTTCATTAGACCTCCACCTGTAATATGTCCTAGCTATAACAAAACATCTAAATTGATGGTGCCACAGAGATATTTTCATTATCAGTCATTTCTAATCTGCCTTGAAACATACCTCACTGATTCTTTGCCTCAGTATTTTTTTGTAGGGGAAACTGCCTGAGCCTTGATGAATGGGACATTCTGAAATGAATTTAAAAAATGGCAATGGTTTATTAACAGACACCTCTGACAAAGAGTTCAAAATCTATCAAAACTGCTGTTCTTTTATCCTACTTAATGTAAGTTGTTCATTAAACAGGGACAGGGATCTCACAGTAATTACCGTGAATTACAGATGGCATCTTTTCACCATGTCTGTACTTGTTGGTCATGACAGTCATGTTTTCAATTTGCAGTATAACATTACACATAAAGCTTCTAACATCAGAAGTGTAACGTACTGCAGAAAATTATGTCAGAATTTGGTTTCCTGACAAAAATCATAGTAGTTGTTCCTTACCCAAATTGAAATTGAGGGTCTAAGGACAGAGGATGTCATTGTATGGATTGAGAAAAATTTCATTGATTTTATGGATTTGATTTTGGGCTATATAAATACATTTAGATTTGACTTGAAGTCCTTATGATGCTGGATGACATCAGCAGAACTGTCCCATCAAGGAGTTACCTGTGTTTAACTTCATGTTTACCCCTTATTTTCCACTAAATAGTTTGCTATTATATGCATGTTATGTTCCTTCGTAGAAATCATGGCCAATCAAACAATGATGCAAGTTATGGGCTGAGAGAAGGCTAGAATGAGACTCTTCTCACTGAAACAGTTTGACAAATATTTATATTGTGATAATAAGACTGATGACCCCAAACACATACAACCTGGCAGCACACGCATTAGCAGGCTTCATGCAATCCTTCCGTGCAGGACATATTTGTCGTTTTTGCAATGCCACACGAGACCAGATTCTGTCTCATGAAGTTGGAGACGGTGAATTTTGTCTGAGGACCAAAGCCAGTCATGACCGTAATTTGCTGGCTGTTATGCAAGGGGATCAGAGTCACAGTGCAGTTGGTGTCAAAGGGGATTGTGTCTTGAATGAGAGTTTACAGCATTTTCACACAACCACTGGCTTCCCACCTGATATTTTACATGACCTTTTTGAGGGCATTGTGCCGGTAGAGTTGGCCCTCTGCATTCAGGAGATGATAAGGCTTAAATACTTAACTCTTGAGGGACTAAACAGAAAAATCATGTCATTCCAGTACGAAAACTCGGATAAAGTTAACAGACCACTGCCAATTTCAAAGACCTTTGCCAGAAAGCGGTCAATTGGTGGTAATGGTCATGAAAACAGCACATTGTTGCGACTACTGCCATTGATGATAGGCCATACAGTTCCTGATGGAGATGGGGCTTGGACTATATTGATGGATTTAAAAGATATTGTCGAACTAGTCCTGTCCCCAACATTTGATGATGAATCTATTGAGTATTTGAAGACCAAGATTCAGGATCACAGACAAATGCTTCAGGAGGTTTTCCCTGAGTTCAGACTGCTTCCTAAGCATCACTATTTAGAGCACTACCCGGATCTCATACGTTGTTTTGGACCCCTTGTCCATTTGTGGACTATGAGATTTGAAGGAAAGCATAGGTTTTTCAAGCGTGTAATACACGATACACAAAACTTTATTTATTTATTTTTATTTATTTATTTATTTATTTCGGCATGTTATTAGACAGTCATCATCACACATCATCTTAGTTAAAATCAGGTAGTACACATGGCCGAAAGGGAAAGCGGGAGAAGCAGATGCTTATCTAGTCCCGCCCCCGTTACCCACAGAATACATTATTTCCACAAATTATATTTCTTTTGTATTTTGACGTACATGTTACAGCAGCATGCAGTGAACAGAGCTGCAGTCCAGCTCTAGACAGTACCAATTGATTCTCCTTGTGTCTCGATTAACAGAGTCAGTTGAATTCTTCACAAAAGTGGATATTTGTACTTTTCATTGTCAGCTATTGTTTGGGTACAGTTGGTACTTGTTTAGTCTTCCCTGTAGTCTCAACATAGCGTTTGCTGATTCCTGCCTCTGACCTTTACCAGACTCTCTTCTTGGTTCAGTTTATAACGATCAATAATCATATTTACATTTTTTTTTTTGAAAACACTCAGATTTGCAGATTTTTTGAGTTCCTCATCAAGATTATTCCATTGTCTGACACCCATGACCGACATGGTAAAAGACTTTAATGTAGTTCGTACCTTTCTCTTTCTGAAAACAAAGTTCCCTCTCAGATTGTGTCCCTCATGTCTATGTAGGAATAGTGTTTGTAAGTTGTGAGGGAGGCTTTTGTTGGCAGCCTTGTACATCATTTGTACTGTGCGGTAGTTTATTAAATCAGGTAATTTGAGTAATTTTCATTTGATATATAATTGATTGGTGTGTTCCCTGTAGTTGGCAAAATGTAGAATTCTCAAAGCCTTTTTTTGAAGCATTAGCAGGGGATGTGTGTTACCTTTATACGTGTGTCCCCAGACCTCTGCACAGTATTGTAGGTGTGGAGAGACTAGTGCACAGTACAACAGATATAGTGCTTTTTGATTAAGTAGTTTTTGCGCTTTCCAAAGTATGGACACACTCCTGGCAAGTTTGCTTTTTAAGTGTTTAATGTGGGTTTTCCAATTTAACCTGTCATCGATAGTCACCCCCAACACTTTGTATTCGTTGACCCTTTCGATATTCACTCCATTGACTTGAATGTTAATACTCTTGTTGTGGCCCTTCTTCCCATATAGCATGTATTTAGTTTTCTCTAGATTTAGTGATAGTTTATTTATATTGAACCACAAGTGGAGCTTGGCCATTTCATTATTGACTGTTTCCACTAATTGGTTCAAATCGTTCCCCGAACAAAAAATATTTGTATCATCTGCGAATAATATTAATTTCAAAATATTGGTTACTTTGTATATATCATTTATATATAGTATAAACAGCTTTGGACCCAGTACCGACCCCTGCGGGACCCCACAGACTATCTCCAAACAAGTTGATGAGTTCTCTCCCATTTTAACATATTGGGATCTCTTGTGTAGGTAGCTCTTGACCCACGTCAACACTATGCCTCTAACACCATATCTTTCCAGTTTAGCTACCAAAATATCATGGTTAATTGTGTCAAATGCCTTTTTTAGATCTATAAAGATACCTATTGTGTGTAATTTTTGGTCAATAGCATCAGTGATGAATTCCACAGATTCCGTTAGAGCTAGAGCAGTTGAGTGTTTCGTTCTGAATCCATATTGGCTATCGTATAATAGATTATGTTTGTTGATAAAGCTATCTAGTCTATTGTTAAATAATTTCTCTAGGATTTTAGACAGTTGCGGCAGTATTGAGACTGGTCTGTAATTTGTAAATTCATGTATATCACCACATTTTAGAATGTGGTGAAAACCCTAGCAACACGGCATCAGCACATGGTAGCATACTACCTCAGTGCACCCTCATTCTTTAAACCACACCAGCAGGCATCAAATGTCTCTTCAGTCTTGGTCTCAGTCCTTCCAGATGTTGCTCAACAGTACATTAGACAAAAAACAGACAGCAGTGTCAAATACAGCACATCAAACATCACTTTGGATGGCACCATGTATGATGTTGGGAGGTTTGTATCTGTGGGACAAGAGGGAGGACTGCCTCAGTTTAGCAGGATTGAGCAGATCCTACTTGTTAACAGTGATGTAATGTTTCTATGCAGGGAACACAAGTCATGTTACATTGAACACTTGAGATCGTACAAACTTTACCCTGGAAATTTAACAGTCAACAACATATTAGAGCTTAATGACAGCTTACCGCTCTCTGCGTACCATGTTGAAGGACAACTTCTGTTGACACCCAAGCGCTTCATACAGCTGAACAGAAAGTAATTCATACCTTGTGCTCAAAATAACTACACAGCAGCTGAACAGTGAGTTGATTTTAAGATGAAAGGAAATGTCTAAATTCTTTCATTCTAAGTTTTTGACTGTGTAAATGAATGTGTAAAGATGATTTTTTAGACTAAGTTTTGTTGTTTCATTCCCTACAAAATTTGATAACTGTTCTCTCTCTTGATTTTCAGCTGATGGCCATGCCCCCAAAGTACCTTCTTCGTGTCTACATAGCCACTGATGTGGCTGTGAAAGTGACTTTGAATGAGAGGCCAACATCAGTTGATGAGCTCATCGGCATCTTGAAAGACAAAGTTAAGCCAAGGCTGGACTTTGAATTCACGTTACAGTATGAGGATCCGGACTTCGGAGGAGAGCTCTGCTGTTTGGTTGATGTAGAAGACCTGCCAGAGAAGAGCACGCATAGAGTTGTTAGATCAGAAAGTGACCTAAGTTCATGTGGTAGTTCAGACACAGATATCCTGCCTCACGTGCCTGCAAGCCAACGGCAAAAAACATGGCCTGATGTTTTCCCTGTCCCAACTTTTTCGTATGAAGTTGAACATGTCTTGCAAGAGGGGAACAGTGTTTTTGAGAGCTCTGGAAAGACTCTAAAATTAAGCAGAGCACAAAAACACAACATTCTAGAGAACATGGCCTCCTTAATGTACTCTTTTAAACCGTACCCAAGCGACAGGGATGTAGGCATGGCAGCTGAAGCCCTGATTAACGCTCACCCATGTCTGAAAGAGCCGGGGACTGCGAGTGGGTGGTACGGATGGAAAATTAGCCTGAAATTTAAAATGGGAAATTACCGTACTAGGCTGGCAAGATCTGGATGCAAGGAGGTGTCCGTAAATACAGGGAAAAGAAGCAGGAATAATCCCGAGAAAGCACATCCCCACTCGAACATTAAAAAAGCCAGAAGGGCTGAAGTAAACTTTCTCCCAAACTTCCCAAGAGGACAAAACGAGGACAGTTTGGAGGAAATGAGAATAGAGATGAAAGCTGAAGTTGATAGAGCCGACAGAAACCTACAATCAATAGAGAAACTCATGCAGACAACCTTTGCACTTCGTCGTCAGGAAATTGTTCAGGGAGACCCATTGGTGAAGGACCTTCTGGAGAGATGGCCTGCCCTTCAGGTCCGATCACAGGTAAAAATAATAATATTCTGCTCATCTCCAACTATTTTTATTGTACTGGCTATTGATTTTAAAAAGATAGTGCACCCATCAAATGTGACTATGATGTGTTTTCCTTTGGTATTTTACTGTCTTTCACATACTTTGTGTGTCCATGTTATTTTGTAGGTCTGTGCTGAGTTCCACAGGATCACCAATGTAAATTTACGGAACCAGTTTTATTCTGAACTAGATCGGCACATTCCACAGCTTTACAGACAGAAGGCAGCTCGTACTGGAAGGGTGGCAGGAGCACTGCGAGACATCCTACAGTATTATGAAACTGAGGTGAGTTGAAAAAAAGCTAAAATGGACTTTGTCTAAATTTTATCCACATGGAACAGCTGGCTCCCAGGATTGTCAGCATTTACTACCACCATTATTACTATATACTACTACTATACAAGGGGCAGTCCTTCACTTTTAACTTTAAATCAATTAGTTATCCTGTAACATGTACATATTTAGTACAGTAAGTCATACTTTGTCGGCAGCAAAGGGCCTGTCACGGTTCTGCTGTGGCAGACTGGCTGTGTGTGTGTTTTCCCTGTCTGTTTTCCCCCCTCCTTTTCCTCCCTCACCAGCTCCTTCCCTGTGTGTGTTCGGTGGGCGTGGCGGCGGCAGTAGCAGAGCGGCGCACCTGTCCCTCATCATCATCATCACCCGACTATATCAACCTGGTCTCTCCACAACTTCAGCGCCAGATTATTCCGTCTATCACGGTGATCGCTTGTGCCACGTACCTAAGTATCCACACGACTACGTACTCTGTTGTACCTTTTGCTCGTTCTAATACCTGTTGTTTTTGGCTCACCCTCCAGAGTATCTCCGGTGCGCCTCAACTCAGTTTTCCTGCTCTCCTGCCTGCCTGCCAGCCTGCCAGCCTGCTCGCTCCTCGTCCAACCAGCCTGTCTATCTGTTCGACCTGCCTGCCTGGCCTCCTCGCCTGCACTATCCATCAACCACTCTGTGCAATAAACCTTTTTGCTCCCAGACATTCAGTCTCCGGTCTCTGCCTTCGGATCCACCGAAAACTTAAACCTAACAGGGCCCCTGTTTTTTTTCTCATGTGTCTTTGTTTATCCACCCAGGATGTGCACGATATCAACATGAAACGCACTGTGGCCCTTCGTGCTCTCTCAGTATACCTGCGGGAAGAGGACACACAGTTTTTCAAGACTTGGAACGTAAGTCTTAGTATATTTATATAAAAGATCTCATCACTAATCACCTTTTACCATTGGAGCTCTTTTGAAGTGCCTTGGTGTTGTAAGTAGGGCCCTAAGGCTTCTTTTTCTCACCATCACATACTCACTCCTCTCTTTCTGCTCACTCACTCACTCACTCACTCACTCACACTCACACACAGGTTAAGATGGCACCCCCAGCAGAGGTCCAACGGATTTCTCAAAATTTCTGAGGGGACATTTTCTAGTTGAGCTGCTTAACCTTAATTGGGGGGGGAGAGGAGTAGTGGAGGGGGTTAACTTATCTTTGTTGTTATTGTGTAATACTTATACTTAATTTTTGAATGGGCAGCTGTATAAGTATTCAGAAATAGTTACCAGTGTACTTTTGCATTTTCCAGACTGAGGAATCAGAGGAGCCAGACATCGGGGACACACCCATTGGTATTGTCACGATGATCAGAGAAAGAAGTGCATGTCCCGTTCACTTCAGTCCCGTATCCACAGCCATTGTGGTGGAAGATGAATTCATCATGAGGGACATTGCCACGTTTGCCGATGTATATGTGTTACTGTTTGGGCTGGTGTATGTGTTACATCTCGACTACCCAAAGAAGCTCGTTGGCACCTTCACTTTCATACAAAAGGTTCTAATGGGGTTGGATGACGGTGCACCCCTGAAACCTGCTCTGCTCTCTTTGAAAAATGACCTGCTTACAGTGTAGACGTTACCTGTATGATGTAGCATGTTTGTTGTTACATTGATTTAAGATGTGCCTGTTGTCCTCCTGTTTCGAATGATCCTTCTTTCCCTCCTTTCTCCCCTCTTCCACCATCATTTCCTTTCCTTCTTCCTTCCTAGACCCAATCTGTTCCCTTTGCTTTCTTTCTTTTTTCTTTCCTCCCTCCCTTCTTTCTCTACATCTTTTCTTCTTCTTCCTTCCTTGACCCAATCTGTTTACTTTGCCCTGACTTCTTTCCTTCCTTTCTCCCTTCTTTCTTTCCACCATCCTTTTCACTTCTTTCCTCCCTTCTTTCCCTACATTCTTCTTCCTGCCATGATCTAATCTGTTCCCTTCCTCCATCTTTCTTTCCTTCCTTTCTTGACCCAGGAGGACAACAAGAGGGTTATTAAACAGTTTTTTTTTCTGCTTATGCAGATATACACTAACTTCCAAAAATGCACCAGGGTGAGTGCAGGAGAAAAATAATGCACCAAAAGGGTGTGTCTGATTCGTTTACCTGGAGAAACAGAGTTTTTGTTGGCCTCTCTTTTCAAAAGGCATAGATTTTAAATCTATAAATTTCCTTTTTGGTTATTAATTTGATTTATTTTTTATTCATGTGCAATGACTTGATATCTGATATCCTGATATTTACTTTTTGGTTATTTATTTAATTTATTTTTTATTCATTTCAAATTATTTATTTCCTTGAATGGCCATAGATGTAAAATAACTTGAAGATGCTGTTTTGAAAGGCCATACCTTTACACTGAGCACAAGTTCCCAATGCTTTTATACAAACATTTAAACATTTGCAGTGATTTATACATAACCATACAAATCTGTTTTTATATAATGTATGTGTGGATGTATATGTTGACGGTTCATGATATGCAAGGTATCCTTCAACCAAACGGGGTGTGTTTACATTTTCAGATTGTGCATTTGTTGGCCTGGTTTTACTGGCCTGGTTTTACAAGTTGGATGTCCATGGTTAACATACAGATGTGTGTATGTGGTGTTTGTATACTTACAGCTCTGTTGCTGTGACCAAAGTGGTTTGGAGAAAAAGAATAAAATCTGAATAAAAACATTGAAATATTCTACATTTTTGTGTGAAGAAGTTTATTTGAGTATAATGAACTTAAAAAAAAATAGTAGTTTATGAGCTTTGTAAAATTATCTTTTTGGTTACTAACCAGTATATTTTTTGAGTTTAAAGATGTTGATCAATTAAGTACAATATCATCATAACAAGTCATAGAGAGATTAAAACATATATACAAATTAAAACAAATGTTTTAAGTACAGTACACTCACAATTTTTTTTTTAATAATAAGTAATATTTGAGTGTAAATGATGTAAAAATATTTAAGTACATCAAACTTAAATATTCTAATTTACTTACTCAAAAACTTTGAGGTAATCAGTTTCCACAAAAGTTTTGAGTATTCTGAACTTATTCGGGTTTACAGTGTACCACTCATCTGCTTCATCCCTCTCTGTCTTCTGTTTTTCTGTGGATGGGTTTGACAAGAGGAGACAGGAGGAGTTGGGGAGGGAGACACAGGACAGGAGGAGACAGGAGGAGTTGGGGAGGTGGAAACAGGACAGGCGAAGACAGGAGGAGTCTGGGAGGTGGACATAGGACGGGAGGACAAAGGGGGAGTCAGAGGGGTAGAAACAGGACAGGCGGAGTCTGTGAGGTGGACGCAGGACATGAGGACAAAGGGGGAGTCAGAGGGGTAGAAACAGGACAGGAGGAGACAGGAGGAGTCTGGGAGGGGAGGATCCTCTGAATTTGCTGCTGTACTCTCGCCCGCTGCGGTGTCTGGTACAGGTGCCATTATCACTGTTGGGAAGAGGAAACTGTGATGTAGACTTTGGTATAAGCATTTTAATTTGATTTAAGCTGCATAGGAAAATGCAACAAGTATTTGATTAGGGGTGTCCTCGACTACAGATTTGCCCATAGTCAACTAATCGTGGAATCATGTTGTTTTTTCCCTCATAGATTCATGATCTCATTTGAGTCTTTTTATGCTCTGAAGAAACGAAACACCTGAATAAACAACTTCTTCAGTTGGCATAAGATAACAGGTCATTCTCCATCCATCCTTTTCCTGATCCCACTTATTAGGCTACGTGCACAACATCACTGTCAATCTTTTGGAGACAGTGTAGAGATGACAAGTTTGAGTTTGTGCTATGAATTAACGAGTGTGTATGCCGAATAAAAAGTCCCATTGTTGTTTGGCCTTGATACGTGTATCAGTGCTTGTATAGACGGTTCAGGGGTCGTGTGTCTAATATGTTTCTCAGAAACCTGTATGGGATGCTCTTTTTATACCTAATCATATTACTAACCTGTTGACAGTTAACCACATTCATTGTGAGATCTTCCACCAGCTGTTTTCTGTCTCACACCTTTTCAAGTCTTTTGTTAATATTTTTGGAATTTATCTGGACATACATAATGGTTGTGGTTGGAGATTTGCAAAGAGGAAGGGACAATTGGCCTTGACAGAGGTCTGCATTCTTCAAGCGAGCTCAAGCCCGGTCTCCCTGCTCCTCCCACCCACACACCAGCGCCCTGTGCTGGGCTGCACGGCAAAGGCGGCGGCACCAGCAACAAATTCACATATGTGCTTCTCTGGGAAAGACACAGTAGCAGACAGTTGCGCCTCTCAACCAGAGTACCAGTGGCTACCGCGAATCCTACATAGTGTTGCTTTGCTTCTTTTGCACAAACGCCCGTGTTTGTTTTTGTGAGGGTGTCTCTCTTGTTCAGTGTACTCTGCCTCTTACACAATATTCTTGCCTTGAACTGTCATTTCCTCAATTTTGACTTTTTATGTTGATTTAGTTGAAAAATATAATGCACAAAAGAAAATATAAACCAGGGGGTGGAGTAGATGAAACTGACATTGTACATTTGTAAGCATTTGAAAGAAAAAAAAACTTACCAGTAAATGTGATGAATCATATTTACTGGTGATTCATATTTACTATTGAAGCTGCAGTTTTTTTTCTGCCGCTCTTTCCACCCGGCTGTAATTTTGTCTTTTTTCTTTTGCAGCTTCTCTTTCAGGGGCTGCTTTGCACCACAGTGGTGGCAAGTCTTGCTTGCCACCCCAATTTTCTCCTCACACACTGCACATTTTTTTTGAGTTGGCATCTGGAGAAGAAACATAAATTAATAATTGGAACACTGCAGGGTGTGTCATCAATAAATATATATATTTCATTGACAAGGATCATGGTTCTTTACCTTATAAAACCAGTCAACACAGCAACCCAATGTGCTGGTTTTCAATGAGTTTAGTACTACTAAGGACCTGGTCCTCCCTCTTCATTTTATGAACTCAATAAATTAAACGTTGTGGTAGCCCTCTAAGAAACTCAGCTCTAGTGGACATATTAAATCAAATGTCAGAATTATATAATCATATAATCAACCAATACATGACACACATTAGCCTAACAGCCAGCCTACCTTTATTTTAAAAGAATGCACACATAGTCACAAGAAGCTGAATGGTGTCAGATGTTGCAAAAACTTCTGTGACCCATCAGATTTAAGCTATTATGATTATGGAAAATCATTTGTTAACGTTACTGTTGTTGTTTTGTTTTTAACATTTGTGACTAAACGTGATGCCTAGACATCATCACAGAGGTTGATATTATGCAGAGAGTCACATCTGTTTAATTACCTGTCATAGGTCTGAAATTTTCCACCTTGATTTTTTACAGGCATCGTGCCGTTTTATATTCATGTTAACAATAATTAGCTGCCTCTATACAGTTCACTGCTATCAATATATCGATCAAGTAGACCTTTTAGTTGTTGCTCCAGCTTCACAGAATCATCGCCAAAATAAGTAAAATAATAATAAAGTGTCCATTTAAACATAATAATAACTACAGTCGTTTGTAAAGTAAATAACATGGTCGGCAATGTGATAATATTGTGTCAGAAAATCGATCTACTCCTCGTCCCTTACCGTCACACGCACCGTCGTCTATAAAACATTTGTCGAAAAATATTTTGTCTAATACGAGGGATTAACGCACACATTTATAGTTTTGCACACATTTGTGTAGTTTCATGACAGCTACGGTGTCCGTGCTAACCATTAGCCGGCCTCAGCCGGTAAACAACATTAATAAATTACATACTAATCTAAGTTGAAACATCATTAAAACGCAATGACAATGACAACCCGCAAGGACTAGTCGCACTGACAACATATTCTATAGCTACAGTATAAAATTAATTGATTAATATTTACTGACTACTTACCTTGGCTAGCTATGTTATATGTCTAGCTAAGTAATATGTAATTTTAAGATAGAAAAATTACCAAAGTCTTTCTCATGCTATTCTTTTCAATGCAGGTACTTCTTCAGTGACTCACATGGCCTCGTGAGGATAGCGACGATGATGATGATTGTTCAGTTGACACCAAATGATGCATATCAGGCTATCTTTGACAGTTCATTGCTAATGGTGGATGTACAGAGACACTTGGAAGTGCTATTTAAATATTATTTGGTTACCTATTAAAGCTATGTAGCTGTATTAACGCTACATAAATATTCAGCGTGAACTTCACACATTCACTATTGAGCTGGAAACAGCAACATGACATGAATTTATTTTTAAAAAATCCACCCAATTTAAAAAAAAAAAAAAAAAAAAGTAGTCATGTTGCTGTTTTCAACTCAATAGTCGAGTCCAACCAGTCTCATTCTAAAAATTATTTTTCTGTAAACTTATCTCAAGGGTTTGATTAATCTTCTCTTGAGTGTAAGCTGTTAGTGCCATAGTTGGCCATTTATCCTGATGACTAATAAAGTCAACAAAGATTTTTAATTCCTTTTAATCTACTCCATAGCAACACCAACTGAACTGACCGACCTGGTCAAATTCTGACCTGGTCGAGGGCAGATACCCCACAGCCTCCACCTGCTTTGAGACCTTGTGCATCCCAGGGCATGTCAAGTATTACACATCTTTTAAACGTGACATCCTGGCCTGTATTTGCACTTGCCATACAGGATTTGGCCTTGTGTGTGTGTGTGTGTGTGTGTGACATTTGGCCTGTATTTACCCTTGTCAGACAAGATTTGATCTTTTAGTAAAATATGTTCGTTTTTAAGCTTGTTAGTTGTTCTGTTAAAATATGGTTTAAAGACTTGTAAAACTGAAGGGAACTAACTTGAGGGAGTACTTCCCACAAATATTCCTTGTAAACTATCTCTGCACTCAAAAGAAAACATTCAAGAAGTTCTTAATGTATACTTAATTTTTTTTCACACTGTTACTGAGAGTCCTTTGCAGTATTACAAAACATCCGTCAATCTCAGCTTTCACATAAAAATGTGGTATACGTGTATATCTTAAGTTTTGCAGTTTAACATGTTCCTTGTAAACAATCTGCACTGATATCATTCAAGCAGGAGTTAAGTGAACTATAAGGGGGTGAAAGCCCTTTTTGTAACGTTCCTTGTATTACATTAAATAAACCATTAATACAGGCATTTAAAGTGAAATGAACTGTACTGGTTTCATTTTTGCAATGTTACTATGCTGCACAAAAATACAAAATATGATTCATTGTCTCTCTCAACTCAAAACTAAAGTCATTCTGATTCTCCAAGAACCAAGAAACTGCTCACAAAATTGAGCAGCAGCAATGTCGGTATCACAGCCAAAGGACTGGGATGCAGCTCTTGGGTTAACTGCATCTCTTAAAGCTGTCATTTCTCCATCGGTCAGTGGGCATGCTGTGTCTGGAACAATGATGCTCGACTGGTCATCAAACGGAAGTCTGCTGTTTTCCTACTCAATGTCAGGAATATCCATGCCCTACAAATAGAGAGCATTTTGCGTTGAAGTAGGCACACTTTCAAATACTACAGCATGTGCTCTTGGCTTCTGTTACGTCCCCTGGGAGGTCTAGTGGCCGTGGGGAGTAACACATTACAAAAGAAAGCTTAACTCCCAAATCAGTTTTCAGGTCTTATTATGTTCCCCAAAAAAACTCCCAAAGATTTACTCTTTAAACACACAAAGTGAAAATGCAAACAGAAAACTAACTTCCCCTTTGAAGAACAGGGAAACCAGTGGCACTCCACAAACAAGTTTCCACTAACAGAAAAACACTAGAAGGTTCAGTCTGCTCCCACTCTTGAAACACACACACGCAGCATGGACACTGCTGGATGACCCACTTGCTCCAGCATCGACACTGACGCACACATCATGGACACTGTTGGATGACCCACTAGTTCCAGCCACAACTCCGGCCCCAGCTTATATCTTGCCCTGATTACTAACTGGGGACAGCCATGCACAATCACCTGCTCCAGCAGGGGAGGGCAGCACCTGGAGGACAAAGAAGCACAGAAGAGAGCAGCGACACCCACACACAGCCACTGACGGCTCTCAGGCCGTAACAGCTTTTAATTATTATTATTGTAACTCTCTATTATCAGGCTGCCCTAACAAGTCTCTAAAGAGTCTCCAGCTGGTCCAGAATGCTGCAGCACGTGTATTGACAGGAACTAAGAAAAGAGATCATATTACTCCTGTATTGGCCTCTCTGCACTGGCTCCCTGTAAAATCAAGAATAGAGTTTAAAATCCTTCTCCTCACTTACAAAGCTGTTAATGGTCAGGCACCATCATATCTCCAGGAGCTCATACTACCCTATCACCCAACTAGAGCATTACGCTCCCAGAACGCAGGATTACTTGTAGTTCCTGAAGTCTCCAAAAGCAGAATGGGAGCCAGAGCTTTCAGTTATCAAGCTCCTCTTCTGTGAAACCATCTTCCTGTTTTGGTCCGGGAGGCGGACACCCTCTCTACCTTTAAGAGTAGACTTAAGACCTTCCTCTTCGATAGAGCTTATAGTTAGGGCTGGGCCCAGATCTTAGTTATGCTGCTATAGGCCTAGTCCGGGGGACAATGACACACTGAGCTTCTCTCTCCTCCCCTCTCCTCTCCTCTCCATCTGTATACATTATGCCTGTATACATGCCCCATCTCTGCATGTCACTGACTTACTTCTTCCCCGGAGTCCTTGTGCTTTCTAGTCCTACAGGCTCCCATGGATCCTGGCCGCGCCCGGGTCGTGGATCGTGGATGCGCCCACTGCTATGGCCCTGCCTGATCGTGGATGCGCCCACTGCTATGGCCCTGCCTGATCGTGGATGCGCCTACTGCTATGGCCCTGCCGGATCGTGGATGCGCCTACTGCTATGACCCTGCCTGATCGTGGATGCGCCTACTGCCATGACCCTGCCTGACACCCACCACTACTGTCGCTAATATTAGTCACATCTCTGTTACATACGTTCCACTACTATTATTGTAATGCATTACTACATACTATCCTTACCATTAATCACTACTACTGTTATCACTAGTAATCACATTTCCATTTGCATTTCATTATTATTGCTGTAATACATCTTTATGTACTTTCACTCCTGTCAACCATCGCTTATAATTGAATACATTGTGATCTCGTTGATCTGCTCTGTACATGTGACATCTATTGCACGTCTGTCCGTCCTGGGAGAGGGATCCCTCCTCTGTGGCTCTCCCTGAGGTTTCTTCCGCATTTTTTTTCCCTGTTAAAAGGGCCTTTTTTGGGGGCAAGTTTTTCCTCACTCGAATCGAGGGTCGAAGGACAGAGGGTGTCGTCTCTGTACAGATTGTAAAGCCCTCTGAGGCAAACTGTGATTTGTGAATTTGGGCTATACAAATAAAATTTGATTTGATTTGAATTAAATTGCTTAAGTATGTGAACCACACTATTCATTCAAATCACATTATATTTGCATGTACCTCTGTGTTATCTGGTCCTGGAATTGGGTAATGTGTACGACCCAGCTCCCACAGCTAGTTGCTAAAAGTATCTAGGTCATCCTGCAGGCGTGGGAGAAACACAAAGTGACAGCAGAAGAGATGTGTATCATTGGGGATGCTGAGGAAGCCCTCTCCTTCAAGGTAGTGGAGAACATCATAGTAGATGCATGTTACAGCTGCCCACAGGTCTCTACACAGCTGCTCAATCATGGAAAATTTGAATTGAAAAAAAAAAAAAAAAAAAAAAAAAAAAAAATTATGAAGAGGTTTTTATCCACAAATGCACAAAAATAAAAATTTAAGATATCCAACTGATTTGATAGTTAAAACCGCACCTTTGAATTTCTTCTTTATTTTGTGTTTATGCGTAACCCACTATATTTAGAATTAGATCTTGTTACATACATACTGCATGTCATTACACCCTATGCAAATGTGACAAATTATAGTACTCCTGCTAGCGGTTGTATGTTAACATACTACCACTACATGGCATCAGTGAGGTGGCAGCTTTAATTAGCAGTATCTATTCCATTGAACAAACCGTTGGTTGTGAACACTCTTCCCGGATATAAAGCTGCTCTTTCCAGTGCCACGGACTGTAAACATGAAGCGTGCAACGTCCACATTTTCCACTCCCTGATCACCACGAACCCTAAAGTAGACACACAACACTTTCAAAGATCACATATATGTAATTTTGGTTACAGTTTATTGGTTGCTTATTTACACAGTGCAATGGAAGTGGTTGAAAATTCTGAAAATGTATATATATATATATTTTTGCAAATTATACTTCTTGTGTGGGGTAGTATGGTGTTGGGCACTGTATTGTACTCAGAGGTGGAAGAAGTATTCAGATCCTTTACTTATGTAAAAGTACCAATAAAGCAATGTAAAATTACTGCATTACAAGTAAAAGTCCTGCATGGAAAATCCAACTTCAGTAAAAGTTCACAATTATTGTGATCCTGATGTAGTTAAAGTATTGCAGTAAAAGTAGTGGTTTGCTCCCTCTGACTGATATATTATTATGACATCATTAGATTATTAGTAGAAGCATCAGTGTTAGAGCAGCATGTTACTGTTGTAGCTGCTGGAGGTGGAGCTAGTTTACACTACTTTATATACAGTTAGCTATTAGTCCAGTGGTTCCCAACCTAGGGGTGGGGCCCCTCCAAAGGGTCAGCAGATAAATGGGGGTGGTAAGATGATTAATGGGAGAGGAAAGAAGAAAAAGCAAAGTTCTGATACACAAATGTGTTTTCAGTTTTTGGACTTTTTCTATAATCTTTGATTTTTGCTGAAATATTGGTTCATTTGAACATTTATTGAAATGAAACCATGTGAGAAGTTTAGAGGGAAAAATCACTATTTAGTGGAGCTGTTAACAACTCATAGGCATATGAAATGTGAGCCCGACTACACACTACTTTTTGTAAGACAAAAAGGTTGGAAACCACTGGTTTCATTTTTAACGATGTGTTGTATTTTAAAAGCTTGTTATATTATCCATTGTGTCAAATCTTCATCAAAAGGAACTAAAACTGTCAGATAAATGTAGTGGAGTAGAAAGTACAATATTTCCTCTGAGATGTAGTGGAGTGGAAGTATAAAGTAGCATCACATGGAAATACTCAACTACTGTACAGTACCAGTTTCTCAAATTTGTACTTAAAAGTCCCCCTTGACTCAAACAATAGTGTTCTTGTTGCTAGTTAGAGTTTCAGTGTGCAGAACGATATGTGTTCAGAGTTTGATGCTAAAGGGCTGTTTTCACATTCATCTGCTGACAGTGGAAAGTTTCTGAGTTTGTCGAAAATCCAATTGTAATTAATAATATTCAAAGTAAAGTATTTTATATACATCTTAAAACCTGTCTGAAGGTGATCTTTAAGTACAGTACTTGACTAATAGACTTAGTTACTTTCCGCCACTGATTGTACTGTTGTAGTGCAAAAACTCCTAGTTTAAAATATGCATTTACCTGAGAGGAAAACCAAACTTCTCAACAGATTCTAGGAAGAAAGCCAGGGTGGTTGATGCAAGGTTGTTGGAGGCTGCACCAAGATACATTATTTGTGCTGCAGATAATGAATATTAGAAATTTCCCAGTATTTTCTACATTCTAATACCGCTCAGCTTACTAGTGACAGTTTCAACACTGTTACGCCTGTGACCACTGGATCAGCAGTTGCTGTCATTAAGCATCTGAGCAGTAGCCCCACCAGGGTCGTGCCCATGGCCCCTGGCACGGCAGGTGAATTGTCCCCTCTGCCTGCTGACTCATTATTTGAGATAAAGGAAATATCAATGTATGACGTTTTAAATATCATCTCACTTCTGAAATCATCCAAAACCAGAGATGACTTTGGTCTTGACACTAGCTTTCTGAAACTCAATAAAACCTCCTTAGCTCAGCCTATCACTCATCTAATTAATCTATCCATCAACCAGGCAGCTGTGCCCTCAGCTTGGAAGGTGGCAACGGTAACCCCTGTGTTTAAATCTGGGGACAAAACTGACCCTGCCAACTATAGGCCAATAAGCATCCTCCCTATAACCTCCAAGATAATTGAAAAATGGGTTGCTAACTCTCAAGATTGGCCCTTCTTTACACCCCATGCAGTTTGGTTTCCGCCCCCCACCATTCCACTGACACAGCTGTCTGTGTCTTCACTGAAAAGGTCAAACTCTATCTCGACAAGTATGCATGTGTTGGTGCTATTTTTATTGATTTTAAAATGGCTTTGGACACTGTTGACCATAATATTCTGCTATCCAGACTTTCTGCCTTTAACTTTTCTGGTCAAGCTACTGCTTGGGTTAAATCCTACCTGTCAAGCAGGACACAGCGTGTCCAAGTGACAGGTGAAAAATCCCCATACCTGCTCTGCCCAGTAGGGGTCCCCCAAGGGTCAATCCTTGGTCCATTACTTTTTTCTCTTTATGTTAACGATCTACCCAATGTCTGCAATAACATCGACACCCTGATGTACGCTGATGATACAGTAATCCTAACCTATGCTAAAACCTCACAAGAAGCTGCCCAAAAGCTTTCAACTGCCTTAAACAAAATACAGGAATGGTTAACTATCTCATGCCTATCTCTGAACACTAAAAAAACTGTCTGCATGATGTTTGCCAAGCCCACAACCCACCTGTCACCTACTCACAGGAACTTCAATTCTGCCTGTCTCATCTACAAAGTCCTGCATGGCCTGGCACCCCCTCCACTAAACACCTTTACCACACAAAAGTCTATCCGTGGCTCTACCTCTCACATGACCAGAGCCACTGATAGAGGCGACTGTGAACTCGCTTTCAGACGGACATCTTTTGCCCAAAATGTCTTGTCTGTTAAAGGATGTGTGATATGAAATAGTATCCCACCCTCAATGAGGGAATGCCCAAGCCTGGTAACCTTCAAATCCTCGTTGAAATCATGGTTAAGGGAAAACCAGACCTGTGAGCATCAGTAATGTGAGTTATAAATTCTACCCCGTCTTACTTTCCATATACTTACTCTCATATACCCCAATAAGAGTAATGAACCGGTCTCTGCATTGCTGCAACCCTCCAGTCCACCTCCACATCACCCACAGTCCCACATTTTGTACTGAGCTGTCCAACTGTTTGTTGTTGCTGTTTGCTTGTTTGTTTGTTTCTCATTACTGTTTGTTTGATTACTGTGTGGCGATGCTGTCTCTTTTGTTTGTTTTTAAATGTACTTGGGGACAACGGATGGAAACTAGCCTTTGGCTACATTCCGGCTTGCTTACATTATATTCCTGGTGAATAAATGTTCATTAGCATGCATTGTCCCTCCCAAATAAAAGAATAAAAAAAATAAATAAAAAAAAAAAAAAAAAATTACACGTCTATGAGACACTCAAGTATTTAATGATTACAGAAATGTGTGCTCTTAGTCCAAACAACTGTGCTTACCTTACGGGAAAAAACGTCAATACCACCAAAGACAACAATGTTGTAGCTGAAAGAAAGAAAAAAAAAATTGTCAACTGTATATAACATACTGCAAGTAAGAAAAAAAAGTGTTCTACACACAGTTGCTAAATGTAATAGACAAGGTGTATGCCATTTTAAGAGGTCAGCTGTAATGGTGCATACAGTAACATGAAAGAAGCAGTATAAAAATGTGTTATGGTGCATACTGATAACTACTACATACTTTATAAACACACTTTGAATGTATGCATTTTGTCAAAAAGATTGCTTAATAAGAATTTATCAAATCAATTTATCAGTTTGTATCTATGTGCATCAAAGACTGTGGTCCTGGAATTGAGTCCGTCGAGCAATACATCCTACATGGACCATAGGGGTTATGACACCAGTGGTGTCAACACGGTGCATGGAGGCTCTGACACGGTTATACTGCACCCTCAGTCCTCTGGCTTGCAGAAGGGCCTTCATCATTTGATATCCAGAGTGAGGCTGCCTCAATTTAATCTCTCTCACACACTGATCTAACTCTTCATCTGTCATAGTGCTGTATAATGCCTTTACTGAGAGATCAGACTCAGCCATGCGTCGGTATACTGTGCGTCTGGACATCCCCAAAAATTTAGCTATATATGTGTTGGAAAGTATGCAGAATTACACAAGATGATGCTGCCCTGTGTCAGGTTTCACAAAGTGGCAGGCAAGAACCCAATAGCACGACACAAGAACAGTTCAGGTGCAGAAACAGAGTTTATTACCAAGCAGAAGGTCAAACCAGGTGATCAGTCAGTGTAGCGAACAAATCCAAAAGGAGCAGGCAAAAGGGACAGTCCAAGGTCCAAAAGGGCAGGTCAAAACTCGAGCAGGCAGGATCAGACTAACAGAATGCTGGAGAGCTAGGCAAACACACTAGACAATCTGGCAAAGAACTGAGGGAAAAGGATCTGTACAAATACTGAGGGGCTGATTAGCTGATGAGGAGCAGGTGAGTATGGGGGTGGGGCAGGCCAAGTGAATCAAACCAGCAGGTAATGCAGAGCAGGAGGGAGTGGCAGAGTCTGAAATGACATGAGAGTTAGTGTGGCAAAACAGGAAACAGACAAATGAAAAACTAAAGCCTGGCTGAAGTTGTGACACCCTGAGCCATAGAGACTACAGTATTTCTAACAGTACATTAAGAACAATTATACCCTGTTGTCCAATACAGTGGACATGCTGTAAAATTTGAATGAAGCAAAGTTTTAATATTTTTTCTTTGCAATGTGTTTTTTACCACCCCAACACTTAATTTATGTCAAAAAATTTAAATGAAATATCTTTTTCCTGGTCTTAGGAGGAAGGGAGACATTTCCACTCCAACTATCGGCTCAAAGAAAAGCACATTCCAAGAACAAAAGTCACAAAGTGATACACAATGAAAGGAACAAAAGGATAAACCAGAACAGAAAATACACATAACAATGCCACATTTGAGACTTATTATACAAGTCGATTGATTAGGCCACTTTCCAATTGAAGATAGCTGTTATAAAAATCCCAAGATGGGCTATAGCTGCGCTGCCAACTCGTAACTTAGGCTATAGTTTGTTTGTTTATTCCATTCATTACAAACAACGTTTGTTGCTTGTAGCTGTCATCACTAACTTATGAGCAACTATGACCCACGCTGTTACCAGTTAACACTGTCATTAAATCATTTGCGCCTTCTTTTAATGTTTCTGGTAAAGTGAAACAGCTAGTAACTTAATAGTCAGCTGTTAAACAAACTGTCAGTCAGACATTTCTTGCCAGCCACATCATAAACCATGCTAACATAACGTTAGCTAATAGTTAACACACTTTTAATGAATGCCATCTCATTAAAAGTTCCGTGTAGATATTGTTCAATAAATTCTGTTAATGTGCAACGTGTCCGGTAATTATTACTGAATTTTATGAACACCAATGGGAAATGGTAAATAAAGAGTCATATACTCACCAAAGCACCATCATTTCTGTTTGTTGTTACCGACATAGCTGAGCAGCTGCTAACGAGCCATGCTCTGACCAGAGCTCGCCAGCGCTTCACCGCCTTCCTGTTTTGGCATCACAGGACCAATGGAGCGTAACTTGATTGGCTGGATGTTGGATGATTTGATACAGGGATCGATTGCTTCTCCTTGGTTACCTGGATGTTGACTCTAAATTTTTTACACTGAATTTTTTGAGACATCGATTTTTTTTACACTGAATTTTTTTACATTGAATTTTTTTAAACATTGAGAAAAAATTCAGAGGCAAAAAAAATTTGATTGCTTTTAAAATTCAAAGTCTGATTTAGATGCAAAAACAAATTCAGTGTTAGAAATTGGAATTCAAAATCCGATGGCACAGATTTACTTCCATAGTGGCAGGACAATGTGCCCTGACAAACCGCAAACACTGCTCAGGAACGGCTAGAGGAACACAATAAAGGGCCCAAGGTGTTGACCAGGCCTCCAAATTCCCCAGATCCCAATTTGATCGAGCATCTGTAAGACGTGCTGGAGCAGGTCTGATCCATGGAGGCCCCACCCCCCAACATACAGGACCCAGAGGATCCACTATAAAACGCCCTGGTGCCAGACACCACAGGACCCCCTCACAGGTCTTAAGTCCATGTCTTGACAGGTCAGAGCTGTTTTGGCTGCACAAGGGGAACCTTCACAATATTAGGCAGGTGGTCATAATGTTATGCCTGATAGGTGTAGACATGAGTAATGAGACACAACCCAGACAGGGAAAAACACTGAGCATAGGCACAAGAGAAATCTCAACACTAGAAAATACTTTAAGCGAGCTAAACACAATAGCAAGCAGCACTGTATCAGACTTTACAACGCTCACTCCAAAACACACAAATAATCTTAAATTATTATTACTGTAAATAAAACTGCACCTTATTCTCTTGCACCTTATGTTCCACTTTACTCCTTGATACCTCAGCATTTTATTTTATTTACTTCAGTATTTTATTTTATTTTCTAACTAATTAAGTATTTATTGTATATAGTACTTTATTGTTTTTCGTATATTGTATACAGTCCTTTATTGTTTCTTATTGTTTCTATATTTGCCTTGTATTTTGATTGTATTTGTACTTGATTGTATCAGCTGCTATGGTAACCTAATTTCCTCTCTGGGATTAATAAAGTTATCCTTCAGTCAGGCAGTCAGTCAGTTATAGTCACCATATGATGAAACTGGGGTTACATAGCAGAGGATGATGAGTAGATGATCTGCAGGTGCACCTCTCCGCTGCTGCAGACACCGCTGCCACGCCCACACACACACACACACACACACACACACACACACACAGGGGTGGGAGAAGGGAGGGAGATTTAGGTATATGAAAATGCAGGGATCTAATAAATGGTTTATAACACACTATAATGTAGCAGTAAAGACATATTTTATAGAATTAAAACTGAATTTTTTTCTTTTTTACTTAATGGTTATTCATTATTAGTTTACACCAGCACAGACTTATAGGTGTCCACAGGAGGAGTTATATCAAATACATTAATAAACACATCTGATTTCATGTACATTGTAGCCGAATATAAGCCATTTATTAAGTGTTTATATACTGCTTATGAGTGTTGAATACATTGTGATCTCGTTGATCTGCTCTGTACATGCGACATCTATTGCACGTCTGTCCGTCCTGGGAGAGGGATCCCTCCTCTGTGGCTCTTCCTGAGGTTTCTTCCGCATTTTTTTTTTCCCTGTTAAAAGGGCTTTTTTTTGGGGCAAGTTTTTCCTCACTCGAATCGAGGGTCGAAGGACAGAGGGTGTCGTCTCTGTACAGATTGTAAAGCCCTCTGAGGCAAACTGTGATTTGTGAATTTGGGCTATACAAATAAAATTTGATTTGATTTGATTTGATTTGTTAGATAAGCAGACTTAAATTATTGTTACCCGGTATTGATCGATGGATAAAAACTCTCCCTATTTTCTGATGTTAAACATGAGTATTAAGATAGCTCACATCTAGGGAGGAATGTCTCTAGGAATTCACCTTACAAGTACGCGTTGCTTCAGTTTAAGGGGGCAGAGACACTGACTTTGTACAAGATATACTAATAAACAGAAGTGTGTATTCATGACTCTCACCACCCCAAAATGTCAAAAGTGGGACGACCCATTTACAGTCTCAATTGCAGCTCCCCCAGATGTGTCTCACAAACTGATTACTATTGCAGCTACTGACTTACAGTTCTTTTTTATTTTTGTCTGTCCTTGTGTTTGTCGAAGTGTGTTTGTCTCACAATGAGCGTCTATGTTGGGAGGCTTGAATGTGTGTTTTTGTCAGAGCTATTGCTGTGAACACGGCTTTTGGTACAGTTATATTGATTTGTACAGTGGAGTCTTATGTTTCCAGTGTTATTGATACAGCAGTGAAATCTTTTTAAAGGACATAATGTGTATATGCAGGTAGGCACTGTAGCATGTAGCTACAACTTAATGCCTCTAAAGTCACTTTTTGAGGCCTTAATTGTTATCTCAACCAAGTTAATAATGAATTATGGATATTGAGATTCACACTTCTCTTTTCTACTGAACTGATCAACTTGTTTTGTTGTTCTTGTTTGCATGTTCTCTAATATTTCAGTATACATTCAAATCCAGTTTTAGTAAATGAGGAAGTCTTGCCAGATATTAAGTGGTGCAGGCTCTCTCAACGTGAACTATTATAAATTTATTTGTCAAGCAAACAGGCAATCAAACACATGAACACATGAACTGAAAAACACTGAAAAATACAAAGGCAGCTGTATCCAAGGAGGCAGACCGGGTCGTCCAGTAACCAGAAGCTTGCTGGTTTAATTCCCTGGCTCCCCCGGAGTGCCCTTGAGCCAAATACTGAACTGGAAAAGTTATATAGAAATGCAAGTCAATTCATCAATATTTTACTTCATCAACTTAATTAATTTTGGCCTAACTCTGAATCTGAAGCCAGCGTTTCATACAAGATGGGACAGGGTTAACAAAACACTGGGAAAGCCGTGTTTGAAACATTCCACAGGTAATCAGAGAAACTGGTAACAGCTGATAGTATCATGATGTCCCTCAATGTAAAATGCTAGGACACAGTTAACTTGGCTTATCATAAAGACTGTAAACAGGAGGAAACAGCTATCCCGGCTGTTTCTGAAGTAACAAAATCCACCTAATAGAATTTGTAAGGCTCAGTAAATTGACATGTTCTTCAATATTTATTTTTAATCCATACAGAAAACTATGTGTAACAGCTGGTTGTGGTGTCTGGAGTGTGTATATGCTGGATAGTTTCTTGGCAGTAATTTCCCCTCTGATTCCCCAGCAACCTCACAGTGAAGACAAAATGTCTGCATGCTAAGCTAAAGGTCTCCCATCTGAAACCTCTAATTCAATGGACACGTAGATTTGTATCAATCTTCTCAACTTACTCTTGCAAGAATGTGAATAAGCAGACTCCCTAAAATGTCAAACTATTCTTTTAAGTCACAGTCAACTTAATGATCACTGTGACGTTTCATGTTGGGAACAGAGCTTAGAAATGATCTTGTTCATCTTCACTAGTTCAGCTATTGTTAGCAGCCTGAGATTGAACTGAAATACCTGTAATACCAGCTAGTCAACCTCCATCGGGTTTTCCTCATCAGGTGGAGCCACATTGCTGCATGGAGAACATAGTATCTGCCTTTAGTAAGTCATTCATAAACAAATGAACAGCGGTGTGAGTAGTATTTAGATCCTTCAAGTAAAAACTAATACTAATACCACACTGAAAATACTTTTCTGCAAGTAAAAGTTCTGCATCCTACACAGCCCCCATAGGGTCACATGGTAGGGAAAGAAATGGATGTGGAAATCCATGGGAACAGATTTGTAAACCATGCTCTCAGATTCACAATCCGTGCACACGGTTTTTGCCCTCTTCTCAGTGATCAGCTGGAGGCACCATTAATACAAGCAACCCAGCCCAGACAGACCTATCTTTCTACATTGATCAATAATCAATATATATGTTGACAGCAACCCTGTTTGACTGTATATGAAGAAAATGCTCTATTTAACTGGAGGAGGAGTGCTATGGTGCGTCTCTGTGTGCGTAATGTGATGCATGGAGCTCGGTCCTCTGATCGGACCGGAAAGGACATACAGACTATCATACTGATTAATAGTGGATGGGGTGTGGGTGGGTGAAATAATTCATCTTTGACTTGTTCAGTTAAATAGAGGAATTTGCTCATATTCAGTCAAACAGAGTTGTTGTCATCATCTTACTGATCACTGTCAAAAGCAAACTCCATGTAGAAAGATAGGACTGTCAGTAGCTGTGCTGGGTTGCTTGTGTCCATGGTGCCTCCAGCTGATCAATGAGAAGAGGGCAAAATATGTGCACAATGATTGTGAATCTATAAGCACAGATTGACAAAACCGTTCACACAGTTTACAAATCTGCTCCCACGGATTTCCACATCCAGTTTTTTTTTTCTACCATGTGACCCTAGAGGGGCTCTGTACCCACTTGCCTAAAGGGTGATGCGAAAATGTTCCTGAACACAGCAATATAAGTATATACTATGGTGTGTGATAACTGACATTTCTTTGCTAACTAAGCAGCCAATCGTGTTGTCGTCCGTGTCGATAGTCGCCACCCCTCCCTGGTACCCGTACCTCTTTGTGACAGAAGGCTCCCACTCCATGGGGGCCCCTTGGTCTCCCTTATCTGATGTTTGGGGTGATCTAACAGAACAGCAACAGAGACAAACAAATTTTAACATTTACAGGTAACAAACCAGATTATGCACACAGAGACACACAGCGCTCCTCCACCAGTTAAATAGAGCATTTTACTCATATACAGTCAAACAGAGTTGTTGTCATCATCTTTATTGCTTATTGATCACTATCAAAGGCAAACTCCATGTAGAAAGATAGGACTGCATGTAAATGCACTGGATGCACAGGGTCCTACAAAGGTTTTGCAACCACTATTCATAAGACATTAAAACACACTTTCTGTGTTAAACAGATTTTAAAAAAGTTGTTTTTACCTCATTGTGTCTGCTTCTCTGCAACATAAGCTGCAGCAGGTCAATGTTTGTAGTATGAAAATTCTGTTGAAATGCAGTTAATACCTTCAAAGTCTTTGTGTGATGTGTGTCTTGTTTTTTCACATCTGGTGTAGACAATTTTGTTTCTATTACAAGCAGAATCATCTCTTCTATGTTACGTTGTTTTAACGATACTAATTATTATTATTAGCTTTAGCACTTTAGTCAGACATCTTTTTTACAATTTCAATTGTTATGTTTTTGTTAAACAGCAGTGCAACACAGATTGCAACACATCCAGAGTCGTGCATGTGTCATTTCATGGTTGCTTTGTGTGAATGAATATCTTAAATTATTAAATGGGTACTCCAGCAATTGAGTGCCACACTATCATAAAGTTGGGTACTCATAAGAGACAAATAAAAAAAAAAAGATCAAATTCAAAGCAGTAGGGGTCAAGGTATCCTGAATCAAGCTCCAAAAAACACTGGCTTCTACAATTCCCACAATGCAACTGGACACCATCTTTCATAAGACCCTTATTCTTTCAAACTTGAGAAAGCTTCCTCCAGAGCTGCAAAAGACATTATAAGACCATTTTCACAGGCATACTAGGTCTAATGATGAGAGAACTGAACTTCATGTGTAAAACTGGTGGAGTGGTTCGTGTCCCTAATAATAATTATAATCTCAATTTAATCATAACCTCACAGTCTGAGTACTATATATTTATTTCTCATCAGTCTTCACACCACACCGAATAGCTGTTTCAATTTTTTACCAGATCAGCTGGAGTCCACAACTCTAAATGATAAAAAAAAAAGTTTGCCCAGAAACATCCCACAACACATGATAAAAAAAAAAAATACCAGGAGAGAGCAAGGTCTCTGCTGATACAGACACCACCACAACAGTGATAATTGAGTAAATCCTTGTCATTCTGCCTTAAAGTATCAAACACTGTCACTCAGTGTGTAACAATCTCCCTCAGTTATTAACTCAACAAAGGAAAAGTACAAACGCAAATTTTAAGGGAACCGGTGGACCTGATAAATGCGGTGAATGCTGGCTGACTGAAACACCCAAAAGTAAACAGCAAATCTTTCCCTTACACCTACGATAATGTTGGAATAAATTATAAAGAAACAAAAACACACTTTTGATTTCTCACTCTGTATTAACTGAAAATAAATTAAATGACATCCGACCCGGACGCACACACCAAACAAAAGAAGGGAGGCACACTCCAATAGACACAAACACTTGGCCAAAGAAACCAAAATAACCCCAAAATCCCCACAGTTCAAACGTCCAAAAAAAGACGTCCAGAAAGACAAGTATCAAAATAAAACTACCTTTGACAGGTGGAAACGTGGCGAGCCGCCGTAAGTCTTAAAGGAATAGCTCACTCTAGAACGAAATTCAGTCATTATCGAATCACCCTCATGCTGATGAGAAGTCCAGTGTAGTTTCTTATTCCTCAAAGTGCAGCTGGAGACCCCCGGGTTTCATCAGCATGAGGGTGAGTCGATAATGACTGAATTTCGTTCTAGAGTGAACTATTCCTTTAATGCAAAAAAAGAAGCGAACCCACGCAAAGCTCACCCAGCCCGTTTGGCAACTGGATCGGGGGCACGCAGTAATCCGGTGGTCTTTTAATCCCTTTTTGGTTTCTGCTGGATTTCTCCTGTGGAGAATCACCGAAACAATCCTGCTGGCCACGTCCTCCAAACTCCGATGGTCTCCACCTGCCGTGTGCGTCATCTCTCTTGCGACCTTTCCCCTCTTCCCCACTTACCACATTTGGCAAAAAATAAACAGAGTAAAAAATAATGATAATACTAGTCCATCTTAATGATTCGTGTTCTTATCATAGGCTCCTGATAAGTTTGAACCCATCATGGCGATTACAATTAAGGCACAAGACTAAACACAACACATGTTAATCACCACAATTACCACACATCAAGGTAGACTTGGGCGACCCTTACAAGTATTTTACAATGATATATGAAGTTTTTGGATTAATATTACTTCAGCATTAATGTTTATGTTGCATCTTACTACAGTAGGTTTTTAAGGTTGTGCTTATTGTGTCTATTTCATAAGCTGTTGGGTAGTTTAGTCTATAGCAATGCATCATATTTTATAAGATCATCACATGTCATTACTTCTTAGGTCAAAGGTGGGCCATAAAATAGAATACATCTGCAAAAGAATTAGGAAATAAACACGGAAATATAAAGATGAATAAATCAAAGAACAAATAAGCAAATCAAAATTGTGGAAATTCAATGAGAAATTAATAGAATAATAAATAAATAAACGAAAAAATGGAAATAAAAGACAAAAAACATTATAATTATTACTGTGCATGCAAATGCACTGGATGGACAGGGTCCTACAAAGCTTTCAAAACCACTATTCAGAAGACACACACTTCAATTTCTGGGTCATTTTTACCTTATTGCCTCAGATGGCTGCCACTCCATGGCGTCCCCTGGATCCCCCTGAATTTGCGATTGGGGTGGCCTAACAGAACAGCAACAGCGACAAACAAATAATAACGTTGACAGGTAACAAACCAAATATTGATTCAAAATGTTATTAGGTAGTTAAAATGTAAGTGTTCATGCATTGCATGTGCTAAGTGTAGTGCACCAGTAAGACTATATTAACCTGTTAGGGCCACTTCCAGAAGCAGCCCCCTCTTTGGAATCCTGACCATGTAAGAAACAAAAACACATGATGAGAGCGCCATAAAAATGATACATTACATTATTTAAGACCATATCTGGTTCTGGAATTTAAACTAGCGGTAGAAAACTAACTTTGGAAGAAAGGGTAGGCCTAGATGCTTTGTTGGTCTGAAAATCATCCAACTCAACGGAAATCATAAAATATACATTGTGAGAATAAAGTGTATCATATATTTTCCATAGTACTGTACTACACCATTCCAGTGTAACAAGAAACACTGTAAATACATTTGAAATTCTAAGTGAACAAGCTAACCATGCTAAACGGCACGGCAACAGCTGACTCATGCAAGTCACCGAATCACATTGAAGTACAAACAGAAACTTCCCCAGCTGCTGACAACATTGAATCACAAACTTTACTGGTTTAATTTATACTCAACACTTATTCATGTTTGTTAATTTCAGCTTAGAAAAAAAAAGCAGAGCTCGTCTTACTTTCACAGCACTCGCCATGTTGGGTTTTGTCGCTCATGTAAATCCCTGCCAAGTTGTATTCTGTAGTGCATGCGCTCAAGGACTGACTACGTAACGATGTACATCGTTACGTAGTCACTCCTTACGTATCATGTATGAATACACAAAACTAAGCCAAGGCTACTACTCTGCGACATAAACTCGTAATCATTGTTAGATATATGAAAATGCTTTGAAATGCAGTAATTGCCAAAAAACCTTGGGCCCTGGTTTGAGTTATGTCTAAATTATGACTTTTTAAAAACTTTTTGACCAATAATTTATACTTATTATTTTGTATCACTTTTAGAGGAGGGTCACTAATTCTCTATACAGAAATTAAATACTGAATGAATACAGAAATGCTCCTTTCCTTGATTTTTCCTTGGTTCATGTTGGTCCTCATGTTGGTCCGGAACATCATGTTTTTATTTTATCAGGCAGTGATAGAGTGTCATCAGGTATGGGATGACGGCGTGGTTCGGCAATCTCTCCACACAGTCCAAATCTAAGCTGCAGCGCCTGGTACAGACTGCTATGAAGGTGATGGGGAGGACTGAAAAGCTGCCTCTTCAGTCCATCTATAAGCAGTCTGTACTCAGGCAGGCAAGGAGGGTACTGTCGGACCCGTCCCACCTCCTTCAAACGGAATACGAGCTCTTGCCTTCTGGCAGAAGGTATAGAATCCCAAAATGCAAATTAAACCGTTTTAAATACTCATTCGTACCCACCTCCATCAAAATTCTCAATAGATTCGTATGCTGAGGCCTGGGAAGTGTGCAATAACTTGGTGTTCTGTTTGTTTTGTGTTTATTTACTTTAATCTTTCATTGGATCTGTCATGAGTGTATATGTAGCCTACATGTACGTGTACGTCTTTTTATTTATTGCCTGTAAGGGCAGCTACTACCATGCACTATGCACTTTGAGTCCATGACAAATTTCCCCTAGGGAACAATAAAGTATATTCTATTCTATTCTACTCTAACAGCGGTGGTGAAATGTCAGCTAAAAGATGTACAATCAAGCCAGATAAATGTCTTTCTTGGAAAGAGAGTTTTTAATGTTTACCTTATATCTTATTGCAAAATTTGAGCATGCAAGTTTTAGCCTGCAGGTCTGCTGAACTGATGCTTCTGTTCCAGGATCCTCTCCATAGCAGACACAGTCTGGGGCACCTATGCCTCAGGTCAAAAGGTTTGGCTCTCCTCCAAGGATCTTCCCCTCCCAACAGACTCTCAAAAGTTGGCATTCATTGTTCTGTCCCGTATGGTGATTATTATCAGTGCCGCTTGCTATTGTGTTTAGCTTGTCATAGTATTTTTCTAGTGTTGAGATTTCCCTCGTGTTTATGTTTAGTGTTTGTTACGGTCCAGCTAGTCAAGGGGAAGACAAGAAACATAAAACCAGATGTATTTGGTAATTAAAATGTTTTTAATCAGCAAGAAAACAGAATGTAAACAAAATATGAACAACAGAGGCAACTCTGATCTCTCAAAGATAAAGGGAGTGCTGTTTAACTCAAATAAAGAATAAAACCAAAAGAGGACCCGTAAAAGGAGAGTTACTACACTTAAAGCAAGTAGTTTTTCGATCTTAAAATAATGTTTCTAAACTCAGTTAAGTGGTAGAAAAACGGTCAATAGGATGAACGGTGACGCCTCTGCAGCCTGAGGGGGGTCGCACCGGCAGAAACCGCACTGTGTAACTTCCCAGATTGGGTAGGAACCTATCTGACGTAAAGGCGTCTAGTGCGACCTGCTTTTCGACACGTTTATTCGTCGGTGGATTTAGCCAGCAGCTACTTGGATTTTTCGTAAACCAACGCCATGGCCGAGCCAGCTCAAAAAGCCAAGAAGGTATTGTCTGAGGAGGCGAAGAAAAAAAAAGAGAAAGTGATATAACATGAGCTGGACAGGGATAAATATTGGACCAGCTTAGCTTACACTCAGTGGCGCGAGCTGAGAGAAGAAATGGGTTTCAAGACTGATGGCGACCTAGCCTTGATGCTACTGGATTTGTAAGTCAGATATTACACGTATTTATTATCTTACCGACTTTTACTTTGAGTTGATTTGTTGTTACGTGGTGTTCATTGGGGCTCTATTTGTCCACAGTTTATAACCATAGTAACGCCGGGAGATAATCTAATGCTGTCCGTTTCAATAGCTTGCACGTTTTCATGTAGTGACTGTAAACGATAACTAACTTATTAAAACACTATGAACGTCTTGTCTTGAAAAGTTGCGGATTCCTATGTTCATGCAGATAATCAACGTAATTGTTAAACAGTGTGGTCGGGAGGTAACGTTAGCATGCTACTTACTGTTGTCATACCAAGTTGGTTGTAGTTATTGCACCAAACACAACGCCAACTTGCGATTGTATTTAGTAACTCCCGGAAACATAGTTATATTTTCAGACGTTACTAAACACATTCACGCCCAAACGCTGTGTTTTGGAAGTAACTTAGTCGGCGCAATCACTATAACCAACTCGGTCTGAGAATAACTCTAGCATGCTAACGTGCTGTGCAGCCTATATGCTAACAAACTACCAACTGCTATCTCTGAATCTAGCTTGTTGTTGGCACTCGATTGAGGTTTCATGTTTTTGATTTTTCCAAACGAGGCTTCGTGATTCGCCGGCTCCGTCAACAAATTCACATGTATTCATTTTCCCCAGGGATGCTCATACAGCGACAGTATTTACGACACTGGTAACAGATAATTGTGTTTCTCAACCAGCCGGGGGTAGTAATGAGTCCAAACTACCTAGTGTTGCTTTAACAGAAACAAAAAGGAAAATAAAACTTCCCTGTCTATTTCAAAAACCTAAACAGTCAAAAAAACAGCACTCGTGCACCTAAATGAAACTAACAGAGGACAACTGCAGGTGTGTGTGATCAGTATCTAATTACAATTATATCTGGCCCAGTACCCAGATAATGTTCTAGTGCCTCAATTTTACACACAATCTAAATCGGTATAGTTTTCATAACATTTTTTTTATACAGATTACGAGAGACACAGCTGGCGTGCTGCTCAAGTGAAATCACAGCTGCCACGACTGACAAACAATCCAGAGATTCATATCTCCCTCCATAAATTGCTCTGTCCGATTGGTGGGTGGTCTTCCGGTGTCGCTCCAATCAGGATCTTCAAGATGCCGGCCAAGAAGTGAGAGGAGCACCCGAGTCCTGAAGTCACACCCCCTGCTTGACAAGCAAAACGTTACACCAACACAAGGAGGGGCTGGAATTCGGCGATGGCCGAAACACCCCTCTCCTTAAGATCTAGGCCGATAGGTCAAGACCTAACAAATCTAATGCAAACTACTTGCCTACACTCTAGACAACGCATCTGCCAACACATTTTCTCAGAAGAGCTCTCCTAGTGGAGGAAATAGGACACTCAGATATGGCAGAGACTTTAATTTCATTTTAATTTAATATGTTTATTTGTATCAGGGACAATGTACAAAATAACATTAGTCTTGAGATGAGAGAAGATGCTTTGTAGGGGATTTAGCTTACTAGCTACTTTCCATCCGTAGTCCCAGGGCAGGTGAGTAAGAACAAAAAAAAAAGGATAAAAATTGTCAACTTACATAACAGACCAAACATCCATACACATATACGTATATACACCCGCTCACACATCACTAACACTCCGATATAAAACATATTTCATATCAGAACGAAATAGAAACATACAGTTATTAAAATACTTCATACTTTGACAAAGTTAAAAATAATTTAGGTTTAAGATTATTGCTGACATGACTGGTTTCTTAGGATCCATTTTTTGACGTTGAAGTCTGTACAGAGTTTCAGATTAGTTTGGAGATTGTTCCATGATTTAACAGATTTACATGTAAAAGAAAAAGCAGATTGGGCTAAGGCAGAGCTACGCCTAGGGATGTTACAATCTCCACTTGAGACAGATCTTGAAGCTCTGATGGAGTGTTCAGAACGGAGTTTAACAAAGATTTTCAATGGGGGAGGAGCAACATTATGGATTATTTTGTAAACTAAACGGACATCAGAATACATCATTAAGTTATCGGAGCTAAGCATTTTATATTTGTTAAGTATTTCACAGTGATGATACTATCGTGATTTTCTGTCTAAGATTTTCAGGGCTTGCTTGTGGAGTGACCTGATGGGATTAAAGACAGATGTACTTGCCTGAGACCAACAGGACATACAATAATTATAATGAGACAAAATCATGGCATTGAAATAAGTTTTAGAGGCTTCAACAGTTAATGAATTTCTGATGTTTCTAAAGTTTGATAAGTTATATTTCAATGTGTGGCTCATTTTTTTGATATGGCTTTTGAATGTGAGAGTGGGATCTACTATCACACCCAGGTATTTGAACTCATTAACATTTTTTGTTATTTCTCCATTGACATAAATATTTGGAAAAACCGTATTTCGTTGCTTGTTTGAGAAATACATGGTTACTGTTTTATTAGTATTTAGGGTGAAACGGGAATACTGAAGCCACTGTGTAGCTTTTTCCATTGCCATTGTCAACTTAGCAGCCACTTTAGGCTCTATGCGGAGCACCTGACCCTGGCCCACCTGCCTTCCTAAGTAAGTAACGGTGGCTTTTCCTAATTTGCACTTTGCCAAGTTTAGTGTGAGCGACGCTTCAGCGAGCCGAATGGACACTTGCTCTAGGATCGTTGTGTGCTCATCCCATGTGGTGGTGGTGTACACAATAAGATCATCCAAATACATGTTCCAGTTCGTCACACCAGCTAAAACTGTATTTACCGATCTTTGAAAGGTAGCCTGAGCGTTACACATGACAAAGGCCATGACAGTGCACTGCAAGAAATGGTCTGGAGTTACGAATGCAGAGATTTTGGAGGCACGGTCATGTAATGGCACTTGCCAATAGCCTTTGAGCAGAACTAATTTGCTTACATATTTGGCTGTACCCAAATTATCCACGCAATCCTCCATCCGTGGCAGAGTATAAGAATCAGGAACTGTAACGGCATTTACTTTACGGAAGTCAGTTATGAACCGAGGGGAACCATAAGATTTGGCCTCCAACAGGCATGGAGAACTCCAAGAACTGGAGCTAGTCGTGGCTAAACCATGTTGCAAAAGATACCCTGCTTCTTTTTTCATCAATGCGCGCTTAACCGGGTTAACACGATAAGGATGTTGTTTAATGGGCTGGGCATCCTTAACATCAATGTCGTGCTGGAGAACTGTGGTTAGAGTTGGACTATCACTGAAGAGACAAGGGAAACGATCTATTAAATCCATGACATCACATTGCTGCTCATCTATTAGATGACTTAACTGAGATGGCAACACTTTCAACATCTCAGAGTTTGGCAACCGGACACTTTGATGTGAAGAGTGATGTGTCATCAAATCATCATCAGACAGGTTAGGATTCTCTGTCACAATTTACGCACAGCTACCAGGAATTACAGACGCTTTGTCAGATCTGGATTTTTCCTGGTTAGTTTCAGACATTTCCCAAGGATAGTAACATTTTAACATGTTTACCTGACATACGCAAGTTTTGCGTCTCCTCTCAGGAGTGCTAATGACGCAGTAAGTGTCAATAAGACACTCACGGATGTCATATGGGCCGGGGAATTTTGCAGAGAGAGAGAGCAGAACCGGGGATTGGCAGTAACGCCAAAACTTTATTGCCGACCTGGAAATGTTGGGGAACGGCGGAGCGGCCAAATTGACGCTTCATCACTGTCTGTGAATTGGAGAGAGCCTTCTTGGCAAGGGAATTGGCCTGATGCAACCACTCGCGGAACTGACTGACATAGTGTAACACATTTCGCTCGGCAAAAGATTCAGATGGCAAGAATTTATCCTGTAGCAATTCAAGCAGACCACGGCGCGTGTGGCCAAAGACAAGCTCTGCGGGACTGAATCCTAAGGATTCCTGGACAGCTTCAAGGGCTGCAAACAACATGAATGGAACTCCCTAATCCCTACAAATAAAATATTTACGGAGCATAGTCTTTAATGTCTGATGCCACCATTCTAATGCACCTTGACTTTCAGGATGATACACACTGGAAACTGTGTGATGTACTTTTAAGATTTTGAGGACCTGTTTGAAAAGCTTTGATTTGATTTGTTTGTGCCTTGATCAGTTTGGATTTCATGGGTAAGGCCGAATGTGGAAAATAACTTTGTTAAAACTTACTTACTACGGAACTCGCGGTTATGTTACGCACTAGGACAGCTTCTGGGAAACTGGGCAGAGGACCAACACAGTCAATTATTACTTGTTCGAACGGCTCTCCTATTGCGGGTATAGGATGCAGTGGGGCTGGGGGAATAGTTTGGTTTGGTTTACCTGCAATCTGGCAAACATGGCAACAACAGCAGTACTGAACTACTCCACCTTTTAATCCTGGCCAAAAGAAATGTTTAAGGATGAGCTGATCAGTTTTTGTTACACCTAAATGTCCTGACCACTGGCTTCCATGTGCTACAGACAAAACGTGCTGCCGATACCCAGTGGGTACTACTACCTGATAAACGGCACTCCAATCAGAATCAGCTGTTAGAGAAGGAGACCATTTACGCAGCAGAATGTCCTTCTCTAGTAAATAAGCTACTTTTTCACCCTTTGCTTTGTCGGCACTCACCACACTGGAGAAGCATGTCTTTAATGTCGGATCTGCCCTTGCGCAGCGCACAAGCCTTCTCGGGCCACCGGCAGAGACATGCCTTCTGGAGATGACGCGTCTGTGCCGGTGGAGCGCACCGGCTCAACGGCACTCGCTAGGAGACACAGCGGCGATGGAAACAGATCAGAATGTGGGTGTACTTCTTTCCCGGCCTCCGTGCGCTGAGGGAAATCCAACACTTCCAGCGCCGGAGTCACTTTACTGCCAGCTATATCATTACCCATTAACAAAGCAATACCCCTTATTGGCAACGCGGGACAAACAGCAATGGGAAAAAAAACAGTAATCAATTTGGACTGTACATGTATGCGATGCACTGGCTGAGGAGTGTATCCCATCTCAATGCCACGTTGTACAGCTCTATAACCACATGCAGAGTGCTCTGAAACGGGCAACACACGGAGGAGAATCACAGACTGAGAGCCACCGGTGTCTCGCAAAATACGCACCGGACGCTGATCACCAGCCTCGCCTGTTAATGACACTAACCCAGGGGTGGGCAATATTTTTTTCCAGTGGGCCATACTGACTCCGTTAAAGTAAGTGAAGGGCCACACAATTGGAAATAAAATTTAAACATGAAATATTTAGTGCAGAATTACTTTAAACTACCGGTACATAGATTTGGTGGGCTTGATTGTGTTATTCACTAGCCCTTTTTAAACAAATACATGATCATACTCATGAATATTACAATTAACAACTCAATTAACTACTATGATTCAGTGAGACTGTTCTATTTGTGTAACAGACCTGCATCACTCAATGAAGAAAATATTAGGCTTTTGTATGATTTTATTTACGGAGAAACACACAACTCCTTTAAATTACAACTGTGAGAAATGACTCACATTGCAAAAACAAAAAAACAACGCATTCAGCTGTTGTAACTAAATTATTGCATTGAAATGCTCATCAGAAAAACAATAGACAGTGGTTTTTAATACTCACACTGTTTTAACAACTCTGGCAGTTATCTTGCTGCCGATTGATAGTGCACACATTGTCTCTGTATCCGTCAAGCCCAAAAAAGTCCGAATGGACCCGTGTATGTGTCCACTGTCTGTGTAAATGTCCGCAGCTTTGTGCACACGCGGAGTAAGGGTTGTCAGTTAATGGGAACAATGCAGACGGTCACCTCGCTTTGCAAGATCATCAAAGTCTGGCGTCATGTGTGATGTTGCAATGCGCAACACAGAGGACAGATGTTCATCCGTCAGACGTGACCTGTAACGTGACTTGTTGTAGTTCATCACGGAAAATGTTTGTTCGCAGACATAGGTGGAGCCAAACAAAACAAGCATCATCCGTGCATGCCTGCGCAGGTTCGGGAACTGCGTTTCGTTCAGTGAGCCATAGAAGCTGTCCAGTGTGGAGGTGCTGAACTTCTCTTTCAGAGTCAGATCGCACTGGATGTCAATCAGTTCGAGTTGCACATCTGGGGGCGCTTTCTCGCTGTCGAATGAGAAGGGAGTGGACACCAGCTCCAGTTCTGGTTCAATCTTCTCAAAGTCAGAGAAACGGCGGTTGAACTCAGTGTGGAGGTGTGTCAGAGTAGTGGAGTATCTATCAGTGTGGTGGGGTGGCACATCCAGTGTAGCCAGCGTTGGGAAATGTGTGAAACACTTGTTGCTCATATGTCGAGAAAACAGGATCAGCTTGGCTTTGAACGCTGTCACGTGTGAATACAGCTCATGCACAAATGCGTTCTTCCCCTGTAACTTCACATTTAGGTCGTTTAGATGGCTCAGTACATCCACCCCAAATGCAAAGTCACACATCCAATCCAAGTCTTGCAACTCTGTAAACTCGTCTGCTTTACCTACATTCCCCAGAAACGTCATGATCTCTCCTCTCAACTCCCACACACGATGAAGCACCTTTCCCAGGCTCAGCCAGCGAACATTGGAGTGGTACAGCACGTCCCTGTGCTCTGCTCCACTTTCCTCCAGCAGCTGAATAAACTGGCGGTGGTTGAGCCCTCGGGCCCGGATTAAGTTTACGAGTTTTACCACCGTTTTGGTGACATGATCCAGTTGCAACACAGATTTACACAGGGATTCTTGGTGAATGATGCAGTGTAGGAAAATCAAATCTGAGTTGGGATTGTCATCTTTCACCCGGTCCTGTATCCTCCGCAAAAGTCCGACGTTTTTACCGGTGAGGTTCGGAGATCCATCAGTGGTCACGTTCAGTAATTTAGTCCATGGCAGGTTGAATTTCTCCAAACATCCTGACACGCATTCGTAGAGGTCACACCCCCGCGTTGTCCCTCTCATCGATTCCATGGCAAGAAATTCCTCCACGATTTCAAACTCATCACTGATCCCTCTTATGAAAATAAGTAGCTGGGCGGTGTCTTTGATATCTGTGCTCTCATCCAGAGCTATGGAAAAATAGGTGAAGTCGGCTGCTCTCTTTAGCAGTTTATCAGACAAGTCTTCATCATTCACTTCCACACGCCTGGTAACGGTCCGACGAGACAGACTGATTTTTTCAAACTGACTTTTATTGTCAGGGCACAGGATGCTAGCAGTCTCAACCATACAGTCTTTCAAAAACTCGCCCTCTGAGAACGACCTGCTGTGTTTGGCTAGCTTATGAGCCAGCATGTAGCTTACTTTTGTGACCGTCTCTTGTATGGCCGTCTGCTTCACAAAAATATTCTGACGGGCGGTTAAATCGGAGGTCAATTTCAGGGCCCTTTGTTCTCTCTCCCGCGATGATAGGTTGGTGGCATAGTTGGCATGCTTGGTCGAAAAATGTCTCTTAATATTATATTCTTTGAAAACAGAAATTGCATTTTGGCATATTAGGCATACAGCCTTTGAACCCACATGAGTAACAAAATATTTAGAAGTCCACTCGGTGTTAAAAACACGACATTCCGAATCAACTTTCCTCTTTTTCACAGCACTCATCCTGATGATCAACAAACTGTCTATGCAAGAGTCAAGGAAGTGCGTTTTCACCCACTCCAAATTAAAATAGCGCCCTCTGTTGCAATCAGATGGTATAGCAGTTCAAACACATATGCCTCTATAATGCGGGATTTTTTTTTTCTTTTCTCCTCTGTGGGTGTCGCGGGCCGGACTGAGACAGCCCACGGGCCGGGTGTGGCCCGCGGGCCGTAAAATGCCCATGTGTGCACTAACCCGTCAAATTTGAATGGTTTGAAACAAGCATCAATTTCACTATCGCCAGAGTCAATATTAATGCGCTGCTCAGCTTTAATTAACCCGATGCCTTTAGGCTGCGGAGTGCTCGGAGATGGCAGTTGGCAATGACATGTCCAGGTTTATGACAGTAGAAACGCTCCCTTTCCTCTCTCTTTGAGCTGGGTAAGTTAGGAGAATTATTTTGTAAAGCCAGAGTATAACGAGGCTCTTCAACAGAGACTGACGGAAAAACAGTCTTGTGAGTCAGCACATACTCATCGGCTAACACAGCAGCAGGAGAGAGTGAATTTACTTTTTGCTCATTTAAAAACACCACAATACAGTCAGGCAAACATTTCTTAAACTCCTCCAACAGAATTAACTCTCGCAGAGAACTAAAGTCGTTTGCTTTGCATGTAGTACACCACTTATTGAATAATATTCCCTTTTCCCTGGCGAACTCGACATAAGTCTGATTGTGGGCTTACTTATGATTTCTGAATTTCTGCCTGTAGGCTTCAGAGACCAATTCATATGCGCGTAAGATTGCGGATTTAACAGAGTCATATTTTAGGGGAGAGCTAGCTTTTTCCATGAATTTTGCTCTGTAATAAAAGAGGCCAGACTTCAGGCGGCCACTGAAGAGCTGAAGCAAGGCGTTCCAAATCCACCAAAATAGGAATCTACTTCAGTTTCACGAAATGTTGGTACTAAAGCAATGTGCTTGCTAACGTCAAATGCACTGCGAGGTAAAGTGGTGGAAGAAGAAGACATACTCCCGGCATCAGCGGACGTGCTCAGCATATGATGAGCCTCCCTCTGGGACTCGAGCTCCAGCTGACGCAGTCTTACGGCTTTGTCAGCTTCAATTTCCAGCTTTTTAATTTCCAGCTGTAACTGTGCTATTTTGTGCTTTTTCCTGGCCTTCCATTTGGAGACGAGCAAGGCATACTTTTAACTGAGCCTCGTCTCTGGACCCACTACTGGCCGAAGAAAGAGGATCAAAGCGTAAACAGAGTTTTTATCCGCTCGTCCATCTCACCCTCCACTCCCGAGGCTGCTTGAGCATCGTGAGGATCACCCTCAAGCTTTCGGCTACAATTCATGTAGCCTCAACTCAATTTAAGTAATCTCCCTGTAACATGATAAAATTGAGATGGTCAAACTCATTTTTATCAAATACAGCCAAAATAAAATAATTACATTAACTGACCTAAACTGATTTACATTTGTTCAACTCAAATTAATATAATTAGTCTAAAATAAAATAGGGCAAAATTCTTCCATTCTTTCATTTGACCCCCATTTCAGACACACATAACACCAAATCTGGTTGGTGTGTTTTTATTTAAAGGTGACATATTATGCTCATTTCTGCTTGTTGACATGGGTCCTTGATGTCTAAATGGAATGATAGTAACATGCTTTGGTCGAAAAAACCGAAGGATTGAGCACAGCAGGGTTGTTTACACACCAGTTTCACAGCCCTGCTCTAAGCAGCCGGATTCAGTGACTTTTTTTCATTATGCTAATGAGCTACTGCGTGCGCCGCCCACTTCTTCCTGCCGACCGGAAGACGTGAGGACAGCACCGCGGGACCATGGCAACGAGCGATACACAGCAACTTTCAATAAAGTTGAGAAAAAAAACAAAACAACGAGCAATACACAGCGCGGCGCAGCTTTTCAGTGTCCGTGCCTGCAAATAACTGATAGTAGCACAGCAGACATGTAGCAGGTAGCCCCTGTCTCCAGCTCCAAAACAAAGTAGTGATTGCTTTACTGCAGATAACGTTTTGATACTCTCAGGTCTCATGCCAGCAGCTAACGCTACAGGCTGTAGCATTAGCTGTACCGTTTATGGCGAGTGGATAGTGCCACGGTTACCCAGCCAAAGGAGACTGTCGTGTGGAATTGACGTCTGAACCCAAGTACGTCGCCTCACCTACGCCGTCGTCAGGGTCGTGTTGACAAGTACGTCGCCTCACCTACGCCGTCGTCAGGGTCGTGTTGATAAGTACGTCGCCACATGTACGCCGTCGTGACTATAATGTACTGCGATTTTTAAACGCTTGATGGCGCTGTTGAATTGTTTGTATTTCAAGGTCAGCAATAAAGTTAATGAGAAAAAAATTGAGTGTCATTTATTGAACCAAAGATACTGTAGCTATTTAACGTCTTTGATTTTATTTAGTCTATACGTTCAGCCACAAGGTGCAAATTGCTTCAAATATATATCAAATTATGTTTTAAAAAAATCTAAATTATTTTCATTTTCTTTCACACAGACATTAAGTTGAGTTTATTAATTCGACTGTTGCTAATAGAACAGATACATTTTCTTTTACCTAATGCAAATTAGTGAAAACATGATAAGATAATAATTACAATAATAAAATTAAAGTTGCAATTCGCGATGGGGAACAGGCCCTCGCGACCAAGTGCCACTGCAGGGGCCAGAGCCAGACGGGGGCCGCTGCACAAAGCAAGACGGGAGAAAAAACAAAACCAGCAGGAGCGAAAGTACACAATGTTGCGTCCATTTACCAGTCGGCACGGTCGGCGGGCGTCTGCGATCAGGGGCAAAATATCATCACACGTGAAGTTTGGAACAGATCAGACAATGCACTAAGGAGTTATGACAGGTTAAACGGTGTGTCCACAAGGGGGCAGTGTAACCAAACGTAGGCCGTTTTAATACATTTTGATCAGCATGGTCTCTTGATGATCTGTAACCAGTTAAAGGTTGATTTGGACCAGTTTATTCAAATGCGAGGTGTTGAAATGGCCAAAATCACGCCATTGGCAAAAGTTAAAATCTAACCGTCTGACTCCGCTTAGGATTTCACCATGACATTTTGAGAGTTTTTTTGTGTCTTGGCATGTTCTATCAGCCTAACGAATTTCATGCCTTTTGGGTGAAACCCATATGAGGGGCTCAATGTTTTTATCTTTGAAGGGGAGACAATTTGCAACACCCATTTTCCAGACATCAAAAGCAGGAAGCAGGAATAATAACTTTATTAAATTCCAGAAGAACAATAGTGTGAATGCTGACAAAAGGGTAACACAGAACACAAGACACTAAACCTTATGCAGTTCCAAACTGCGGTGACTGTACTATCCCTGAAATCATACAATCACTGAAACTGTCATAACAGCTGTGCAGAGGGAGCCTCAGGATCAGGGCACAGGTATTTGCCTCTGGGAATCTCCTCCTCTGCTGTGAATGTGGGGCGTGTAAAAATCCCAGAGTGGGGACAACACTGAACCCCAGAGGTGGTATTGTTTCTGCCCCAGTGGCAAACATCAGGAGCCTCTCCATGGTGACCTGCACCGGTTCAAGTCCCTCCTGGTGCAGGACTGCATCTCCACCTGCAATGTAAAAGGTGAGAAATTTAAAAGACAAGATTCCAGTTATCTTTTGTTTTTACTATCCACAAAAAATACAATACCTCCAAATAAATCTGTAAGTGTGTAAGTGTAAAAACCACCCCTTCAATCAAATTAAGGAACATGATTACGATTGTGTTTAGATACTGGTGCTTTGTCTGATGTTGTAAAAGCATAATCTCGAAACTTGACTATTTCATTGTATATGTTTATAGGATAACTGATAACAACAAATAATCAAATCATTGAAATTGATGTCTGTCGATTGGACCACTTTGTGACTTTGTGATATGCCAGGCAACAAGACGAGACTGTTGTTCACTCATGACGGACCAATATGGACACGTGCAGACACACACATAGTCTGTTTTGACTGTCTAGAGCTAGACTTCAGCTCTGTATTACTACCTACTGTTGTAACATGTTATGTGAAAATGTCATAAGAAAAAAGTATGATGAAGATAATGTATTCTGTGGGTAACGGGGGCGGGACTAGATAAGCTTGTGCTTCTCCCGCTTTCCCTTTCGATCATGTGTATTGTATTATTTAAACTAAGATGATGTGTGATGATGATTGATCTAACTGACATGCCCAAAATAAACAAATAAATATAAATATATGCCGTTTAGAGCCCAAATCAATGTTTGTTTCTGAAATAACTTCAGATAACGTGAGAGTAATTAAATTTATCCAGTAACAATTATGGTAACGAAGTACACTGCTCGCTGACCAGACATGAACAATGCGGAGGTCGCAGTAATTAATTTTGTTGTTTTGTTTTTTTTGTATTCGTCTTTTTTTAACAATTACAAAAAATTGGACCAAATGATACAAATGATAAATAATTTCAAACCCAAATCAATTTCAAAATATGTCTGTGCCCATATTTTCATATGCACAAAATTTTACATTTTCTAGGACAAAGCAAAAATAATCCACACGCTGCATTTCGGGTGCATGGATGGAATGACATTAAATGACCATTGTTGTTGAACATTTATCAGGTGTGGAAATTGCCTAAAATGTGGGATAAGGCTTGTGGAGTAAGAAAGTTTAATTGAAAAATGACCCTTCAAGAAAAGTTTCGGACTATATATGCTAACTAAACTTCTTATGATGTGGAAATGCTTTTTTTTATGGTCTGCCAGGTAAAAATTAAACATGAAAAAAATATTTACAAAATATCTTGGGCAAGGTATGGTTTTAAGTAATTTTAATTACCCATGTCTCTTATTGCCCATTTTTAAGGGACCTGCGACTTCTTCGACATCAAAAAAATTTGAAGAATTTCAAGGCTTTATGGTAAGCCTATGCATACTGTCAACAACAGCTCATGGATTTTGGGCATGACAAAAAGAAATGATTGTAAATAATGCAGTAACATTCATTCTTTTTTTCTCTGATGTATTCCTAATAATTTGTTAAGCATTGTTTTAAAGGTTTCATTGTGAAGATCACTTCCCCATTTCTTTCAAGTCATCACAGTGTGCATACCTTCAAGGTCAATTAGCCAGTCTCTCCAATGACCGACTGCCCTCTCCTCTTCAACACGTCGGGAGCTTCCTGCTATGCTGTAATTGACCTTGAACAGATCTGACACTTGCTCTGCTGTCAGCGGAGCAGGGGGACCTCCACAAAAAAGCTTTCTTAACGCAGGCTTCTCTCTGAGTGCCTGCAGGACACCCAGAGTCTCCATGCCCTCCCGAAGCCTTGACAAGAAATAACATAAAATTCATTAATAAAGGGATAGTTCACCCACAATTCAAATTTCACTCATTTTCTACTCACCCTCATGTCGACTAAGGGCTGGGAGAAGTTTCAGAGTCCTCCGTGCCTTGTCTGAGTTACAGCGGGGCTCCATGCAGCACTGCATGTCCATATGACGGTAGCATATGTAGTCCAAAAAGAAACACCAAAAACCATCCAAATACCGGAATAATTTCTCATGTCGGGGCTTCAATACAAGAGAGACATTACAGACAAGCACTATGGAGGTATTTGGATGGTTTTTGGTGTTTCTTTTTGGACGAAGAAAAGTGAGCCCCGTTTGCTACCGTCATATGGACATGCAGTGCTGCATGGAGCCCCGCTGTAACTCAGACAAGGCACGGAGGACTCTGAAACTTCTCCCAGCCCTTAGTCGACATGACAGTGAGTAGATAATGAGTGAAATTTGAAGTTTTCGATTACTAACTGAGAATGTAAATGTATACCTGTTTATTTCCCCCCTCAAATCATTGTGCCATTCTTGTTGATTGGCTTGACAAATTTTCGCTAAAGAAATGCGTAACTTGCTCACTTTTTGCATGTTTACACACAGAAGCGAAAAATATATCACCAGAAAAATCCTATATTCTCTAAAAATTAAAAATTAAACATTCAAAAGACTTACTGCTTTAACGGTCCATCCAGCCTACTCTCCAGATAAAATGTCAGTGCAGACGACAGTATTTCATCCCTGTCACTGAGGGTTCGGATAACACCGAGTGACCCCAACAGTGACAGGCTGGTAAAGGCCTCCGCCACCGCTTCCTGGACCTCTGCCGTACTGTTAGCTTGTTTAATCTGAAATTAAATTCAAATTATTTCTTGAACAGGTAAATACTGTCTAAGTTCCATGTTCAGTTTAATACTACAAGAGTTAAAAACAACAGCATAGCAGACATCTCTGAGGCAGGACACATGTTAAAATATAATTGTAAATTGAGGAATTGGTGTAGCTGATTGAATTTTCAAAAAAGCTGTGTCTATTTCCTGTTTTGTTTTTGCTTTTTAACATTTCATAATAGTTCTCAACCAAAAATGAAAAAAAATGAAAAATGAAATTATTTACACAGTAATCCCACTTTTGAATATTGATTGCAGAACTTGAAAACTTGCCTTTTGGAGCTGGTCCCTCAGCTCACTGTCCTCCACTTCCTCCAACTGTACAGGGGGTGGAGTTTCCCCTGTGAGCTGGGCCATCAGTCTGTTGGACAGTGTGTGTGGCCCCACTCCTCCGTGGACCACACACACTGATATTATCCGTCCTATCACTGCGTAGGTGCCCCTACAAAGTCCTGGAAATATTAAAGACATTTGAAATGTCACGTTAGCAGAGTTTAGGCAAAGAAAGCACACAACTGTAGACAGAATGTACTGCATATGTTAACTATTATTTCTTGTTTAAAATAACTTATTTGTTATACGTCCGTGTTATTTATTACTACTGGAAATTTGAAAATCTTTGGTGTAGGTAGCTGCACTTTTGTGTTAATTTATAAGTAATTACATTTTATAAACGTTATTTGGTAGAACTATTTCATAATTTCTTTAATTGCTTTGATGTTTATAATTAACACCTGTAAATGTAAATCTGCATGATTTCTGACCATTTTTTTGGATGTTTAATGATGTAACTGCCAATGTAACTCACACTTTCTATGTGTAAGTGTAAATTAAAATGGTGACTGGTCATTTACACACCTACAGAGTCCAGCTGTAGACTTTTAGATGTTGCCGGTCCATTGAAAAATCGGCTATTCAACAGTGCCTTCATGAGGAGGGTGAGGAATTCCCTCGTTGGCCCGCCATTGTCAATGGAACCTTCACCCTGGCCTAAGGAGTCAACGAAAACAACGTCCAGCCTCCTTTCTGAACAAAAGGCCTTCCTCATGAAGGCCCTTAAGGCACTTTCCAGGATGTCAGACCTGACAACATTTACTCTGTTGGCTGGAGGTGGCACCTCCTCCTGTTGTACATGGGCCACAAGTGTGGTTAGGACGTCTCTTATTTGTCCTTCTTGGGACACGGTGGTGGGCAATTCCTGCAAAAATATTGATTTCAGGGGAGTTACAAATAATCCTGAAATTGATGCTGTGGCAGACCATAATCGATATCATTCAACACATCAAGTTTTTTGGTGCCATACCATGGAAGTTCTTTATATTTTCAAATTTTGTATTTTTAATGTCATGATTAATTATATAAGTCACTTGTAGATGACCAATAGGGTACATTAGAAAATTAGGGTAAATGACTGTTAATGCTTTTGGCTGTTTAAAAAGACTGAACTGGCCTTGTACAAGGGTGTACGAACGTAAATCATATTCATAAAGTACAACTATGTAGTCATTTACTTGGCCTTTACTGTCCATTACAGACAGTTCTAATCATCTAAAGTTACTTGTGTTTCTTCATTCATTTCCTCGACTGCTATACCCACCTCCTCCTCCATAACCTCCTCCACCTCCTGGTCCCCCTCCACGACCTCCTCAACCTCCTCCTTCACGACCTCCTCCACCTCCTCCTGTTCCTGGTCCCCCTCCACGATAACCTCCTCCACCTCCTCCTCTTCCTGGACCCCCTGCACGAACTCTTCAACCTCCTCCTCCATGACCTCCTCCACCTCCTCCTCTTCATGGTCTTCCTCCACAACATCTTCTTCTTCTTCTTCTTCCTCCTCCTCCTCCTCCTCCTCCTCGTGGTCATCCTCATGCCTTACAGGTGACTAATCAGGAGACATTAGAAAAGTAGTGCTTTAGAGTTTTTTTCCCAGTGTAATGTTTTCCAAGTGCAGAAAACCTTTTTTAATTATTTTTATTTATTTATTTTTTACATTGTTAACTTACCATGTCCATTTCATCACTGCTGCTGTCACTGTCACTTTGTAAGTCAGTCTATGAATTACACAGACATAATTAATAGAACAGAGAAAAAATACATTTGAACTACTGACATTGCTCAAATTGCTCACCATAGGACGCACATATAAAGCCGAGCGCCCCAAGACTCCGCTTTGGCGAATCTGCTTTGGCGTGGACTCTGTCAAAGGGATCACTACCCTGTGCCTGTTTACTTTGCAGAACTGAAAGTCTTTGTTCTGCAGCACAGGGTACTGATCCCTTATGAATTGGCAAAAGCCACTTTTGGTCAGGTTCCGTCCAACCTGGTAAACCTTTACCCCATTGGCTAAAAAGAAAAATGCAAAAAATTAAAACAACCAACAAAAAACAATTAAAATAGTAATAGAAAACTTTGAACTATGGACAATTAATGTAATTATGATATAACTATATTTTTAGAATAAAAAGTTATTTTCCAAAAATGCCTGAATCATGAGTCACATGACCATTACTGCCCTAACTTAACTTAATGGTGTAAAATATTTCCTGCTTTAATACATGTATTTCTTTGTGGGTAACAACTACTTTATACAGTGTATGACGGACATTTGCTTACTGCTATAAATGATACATGTTTTCAAATGTCGGCTAAATAGTCACAATTTGTTTTTAATTGATTACTCTTTTGGATTGTGTTTTAGTCCAAGAACACCATATTGTCAAAACAAATTTAACATACAGGTAGAAAAATTAATAAAAACAAAAAATACATGCTCACTTAATTTTTAAATATTAAAAAGACATTGCTGTTTTACCTTGCTGGGAGTTGTACAGCATTTGATGCGTTCGCATCAGGCTAATTCGCATCGACCAGCAGTTCTCGCGTGTGTTACTATGAGGACATAAACAACACAAAATTACACAGGCAAGGAAAAATTACTACTATATGATATTGACAAAATTTCAGAGGTTCCTTTCCTGCTGTGGCTAAGGACGTAGCTTGCCACCACCGGTGTGAATGACTATGAATGAATCAGACCTACAAACTCTGGAGTATTGAAAAAAGTAAAATCATGCAACGCTACACGCTTGTACTACCCTGGTTGACATAAAAGAAGGTGACAGTAGCCAAAAGGTGAGCAGTTTGCATGTGGTTTTTTCTCCTATTGCTTCATTAAAAGAGCACGCTGGACTCAGCTTGCACATAGACTGAGGTTAGAGGACCTCGAGTCCAACACTATTTGAGACTTATATTAACACAAACATTCCGCTTACTTCTGCTTTAACATAATAGAAGGCAATAAGAAGCCAACCAGTATCAGGAAACTCTGTAACAACATCTACAGGTACTGGAGTATTTATTTGTCGCTAGTCATATCGTCGTGGCAATATTTGAAAGCATTATTGCTTATTGCATGTTTTTCTATCAATGTGCAGTCCTACACTTAACACAAAGTGGTGAGTAAAAACTATGTGTACGGCAAGTTATATTTTTCCAGTGTCACCTTGACACTTGTTAATATGACAACTAACACACCATCCCTCTTTTTAACTTTGTAATTACTGTATATAAGAAGTAATCTAGAATATTTACTTACGTATGGTCGGTGGAGAGTGCCACCCCACTTGTTGCGCTGCTACTGCGAAAAATATACATTATAAACATTACTTATTAGCAGTGGTCTACTTTAAAAAAAGAGAGATATGCTCATCTCGATTGCTGGACTGAGTGATGATCGAGACGGTTTTTCCCTTTTTTGTTAGATAGCGTGTATATTATCAGGTAGTCTGGCCTGACGGAAGTGCGTTGCTGCGATTAGCCTCTGATCCTGTAGAAGTTCCTACCCCCTCCCTTTACCAGGAACTCCTGCTGTGGAAACATGGCTTATGTGTCATACACCATAACCTGCCACAAAAGTTTTATATTGCCTTACCCGATGTTGCACTGGGCTAAGTGCGCCGGTAGTAGATGCAGTGGGATGAGGTTGTTGCAATTCCTGCAACTTTCCTTAATGTCCACCACATTTTCTTCCTATAATGTAATTTACAGAGATGTGTGAGGGTTAGGAGACATAAAATTAAATAAAAATCAAAATAATTTCAAATGATTTAAATAAATATATTACCTGTGGCACGTCCACATTGTCCTGGAGGTCACTCTGAAGGGGAACTATATAGGCAACAGCCTTTTTTAGACTGCTGCGCTCCTTTAAGAACTGGACAGTGTAGCCACCTGGTGGCACTGGAATATCGACAAGCTGCCTGCTCCTGCAGCACCGCATCAGTTTAAATCCACCACAGGTCTTCAGTGGTGGATAGGCCCCCTCCAGAGTGCTGATACAATCCTGGGCGCTGCCTTTTGCATCCTTAAAGACGACCACCTTGGACCCTAGTCGACTGGCCTGGAGACACATGGCTTCCTCCAGGGCAGGGATTTCGGAGGTGGCCATCCTTGCACAGCAAAAGAACTTATGCTGCCAGGGCTGTTTTGCTACATTTTGGCGCCTCCTATTGCCACCATAAGGCTGGAAGAGCCAACTCAGGTTGGACCTGACTAGGTCGGCTCTATTGATGGGCAAGCTCCCGAGGGTTGGGGGTGGTAGTGGGGGTGGTAGTGTTGCTGTGCTCGGTCGAGCAGGCCCAGCAGCTTCTCCTCCAGATGGACCATGTGGAGCAGGCTGAATTAATGTTGCGTCACGGATTACCTGGCTCAGCTCCATTATGATGTCCCTGGCTCTGTGTCATTGTAGGGAAAAAAATCAATAAATAATTAACTTTTGGGGTAGATAAGTTATTAATTTTTTTTTTTTAATCTAAATCAATTTATACTTTCTGTTTATTTCATTTTGGAGGGACAGTAAAAGTAAATAGACAGACTGTATACAGTGCAGTAGTGTTGTTTTATAATAGCTAACTACCTATCTGGACTGTCATATTTTCACTGAAAATTAATCAGAAAAAATGGCTTAAAACATTTTTAGGGGAGACTGGGGACAGTTTTAACACTTTTTAAATTTTTTCTTAGTTACTCAGAGACTATTATGACTACACTCATCAAACTTTTATAGATTAAACATACATTTGTCAGCTAATTACTCATGCCATTTAAAGATGCGTACATATGACAAATCAATCACCATATTCATTTGAATGGAAGAATCCAGATGTTGCAAATGAGCCCAAACGTGGGGGCAGTTGCAACACGGATAAGGGACCGTTGCAACATATTAAATATACATTAAATTTCACTAATCAACTTTTGATTTTTGTCCCAATAACAAAAGTATTCTCAAAATATGCATTGTCTTACAATAGTACTATAGTATTATTTAGTTATGTAGTAATATTTATCAGAGAACAGTTGGAGTTTTGTTTTGCATAGAACATAGGCCTTGAGTCAATGTGCAGAGGTTACCAGTGGTGATGAAACTAAATAGCTCAGTGTAAGACAAGAAGAATGGAACTATTTGCAAGACAAAAAACTTTTATTAAACACATACTCTACGTTTGGATGATTTATTCACTGTATGACATCAAATAAATTAACTTTTCTCAAATTTTCATTGGGAAATATACAGTATGTGGCTACCTTTGTCCCATGGAACAAGATACAACTAGGCTATAGATACAAATTGCATATTTCATTACAGGAAGTTATCTGGGAAATTATTGTAAAATCTTTGGCATTAGTTTCTCGTGGTTTAATGTAATTGGCTGTTCTGTTCATCATGAGTGGAGCACCGGAATATGACAGTAACGATAATTCCATTGACTACTGTGGTAAAGGCCGTGTTTTTGTTTTTAGGTGTCTTGGTCATATCAAATTACACTTAGATTTTGTTTATTATAAAATGTAGATTGAAACATTCATGTAGAAAACTGTTTTTTTGTTGTTGTTGTTGTTGTTGTTTTCTAGCCTATGTGTTCATGTTTATCTGTAAAGGGTCCTCAATGATGCTATTCACGTGGGTGATCTAGAAATGTCCTTAAATTATTGAAAATACCGCACTTGCTCATTCACCAACAATGCAGAGATGTCAGCGCTTGGGCGCTTTTGCAATACCCATATTCCGCCATCAGGAGGCGCTTCCATTGGACCAATGCGTGTCATACTTTGAGCTAGGGACACCATTCCAACTTTAAACTATTCACAAGACCTTGAACTATTGAACTTGTATTTCAAAGTTTTAAAATCTTTTACGGTTTTGAAATTATCACAGTTTTAGTTTTAAGGATTTTTAGCTCGTCTTCTGGGTTTATAATGGGTGTGTATTGCGTGAGCTAGAGTGGGTGACGTCATCGCTAGAGTGGAGAGCAGCTGCAAAAACTTGAGAAAAAACTCTCTTCAGCTTGATTTGGGTCCCACAGCTTTTACTTCACATAGACAATATATACATAGAAATGTAGGAAATCTTGTTGGCTTTCAGATGATGGTCTTATTTCAGATGTAGGACTTAAACTTTTGGCTGTAGAAGCCCTAGAGTGACAAGAACTCCAGCAACTCCCCCATAAGCCGCAGTGTTAACTTTGAGCCTAAATCTCTGGAGTGGAGCAGACGGTACCGGTTTTGTCTCTCGCTCTTGTGCCCTCATTTTTCACTCTACAGAAATAAAAAACACATCACATGGTTCAGCAATGTCTCCTGTTACTCACTGTATACATATTTTGGCCATAACCATTACACTTTTTCCTAAACCTGCAGCTGTTTGGGAGGTGTTTTCCCATTCATTCTTATGGGGACATTTTCAACTTTGGTTCTGCTACTGCTCCAGCATCTGTGCAGCTACAGAAACTGTTTGGCTGTCAGACTGTTCAGCTTTTTAAGCTCTTTCAGCCTATTACTTTCAGCTTTTCTGCCTTTTCAGCTTTTTAAAAAATCAGCTTTTCCTGCAAATTCTTGACCATTCATTCTCATAGTTTTATGCATGTTTTATGCATTAGGCAAGTGTTTAGAGCAGATTTTGCGAAATCACTTCAGCAGTCAGCATTCACGCTGTATTTTCGCAGGAAATACAATTTCTCTAGTGTAATTAAAACTTACTGTTGCTGACGCTCTCCAGAAGCCATAATGTAAGCAAATGGAACACAACTTCTCTAGCTTTTCTTGCTTGTCTGTGACTCTCCAGCAAAAATGCCCGCCAGAACCACTTCGATTAGCCGCGCCCCCCTTGGTTACTGTTGCTAACGTCCAGGGTTGTTACTTCACACGACGCATGCGTGAATTTTCAAATTGGAAGCTAAACATTTTAGAGAAATCTATGACAATCATTCAGAGAGACTATTCATAATTTTCGGATTCGCGACTGGCACCCATGAAGGTTAAACAAATAAACGTCAATACCAAGTTTGGGCCAAAAAAACAAAAAAAAAAAAAACGTGATTTCCCCATAAACGCATTATGAATTACGTAATATAGCTGATCATGCTGTGCATTTCCAAAAAAAAAAAAAATCTACCCTGCTACCTCAAATTTGTTTGTAGTTATTGCAATTTTTTAACATTACAAGTTCTGTATTGTTGTTAAAATGTATTACTTTAAAGTAAAAAATGTTTGAAAGGCGGTTGTTGAACATTTTTTCATTCATTATTTTTTGTTGTCATAACCTAAGTAGAGCAGGAAGATAAAATGAAGATCTGAATTAAAATGATACTGACTCAGCAGCCAAGTCAAGATGTTATTCTTCTCGCACCACAGAGTAGTGCAAGTCCAAACTTGAAGAGCTGTCCAGAAAAAATTGTCTCCCACAGGCCAACAGGAAAACCCACTTCTCGGAATAAACTGAGTCTTTATGCAAAATCAATGTATGTGACATGACTCTGGAATATAGCTTATATTCATTCAAAATCACAAAATAGATTTATTTTTCTTGATGATGATTTACACCTAGGAATATTAACATTTGTTGGTGCATACATATATAAAAACGAGTGAAGTCATTGCCAAACCATATGAGGTAGGCTAAAAGTATAATTAGACAATAGAAAGCCTAATTGGCACTATACACATGTACAATGAGATGAGCTGCACTTTCAGTTCTAACAATTAAATACAGTACAAGAGAAAAAAATTCTTGAATGATTCTTGTAAGACAATAAATGAAGTGTGTAAAGAGGATGGAGGATGGTCTAGAAATCTAGACGTACCATAGCGGCAGCAAATATTTAATGATATATTCTGGCTTGTCAGGCTATGACTTTGCTGCAATTGTGCAGGTGTATAAGCCTCAATGTATGCAGTAGTTAGGAGTAGTTCCTCACAGGTTTTAAGTTTGTGCAGCAACAAAGTTGTTCGCCATAGACAAGGCCTGCCTATAAATGTCCACACCAAACTCCTCACTCGTCATGAAAGGGTCAATGTGGAGCCTCAAATGTCCCTCGACTCTCTGTTGCATATCCAGAGGAGCTTGTGGAACCTCCACCGCAGCCTCTGGGTCAGGGGTTCCAACCGGTCCCTCCCAGTCGATGCCCCAGGTTGCCGCATCTATCTGCAGATATGAAAAAGACTTAGTTAGAACTATGAAGGGCGGGTGCGCATGTTGGTGGGGCCGGTCGCCCACCCAACAAAACAGTATAGGAAACAATGTGTTGTAAAATGAAATCAATGTTACCGTATCAGGATTCTCCTGATTGCCCAATAGCAGGCCAGTCACCCAGATTTGCTCTGGGGACCTATTTCCCTCTGTAGAGAGAGGATGCCTGTCCCACATCCGAATAAACTCCTGGAGGTGCCAATTTAGTCTTGGCAGAAACGCGAAATGCAGGCAGATGATGTGAAGATCTCGATCTGGATCCAGTTGTCCCAGATCTTCGAGACGCCTGAAAGTGCTGTAATAGTTGCACACAACCATACACCACACATCACGCCACAGCCTTTCAATCCTCTGGTTGTGGACACTCTTGCCTGTGATGTGGCTTCTTCTCTCTGTTTCATATTTATTGGACAGAAATGCAAGACAGAGACTAAATCTATAATTAGTTGTTTAAGGATTTTCCAATTTAACATAAAAAAAAAGAAAAAAAGAATAACCTTAATGATGTAACCACATCAACATTTTCCCCGCCCTTGTCACTTCTGACATAGTGGGGCAAACCATGCCGATTCACAGCTGTCAGGAAACACTCAAGGGCCGCGTTTCCCAGATTCGTTAAGAAGCTCTTAAGTGCTAAGATCTTCTTAGGAGCGCTCTTAAGAACGCTGTGAAAGAAGGATGTGTTTCCCAGAGTCGCTCTTAGCTTAAGAAGATCTTTCACTAAGAAGGAAATGTAAGATCGAGCTGACCCACTCTTAACAGCCTTCTTAGCGACCAGATGCTCAGTGATCAAGCCGCGTCAGGGAAATTTACATCCTCCACTTTTTCGAAATAATAAAACAATGCTCAGTGTTGAAATGCGCTCATAGCTGCAGACCACTGGCGCAAGAAAAAAAAATAAGAAAATGGTAGATGAAAAAAAACCTTTTTATTGAATTACACGTTTAAGTTTTCCGCAACATCTGCATATATGAGTTTATAGTACTACACATAAAAAAAACAACAACCCTGTGGCATTTCACAGATATCAAGGGAACAGGTGTATTAAACTCAGCTGAACCTCATCCAGAGAGGCTTCCCCTGCTACTCTGCGTTGCCAAAGTCCGCGCGTGTGAGAAACCACGGCTGCAATACAGCACATTCTCCCTGCGAACCAACAGCGTCGCCGTGCGCGAAGCCAGACGGTTTACATAAATGCATACGTGCGTCAGCACTTCTCCCCACTGGACGTGCTGTCAGACCGGGCTGTCCAGGCAAAGTACCGGCTGCCCCGTGCGGAGATCCAACGGCCGTTGGATCTCTTTGCCTGGACAGCCCGGTCTGACAGCGCACACACACACACACACACACACACACACTTATGCGCTGATAAAGAGGTGGGTGATCGATTTGCCTGGCATCGATTGATTCAGCACAGCAGCAGCGCGGTGGACAGCTCCCACTAAGAGCTTCTTAAGAAGCTTCTTTGGCTTGATCTTAAGGTTCTCCTAAGAAGGCAGTTAAGAACGCATCTGGGAAACACCCGCATCTTAGCGCTCCTTCTTAGCCGAACCCTTCTTAAGAGCCTTCTTAAGTCCTTAAGAACGATCGAATCTGGGAAACGCGGCCAAGAACTGTTGCTGCCATGTTGTTTGCATTACCCGTGAGGTACATTATGCGTCGGCTGTATCCGTCGATTCCTCCGTGTATGACAATTCTCCAGCTGTGAGAAGAAAAATACTTATGAGGGAATAATAAACGATTATACATCATAGAACCCCTGAACCCTATTACCACAATGTAGTTGAAAATGAATTAAAAAAAAATTGACAAAAATGTAATTATCCACTGCATACTTTCTCAACCTTAAATTAATATTTCTGAAGTAATTTAAGCGTTAGAAATACTGTTAATAGTATGAATGTTGCCTCAGCTGAAGCCGCACCGATTCAGGTCAGCTGAATCAGAATTATGCGACTTCCTTGTGCGAGTAGGAACACCGCTCTTCCGGTACACTGCAACTTCGCCAGTCTCCTAAGACCGAGCTGAAGGCTGGAGTGACTGGTCATATCATATCATCAACTTATCATGGCCAAGCAGCATCCCTCCAGCTCTGTAGCTCTTCTTGACACAGGTTTTCATCAACAATGGTGTTGACAGGCAACTGTACTGTAATACCAACCAGCTAATAACTTACAATATGTAAAAAAAAATTCTACGGCTAACTGTAAGCCTCGCCCTCTTTCTTGAAAAAAGAAAAAAAACAAATGTGAAGTTTGTGTGTAATGAGGAGATTTTGTTGAAGAATGAGGCAAACTTTTTTTTTCTAATATTAATCGTGAAAAGGCACAAAACATTTATAAAAAAATAGTTTAACATTTATCTCCTTAAGGAAATGTTAGAGCCTAACCCAAAAAGTAATGTTTAATGGTGTTAAGTATAGATTTTCTTACCGGATTAATTTATGGTTGCCGTCAATGTGCCAGAGAGACAGGGGACCCGGGACAGAGTATGGAACCTTAGGAGTGGTGTTGAGTTGAAGCCCACGAAGGAAATTTCCAACAGGATCAACAGCTTTTAAACACTGGCGCACCCTGTACTGCTGGACTCTTGATAAAGAATAAAGATGATAAAATTAATGCTAAATGCTCAGTGGTTTAAGCAGAGACAGATATAGACAAGTTATTTCATTATAGAGGAAATGAGACAGTAACTAACCTGATTCCTTTTGAACAGAGATACCCAGTCACTGTTCTGATTCCTGCGTTTGGGCAGTGAGATATGTAGTCTGCTATCTCTCGCCCAAGTTCATCATCTGAGATAGCAGAATAAGTCTGACGCACAGACAGTCCATATTCTGTCATCCTCCTTCGTACAGTTCTCTTACTTACGCTGAAGATTTTGGCAATATCAGTGACTTTGAATCTTTTTTCCAATAGGAATTGGAGCTGTTCACTCGACATCACAGAATTGCAGCCCTCAACCTCCATAATTGCCATGTGCAATAGAGAGAAGATGTGCTCCTCATTAGAAAGCCTCTGTTCCCCGTCAGCACCTAAAATCGCTAGGAGATCACCGATGCTCTCCAAGCTGATAAGAATGCGATCTGTCTCTACTTGGGGCACTTGCAGTTGGTTGCCCAAGTCATCCAAGGTATCTGCTATATAACGCAGCACCTCCTATGGACTGAAAAAGAAAAAGGATATCAGTTAGTGGGGCAATTGTGCTCTTTGCACAGCTCTACTAGAATAGAATAGAATAGAATAGAATAGAATAGAATAGAATAAAAAATACTTTAAAACATCCCCAGGAGCGAAATTCAAAATCGTACAGCAGCTTTCATAAGTAAACATATAATCCAGCATTATAAAATGGCATTGAGCATCATGATGGCAGCATGGATGAAAGATTTTCTGAATGTTTGCTTTGCAGGTCAGGGAGATGAGCCTGTTACTGTAGCTGCTCCTCTGACCTATGAGAATCTTGTGTAGAGGGTGTTTGGGGTCAGTCATGATGGCCTTCAGTTTACACCCCATCCCCCACTTAACCACAGCCTCCACCAGCTACACTCCCTGTCCCAGCACAGAGATGTTTTTATGAGCTTGTCTGTTCCTGATACACCTTGATTAACACATATTGCATTCAAGAGAAAAACAACAGAATCTTAATTGAACATATGTAAGGCGTTAGCAGTTGCAGCTAATGCTGGCTAACTTTATCAACACCCTCTTTATCCACCTTGAGTGATGATGTAAGCCAAGATGGCGACTTATGTGTCCTACAAACTTTTGTGGAAATGGAAAGTGAATTTTTATGATTAGAACAACGTGGTTCTTTGAATAATGTATCCAAAAACATAAAATATCATACTAAAGTAACAAAATATGTTACAACTGATAACAAGTGCTCCTGATATAACAGTTAATGTAAGAGCACATTTGCAAGAAATGCAAAGTAACATTACAAGACCAAGACCCACACAAAAAAATACCTGAGAAGTAACTTAAATTAAAACGTGAAATTCTCGACATTAAAAAAAAACACTTACCTAGCCATCTGTTGAAAAGAGTTGTATGATTTCAATAAGAACCAGGCATAAAATGTTCATGCAAAGTTGAGAGCACAACCATCTAGCAAGACGACAATCTGACAGTTTGCCTGTTGCTCTACAACTCAACACCACCTACACACCCTAGAGTACCATTGAAAACTCTATACAGTCTGTTTCCACCGGCATTAATATGGCGCAATCTTGTGTCACTCTTGTGACACTCATGACATGAACACGAACAATAAAAGCTGCCAAAATCACCCCATCTGTAAAAGAAAAACCTGGCGCATTTTACTGCCAATTAAAAAAGAAAAAAAGAAAAAATCTGATACATTCCATTCTTTCCTGGTCCATCACGTTGCCATTAAGTGGATGATCCCAGTTGTTCAGAATGACCTCCTCCATCTTTAGTGTGCATCTCTCCATCATATCCCCTAGTTAGTCCATCAGGGAAACAGGACTGAAGTCAGGTGCCTCAGAATGTTTGGCCTGTATCCTAGCAACGACATGCAGAACTTTACATAGAACTTCAGCAGTAGCCGTTGGTGGGATGAACACAAGTGTTGTTATGATATGAAAAAATAAGTCAAGTTTCTGGGTCATCACTCTTGTTGGGCAGAGAGTTTACATTTCCCATGACTCATCTCCACTTCCAGGCCTTCAACCCTTTCACCACCAGCATGGAAACCAGGAAATCACCTCTTCATCTCATCAAAAAAAAAGATTGTTAGCCTACATTGATTACTAACTCAACAACAGTAGGCTATGTTTGCAAGCACCTCATACACTAAAAACATTATACCGACATGAAAAATTTTAAGTGCATTGTTGCCAGTTGTTGGATATTCACAAATAGCCTACAAATTGATGATAACTGTGCAAGGATTACACTCAGTGTAGGCTAATAGTCATACACAAGGATGAAAAACATTACCTTGTGGTCAATTATGCTTAGCTTTATTGATTAACTTTACTGTTTCAATTTTAGGCCCTAATTGAAAAATTTCACTTCTTGGAAAATGTTGTCGTCATTAATGACTAAATGAACAAACTGAAGACATGTACTGACGACGGCGTACATGGGGCGACGTACTTAGACGACTTGTGTTTCACACGCCTTTGGTGACGACGTGAGTTTCACACGTCTTCGGTGACGACGTACCTAGTTCAGACGTCCAGAGCAGGCGTAAATTTTGTTGGTAATCCTAACATACGCCGTCGTCACGTCGCCGTCATCACACGTTCTTTCAGTGCACTCGCCTTGACGTCGCCGCCGGTCTCTCATCTGCTGTCCCATTCACTCCCATTCAAAAATCCACACGGTCTGACGGGAGGGGAGGTTGCTCCTTCTCCTTCTCCTGGTAATCCTTGGTTTGGCACTATCCACTCGCCATATACCGTTAGCTGTAGCCTACAGCTAACGCTACGGCTAACGCTACACACGTATTACATGTATACCAACACACAGAAAAACGGTCAGAGGACAGTCTCCCACAGCCATGACATCTGCCAAACTACAGCAGCTCCTCGTGCTGCCTGTCACACAGTCAGCAGTGCATTCAGACAAGACACGCTTCTAGAAGTTTGCTTACACACTGTCCTTTAGCACAACATGCTAATGAATTAACGTAGCTCACTGGCTGTGAATAACAGACCAGTTCATACCGTTTCCTCTGCATGTTCACCGCGGAACAGCAGCTAAACGTCCGCGAACAACTGACACACACAACTGAGACGATGTCACCCCGTCTCCTCTGTTTGTTCACAGCGGAGCGGCAGCTCACTGTCCGCGAACAACTGAGACATTTCACCCCGTCTCCTCCCCATGTTCACGGCCGAGCAGTGGTTCATCGGCCGGTTAGAAGCGATAAAATCTCAATATCCCAATTCATTTTCTCAATTCACCTTCATGTTTTAAAAGAGTGCTGATATGACAAATTAACGCTTCGTATCAATAACATTATCGTGAATCCTACGGCCAGTAAGCCCAACGTTGATAACTTCACATGTAATGTTAGTTCAGCCTATTTACGCAGGGTTACATGCTGCCATTCCGACATGCTGCCATTTCGACATACCGGCATTCCGACATTTCACTATTCAGACATGTCACCATTCCTACATACCACTATTCCGACATGCAAACATCCTGCCATTCCGACAGTTTCGTCCCGCCATTCCGACAGTTTCGTTCCGCCATTCCGACAAGGCTTTTTTCCCCCCTCATGTTTAAAGACATGTGTACAGATGTGATACAGTCAGTGGAAGCTTAATAAATAAACAAACACAAAGTCTCGCCATTTACAATCACACACTCCGATGTCAGTTTGTAACAATGTCCCTTATAATAAGGATATAAGGAGAACTGGCACAACGCCGTCCTGCTGCAGGTGGACCTAGGCTCGCGCTACTGGTGCGTCCAGGGAAGCATTAAATTAAGTCGCTACTTTGTCTGTGTATTTCACTGAACTCAAAACGTGCCCATCACAGGCGGCATATAATGAACAATTACACACAGATCAACAGAACCCAAAAGCATGTGTGTGTGTGTGTGTGTGTGTGTGTGTGGATGGCCGTGTAGTGCTTTCTACCGATCCAGCACGGATCCACCAGGGAGGGATTGTGTATTGGAATGAGGGTGCCGTCCCCAACCACCTCCAGGAAGCTCCCCACTGCGTAAATACGCAGCGCAGCCAGGAGCTGCGCCTCCGGGCTGAGGCCAAAATTGCAGCAGGTTGCTCTCTGTGATCAGCCGTTGGATCTCCGCACGGGGCAGCCGGTACTTTGCCTGGACAGCCCGGTCTGGCAGCACGTCCAGTGTACGTGCACGTATGCTTCTATGTAAACCATCTGGCTTCGCGCACGGCGACGCTGTTGGTTCGCAGCGAAAATGTGCTGTATTGCAGCCGTGGTTTCTCACACGCGCGGACTTTGGCAACGCAGAGTAGCAGATGAAGCCTGTTTCCTTGATATCTGTGAAATGCCACAGGGTTGTTTTTTTATATGTAGTATAAACTCATATATGCAGATGTGTGTGGAAAACTTAAACGTGTAATTCAATAAAAAGTTGATCTTTTCTTGCGCCAGTGGTCCGCAGCTATGAGCGCATTTCAACATTGAGCATTGTTTTCTTATTTCGAAAAGTGGAGGATATAAATTTCCCTGACGCGGCTTGATCACTGAGCATTTGGTCGCTAAGAAGGCTGTTAAGAGTGGGTCAGCTCGATCTTACACTTCCTTCTTAGTGAAAGATCTTCTTAAGCTAAGAGCGACTCTGGGAAACGCATCCTTCTTTCACAGCGTTCTTAAGAGCGCTCCTAAGAAGATCTTAGCACTTAAGAGCTTCTTAACGAATCTGGGAAACGCGGCCATTGTCTGTACACATTCAGGCAGCTGTCCATGGTGCTGAATTGTACTCTCCGCCATAACCGCAGTGCGCGGCCCCCTGAGTTACGTCCAGGGCAATAGGCCTGTCGTTACATTTTGAAATTAATTCACTTAATTAATTGTTTGCCTTTATATAACATAACTACGGTGTCCTCCTCATTGGGTGCAATTATAAACATTAAATACTTGATAGCTGTGCAATCGAAACAAGCTGCATGCTAATCACCCAGTTCATTGGAGAAAACAATCCCTTGAATCATCACACAGTTTTGGCCTTCTGATTATTCCTTTTTATGCATGATATTACAAGCTACTTCAAGACGGGAGGCTATTTTTTTTTAAGTAAAAAGGGACTCGTTTACTGACTGCCACGCACGCAAGCCTTGCAGCGATGAGACTACTGCTTTGATTCATGCCTCCGAGTGTGGGTCACTGTTAAACACCTGTTAATGAGGTCGTTTGATTACACTGCCATATGAATCTGGGAAAAAATGGAATGTAGACAGCGAGGATGCAGGGAGTAGGCTACAGCAAGGCTTCAGTTGAATTCAATGTGAATGTAAATTTAAATGCAAGGTAAATCGTCGCTGATTTATTTTAAAGGTCAGCATTAGTGAATTTGACGCCAATTTTCACACTATATGGTGTAATAATTAAACAGTATCAAATATGTTCGGAATGTATTTTTTATTGTCCCTTCAGGACAAAGAAACACCAAGCAGTATAATAATAATAATAATAATAATAATAATAATAATAATAACAATGCATTTTATAATCGAGACGGGATGTGACAAGGCGTTGACCAGAGTCGAAGTGCTGTTAGAGGAGAGAGATGGGCGGAGGCGGTTGATGTGATAATAGTTATTAGCCTACATTAATGACCTTATGTCGGAATGGCGGAACGTTTCCAAAAAGGGAAAGTACCGCCATTCCGACAATGGAAACAAAAATTGTCGGAGTGGTGGGACCTTTTTAATCAAGGGAAGTGCCGCCATTACGACAACTAGACGTCAATGTCGGAGTGGCGGAATGTCGGAATGACCCGCGGAACCCTTTACACCCACGGTTAGCGTTAGCTCATGTGCTAAACGGCCAAAGTAACACAAACTATACTGTTTTTTAAATACTTACAGTTCCATCATTGACAGTGGGTATGGATCCATCTTTTAAGGGACAATCTCGTTGCCAGTCCAGCGTTATACTGACCCTGGTTGCTGAAACAGTCCGGCGTGAAGTGACTGGCACAGACCATAACGCTTCTGCTCACTGAAGCTGGGACCCTGATAAATAAAAAGTAGCCACTTCGCTCTGATATCCTCTTTGGTAGGGAGGCGATGTAGCGAAACATGAGGATCCGTGCATCCGACGACAGTTCATTGAGAGGAGCAGTGTGCTTAGCTTTCGGGTTGTACATGGTAGCGGTCAGGCTGTCGCGTACAAGTTAGCGAGGGAAAAAAAATGGCAGATCCTCGTTCAGGTAGCTGGCGTAATGTGGGAGGAGATACGCAAAGAGTATGCAAATCACCCGGACTGTTACGTAACAATCCGGGTGAAATCCAAACGGCTCGTTTAGAGACTCAATTCCTGACTCTGCCAGGTACAAAATATTGACTTAGTTGTCAAAACTCATGCTTAGGGGGTGGGGAGGCACTCCAGATATGCAAATATACATACTAAAGCAAGGAAAAAGTCAGTTTTGCATAATATGTCCCCTTTAAAACTGATAAAAACACATCCAAATATACACATATACATATAATATATTGAACTTCCACATGAAACTCATCAATGGATTGATGACAGTTATCTATAAACTCAACAACCATAGGCGGCGCCAGGGGGGGGCTTGCAGGTGCTATAGCTCCCCGTAGTGGTGGCATAGCACCCCCACAGCACCCCCATGAAATCAAATAAAAATTAATTAAATACAATATATTTTTAAGACATTTTATCCCATGTGCTTTGTATCTAATTTCTGCCTGAAAACGAATAAAATAATAAAATAAAAATAAATTATATTTCTTGATATTAACGCTAGGTCAAAGGTAAAGTGTCAGGAGTCACGTATTTGCGTCAGCGCCATTTTATGACAATGATGAGTAATGTTTGGCTAGTAGCTATAGCTTGATGTATCCGCTGAAAAATGAAGCGTTTCCTGATCCCACATAAAAGAATCCGTGCGAGTTCGCCAAAAAGTGGCCCCAGAGAAATTAATAATAACATACCGGACCAGCCTCTGGACAGCAACAACTTTGTGGAATCCGACGGCACCGCGATATCAGATGGCCCTACTGCTCGTCCGCCTAGCTTGGAGGATCCAGTTACCGCGGCCGCGGTTACTGATGTGGAGAAAGACACCGTTATGGATTTGAGCGGCAGCAGTACAGAGTCGGAGGGGGAGTCTACCGCGACCGCCTCAAGAGCTGGTCCCAGCTCGACGCCCGGGTTGCTACCACCGGAGCCCGGGAAGCTACCGCCGGGGGACGGGAAGCTACCACCGGGGGCCGGGGAGCTAACGCCGGGGGACGGGGAGCTAACGCCGGGGGACGGGAGGCTACCGCCGAGGGCCGGGGAGCTAACGCCCGCTGATGCTGACAGCACACCAAGCACGGCTTGTGGACTGCATGATCTCAGCCAAAATCCGGATGAAGGACCGCGACGCCCTGTACGCAAGTTCCCAAAACAGACATTTGGTACTCAGCGAAGGAGTTTTAATCGTGCATGGTATGAACAATATAGCTGGATTGAATATTCAGTTACTAAGGACGCAGCGTTCTGCTTCTTCATCTGTTAGCATGGTATTGATAGTGCAAGAGATATGGGGTGAACATGTCTCTAGACTACACACACCTCTGACCTTATCTGGCATGACATAGTTCTTCCTCCAATACAAGCCACCCAACAGCAAATTGATCGTTTTGAAGTTTCATTCTTAAAAGTTAAACATTGTTTTATATTGCTGCAATATGGATGGTATCAGATCAAATAAGATCTAAATAAACACAACTCTAATATTCAATTGATATATGTTTTTTCCCAGGGTGGATGGTTAATTATTTTCATACTGATGCAGCCAGAAAATAGGACATACACAACCCATGTGAATAGATAAAGGATGGATGGATGGAGTGATATATTTCTTATGAATAGATGATAATGCTTCAGTTCATATCAACACACATTTGCTGCATTCCTCCTTGTGGATTGAAGCAAGTCACACTTCACGGAACACCTCCTACAGTGATGATGATTATTTGATGGACCCATATGGCTGTGTTCCCACTGTCCTGCAGTTGTGTTTTAAGATAGTGGTCTCATTAGGTCAATACTTCATTATGCGTGTTCTGTTACATGTATAAAAAATACGAGTTACTTTTTCATGTGCATGTCAAATGCCTTTCTCATCTGATGGTGGCTGACTAAATAGTTTTTTTTCTGGTTGTGCTAACCTATAGCCTTTGAATCCAATCTGACAGTGCAATGAACAGCAATATTTTTTTTCAATAAAAATAATGTAATTGAAATCCCGTTGTTTCTCGATCTGTGCATAAAAAGTTTGGCTTTTGTATTGAGTGAATGTCAAACAGTGGCATAGCAATACAGTTCTGGAACACTTGCAAAACAATTTTAACGTTGCATATCCACTACTGTTTATGTGTGTGCAAAAACTGTATTTCTAGGAGCACCCCCAGTCAATATTGGAGCACACCCATAGCACCTGCAGTCAAATTTTTCTGGTGCTGCCCCTGTCAACAACATCATGACTTGTGTCAATACACAGAAAAACTGCCTTTACAAGCACAGATATCTGTTTCAGGTAACAAAGCTAGGGCAAGTTGTGATCTTGGGAAGTTGGGATCAACCATGAACATTTTTTACCATTAACTGTAATATGTAATGCCTAAAACTGGTATTAAAATATACATATAACACATTCACACATAGCAGCAGTACAAAAAATGGAAATATTTCCACCAAGCTCAAACCAAACTGATAAATAAAAGGACTTTGAACTTGACTGAGAACTTTGATTTATTCTCTTTTCTTAAGTTTTTTCTCTGTGATGAACACAGTGCATTGCCTATCGCATTTTAGAAAAGAAAAGTTATTACTCTGCTGACTTTAAACCTAGTTACTAGTACTTGGAACACAACAATACAATTGCAATATTTACAAAGGCTAAGGCAAGGTATTACCAGTTCAGACTAAACATTGAAACATTGGTTTTACCATAAATTGCAAAGTTCCCCTTGTCAGAGTCCCTTATGAAAAGAGCTGTATTTTCAGCTGCTGTATTTTTAAATTCAGCTTGTGTCCATCCAGGTTCATTATGATTCTTTTCTGATTTCTGAAAGAACTCGAAGGTGTACTTCAGATTTTCGGGAAAGGCCAGATCAAGGGCATAAATGAGCCCAAATAGCATGATGAAGCCCGTGGTGACACTTCCAAGGTTGTTGAGGACTTTAATGCCCTCAATCACAACTCCCACGTCCTCAGGCTCCTCATGTCCGTCTCTTTGGATTGTGTAAATCCCTGTGACTGTGGTGGTGATGTCCCTCTCTGCATCCTCAACAGCAGTGGGCTGAACAACACAAACACAGAAAAACAAATTTAATTAAAATGCTAAATAACAAACAGAAGCACATGGCTACTTAATATGCAGAATTACGTGTTCTTAACTGTCAGAGGTTAGTTTAGATATTTAATCCAAAATCCAGCTTCCCCTGCAGCATTGACTGCTCATAAAAACCTGCCACTGGTGTTGTCACTGCTCTTAGGTCTACCAGACCGTTAAAATATAAAACTTGTTTTGCTAACTGAAGACAATACAAGACTAGTTTGGTGTGAATGCAGGCTAACAGTTTACAGTGCAATGCTAACGTTAGCTGTAATGCTTGAATATAAACTATGCCCTGTTGCTCATAAAACGTTAAAGTAACAGACATTTACACACCTTGTTTTCCTGACAGCATGAGATGGTGTTTGTCTCACAGCTTCCCTTTTGTACAGGTTATTATTTATTTTTTCTATTTTCATGGCTGACTGACTGTTGGCTAGCCTTTGGTGTTGTAACCATACACTGTAGCAGTGGCGTAGGCAGAATTTTTATCTTGGGTGGGACATTACAAAATTGGATGGGCCATCTTTTCTCAGAAAAAAGGACAGTGCATTTAATTTACAGCGCACAGCACTGTTAACCACTTTATTGCACAAAGTTGGTAACTAAACATGAACCAAACAGCAGGGAACACTTAAACATACATCAGGCTTAAATCTTAAGTACCAGGCACAGTTCACCAATCAGTAATAAAAAAAATCTACTAACTGGCTACAAGACACTGTTATCTAAAGCAAAACAATCTCTTCACATTACAGGCAAATATGAAGCAGTGCTAACAACAGGCCTACCTTTGTTGTTTTCATGGCCTACCAAAACACTTAAACATACTGTATCACACAAAATTCATCAGGCTTAAATCTTAAGTACCATGGACAGCTCACCGATCAACAGTTAAAAAAAAAAAATGAAAACACCCAGCTAAACATCACTTGAATTACGAAATAACACACTCCTTAATTTCTACCAAACCCATCACATCTAATGAATTCTGGTATTAATGAAAAACGAGCAACTCGCACTCGAACATTGTAGCCTAACAGCATGTGGCTACTACAAAACACATGTTATTTAAAGCAAAGCAATCTCTTCACATCACAGGCAAAAATGAAGCAGTGCTATAACAACAGGTCTACCTTTGTTGTTTTCATGGCCTGCAAAACAATTAAACAAACTGTCAGACTTAAATCTTAAGCACCATGGACAGCTCACCGATCAGCAGTAAAAAAAAAAAAAAAAAAAGAAAAGAAAAAGAAAAAAGAATGAAACACTCAGCTATCACAGGCAAATATGAAGCAGGCCTACCTTTGTTGTTTTCATGGCCTACAAAACAAGGCGCAAATGCCTGGGTCTTGCATTGAATATAGAGATGATCTGGTCATAGTCCAAAGTGTCGCAGAGTTCCTTTTCAAAGGACAAAATTGACAGGTTGTTGAGACGGGTGGTACTCATGGATGCTCTGAGGTGCGTTTTAATCCGACCTGCAGTGGAGAACAGTCTCTCAACGCTACAAGACGTCATGGGAAGTGTGATGATGACTCGCAGTAGTTTATTGAGGTTATGGAAAATGTCAGGAGCACATATGTCCAACACTTCCATGAGGGATGGAAATTCCAGCCCGTTGGTATGGAGAGAATTTTGTTCCTTTATTATTCAATCAAATACAATAGATTTGAAACCAAAAAAGAGATTTGAGAGCAAAAGAGAGTAAGTGGCAATCAAATTTTTTTTTTTTGAGATCGAAACAGAACAGTTTGCAATTAAAAAAAAAATATGAGAGAGCATATTTCTTCAACTTCAATCAAAACTCAAAACCATTTTGCTTATAAACCAGTCCTATTTGCTTTCAAGTTAAAAACCTTTGCTTGCAGATCAGTCCTCTTTGGTTGCAAATTCTAAAGTTTTGCTTGCGAATTCAACTGCACTTGATAGGCGGGGCCTACGCTGGTGGATGAGGGAAGAGTTTCTATTGGCTGGTTTGACCTGGCTCCAGCGCCAGCTACACCTTCCGCATTACACCCACTTCCCCCTTGTGCTGTGCTGCTTGGAGGTAAGTTGATAGCCTGTTGCTCTTGAAACGTTTCCCATAAGTAATGAATTGCGCTATATATTGTTGGCTACAGCCTGCCGTACATTCACAACAACAACAACAACAAGTAATGAATTATAATGCCCTGCTGCTGCAAGCACACTGATTAGCAGCATCATGGTTGTCTCTGCTAGTCACGGCCTGAGCAGAGTAGCCTAATGAGTGAGTGAATTACTGAACTACCGCTGAACGCGGTGCCAGTTTCCACTGTGTAGCGGGCTGCTGCTACTCCTCCCGGCTCCGTTCTCACTACAGCTGTTCTAATGTCAACAAACACACGAATAATTTAACAAATTCACGCACATATTTCTAACCAGCCAACATTACTGGTCTGTACAGGAGCAGCTGCGTCAGACGGTCCGACTTAAATGACACTGAATGATGCTTTTGACCTCCGAGATGTAGAATGTGTAGGCTATAGAAGAGAAACGCACATTTCAGCACCACTGATCTGTTTGTTGACATTAAACAGCTGTAGTGAGAACGGAGCCGGGAGTTTAGTTGAGGTAGTTTAGTAATCCACGGTAGTACTGTTGTGTAGGAACCGTGACGTGTTGGCACCGCGAGTACCATGCAACACTAAATGTTTAAATCACAGCCCTACGTTGTATCCGCCTCCCTGTAATTCACTCACTCATTAGGCTACTCTGCTCAGGCCGTGACTAGCAGAGACAACCATGTTGCTGCTAATGCTTGCAGCAGCAGGGCATTATAATTCATTACTTGTTGTTGTTGTTGTTGTTGTGAATGTACGGCAGGCTGTAGCTAACGATATATAGCGCAATTCATTACTTATGGGAAACGTTTCAAGAGCATCAGGCTATCAACTTCCCTCCCAGTAGAGCTTAGATCAGGCCCGACCCTACCCGAGCCCGTTGTGTCCGAGCCCGGCCCGGCCCGACACATTAACTGTAATTATGAGCCCGAGCCCGATTTAAACCCGACAATTTTTTAATACGTGGCGTAACAGTCAGAGTTATTCAATGTAGCCTCCTTTTGTTTAGTGGGTGATGTAACCTGTACGATGAAGAAGAGCAGGTGTACTTCCGCTCCCCGTGAGGATGCTGCTGACAGAGAGAAGACTCCCCATTTTATTTAGTAAAGTGTTGGTGCAAGAACCTCGGCCTGGATCGTTTGCATGTATGCCTGTAACATCTAGTGCCGCAGAGACCTGGCATGGTGTGGTCAGTATTATGAATAAAAGTGCCGTGTGGAAACCCCCACATGCTGCCTGCTGTCTCTTGAGTAACCGGAGGCACCGCACTAAAGTGGACCATCACCTTCCCCTTCACCAGCCCACCTTACAGTGGGCTGTTATAACTGACGCTCTCAACTACAACTCCCAGGTGTTTGAACTACAGAAGTCTGTTTACAATCATCTTAATGAATAATGCAACAAGGACGAAGCATGTACACTGCGTTGTTTGTTTATTCATAACGGAATGGATCGCAAATGAAAAAAGTAATGATTATATAAAAAATAAAAAAAACACAAATGCTGGCCCGAGGATAGTGGTGGGAAATAAGTCCGGGCTCGGGCAGAGAATCTAAACTCTACCTGCAAGCAGCACAGCACAAGGGGGAAGTGGGTGTAATGCGGAAGGCGTAGCTGGCGCTGGAGCCAGGTCAAACCAGCCAATAGAAACTCTTCTCTCATCCACCAGCGTAGGCCCCGCCCATCAAGTGCAGTTGAATTCGCAAGCAAAACTTTAGAATTTGCAACCAAAGGGGACTGATCTGCAAGCAAAGGTTTTTAACTTGAAAGCAAAGAGGACTGATCTGCAAGCAAAGGTTTTTAACTTGAAAGCAAAGAGGGCTGATTTATAAGCAAAATGTTTTTGAGTTTTGATTGGAGTTGAAGAAATATGCTCTCTCATATTTTTTTTTCAATTGCAACCTGTTCTGTTTCGATCTCAAAAAAAAAAAATTTGATTGCCACTTACTCTCTTTTGCTCTCAAATCTCTTTTTTGGTTTCAAATCTATTGTATTTGATTGAATAATAAAGGAACATAATTCTCTCCATACGTTGGCAACTTTCCGGCGCAATTGCTCAATGAATACCGTTAAAGTACTTTGTTTCATCATTTTCCTAGCCGTCGACTGGAGTCAAAAGTCCGCTGGCTAACTGACCATAGTTTCTAGGCTTCATGCCCCGCTCGGTGCACGTCACGCGCGTAACTGTTACCATGGCAACGGCAGCGAGTAGTGCTCTGGGGATCAGTATCTTTTTTTTTTTTGTTTGTTTGTTTGTTTTTTAGAAAGAAAGAAACATATATAGGATATATACTGTAGAATCGGTCGAATTAAAATTCCCTGATGAGCATAATTGGTCTCTTTCAAAAATGTATTTTTAAAAAAAATCCTCAAACGTGTATGGGTGGGCCAGTGATTCATGTGGGCGGCACTGGCCCGGCCAGGCCCACTCCTGCCTACGCGCCTGCACTGTAGATATCACATAAATCACACACACTCAAGGGAGTGGGTCTGATTTTGAGATTGGTGGAGACACAAAAGTGCTCCAAGGCAGCACTCCTGAAAGTTGACGTTTTTTTGCATTAGCAATCATAATTTCACATCATGCAGATGTTATAGGTTAAATAAGGAACATACGAGGAATAACCACAATATTAATTTGACAACTGTATAGCAACTACTGTAAACACATACACACTAGTAACACATGCTGAGGCCTCTGAACACCAGACTTGATATAAAGCTCTGATTTTAAATCCACATGGGTGAAGCATTGCTATTCAGATCATCATCGCTCTAACATTTGTCACAGTGCTGAATGTCATGACTAACATATCCATCATTATTTAACCTCACCTGTGAATTTCCAGCCTCTTTCAGCTTCTCCTCCTCCATCTCCTCCAGCTTCTCCTCCTCTATCTGCTCCAGCCTCTCCTTCTCTACCTCCTCCAGCCTCTCTTCCTCTACCTTCTCTGGCCTCTCCTCCTCCATCTCCTCCAGCCTCTCTGCTGTCTGTCACCTTACAAACATATGTTGATGCATGACATGAACAGATACATTAGGGATACAATGATCATAGAGCTTGATGGTACAGTTATTGCCTGAGCAAAAGGCTTTTACTAAATATTAAGATTACTTAATATGAATTAATTATATTTTATAATTATAAAATCACATGATCATCTAGAATCTGAGGTTTTATTGTATTTCCACCACAAATTTTCTTTATTCGTGTTTTTAAACCGTTGCTCTCTTCTACACAAATACATGAAACAATTCAATATCTGTATTGTTGAGCCTCTACCTATACACCCTTGAAGTAACTTACACTTTGACTCCTAAAGAAGTCTCTTAAATCCAGTTTTCTTTTCTTTGGCATCCTTCAAATCCTATACAGCACACACACACGTACACGCACGCAAACAGACACAAACACAAATGTAAATGACACCACTGATATTAAAATCCATCTAGCTGACGTGACCCAGGAAGAACAATTGACGAACATGTTGACAACTTACACTCGCAGTTGCAGATAACATGCACTGCCTCTCGTCCGGTCCAACAAGCACTTTGCAGGTAGTTTTGACCATAGATATATATATATAAAGCCTAGATGTCTCGTCCGCGTTGCTGGCCAACGGAGTCGAACGTCCGCACAGGTCGGCCATCTTGGTACAGGTAGCTCGCTCACCCATAACATTGTGTTGGTAATGAAACATGTACTTTTTAAATAACCATAACTTGCTCAATTTTCAACCGATTTTCAAACGGTTTGGTTTATTATAAACGTCAAAGATGTATTTATGACACTGCATACTTATGAATAGTTATGTTATGTTCTAAAAAATAGAATAATGTTCTAAAATAGGTAGACTACAATAGGCTATACATCAAGAAATGCTGCATGTTGAAATCCCCACCCTGTACAGAGATGTGTTTATGACACTGCATACTTATGAATAATTGAGGCCTTGAGACGAATAACCATACAAGTCCATATTTCCAATTTTGAATGAAAATATTTTAACACAAGAAGAGGTTGAAAGTGGATGAGTTTTGAAGAGGATTTTTACATTTGCTTCCATATTACTATTATTTTTGCAAAAGCTTAATATTTGAAAAACTTGTTAAAAGTCTGAGGCTCAGACTGTCCTCACCTGAACATCACACAGGGACAACATGGAGCCGTGGAGCTGCTTGTGTGATTGGTTACTGAGTTGAGTTGATTTGTGTCTGACTGTCAGTCTGTGACCAACACTGTCTATGGTGCTGAAAGCTCAAGCAGGTTGATGTCTGGCTGAGTCAGTAGCTACCATGTCTTTGGTACAACACAAACATTAAATGGACACAGACAGTCTACAATTAACATGGTAGCTACATGGCTTAGACATGGTAGCCACTGACTCAGACAGTGACCTGTGTGTGTGTGTGCGTGTGTGTCAGAGGGGGTGATCTGTGGCATTGTCTTCTGCAGAAATATTTAGTGTGACTAGCATGTTTAAATAATGGAATAAATGCAATGTTTAAATAACTATCACAAGGGCCCATCGAGAATGCTCCTCCCTCTCTGTGCTGTGCTCCCACGCTCCGCCACTGGCAGTATGGCTAATAACAAAATAGTAGGCTAGGGTTAAATAGAAATGGCATGATTTAAGCTCTACGCAGCCAGAAATCGAGCACACTATGCGCGCACAAATTTGCCGGTCCTACTTGTGTCCCCCCAACTTCTGAAACTAAAGTTTTGCCCTTGTCTCCCTCCACAAATTGCTCTGTCCGATTGGTGGGTGGTTTTCTGGTGCCGCTCCAATCGGGATCTTCAAGATGCCGCCAAGGAGTGGGAGGAGCACCTGAGTCCTGAAGTCCCGCCCCCTGCTTGACAGGCAAAACGTTACACCGACACAAAGTGAGGCTGGAATTCGGCGACAGCCGTAACAGTGTTTTTTCCCTGTCTGGGCTACGTCTCATGTTCATGTTTTGATTGCCTCATGAACAGAACCTTCAGCGTCTCTCCGTTCTGCTTCCTGCTCCACTGGCTCACCTGATTTCCCTCCACACTGTCACCAGACAACCCTGCCTGCCTGCCCTCCTCATCTGCAAATTGCATGCAAATGCAAGAAAATATTCAGCAGATTTTCAGCATTGTAGAAAATCACGTCACAAACATGCACCACAGTCCAGAAAATATATGGGCCTGATGACAGTCCTCTTCAGCACACATAACAAACAATGATTATTTAGTCTCTCAGTCAAAGTTCAGTCAGGGGTGGAAAAATATTCATAGCATTTACTTCAGTAAAAGTACTAATACCACACTGTGAAAATACTCTGAAAGTATTATCAGCAAAATAAAAGTACTCGTGCAGTAAGATTTTTCCTGTCAGTGTTTTTATATCTGATGTCTGTGGATTAATATTCCTACTGCATTAATGTGTATGTGGCATTTTACTGCTGTAGATGTTTAAGGTTGAGCTCATTTCAACTCTTTGTATACAGTTGAGCTTGAATCATATTATGTACATATGATCATCGTATGTTGTTAATTTTGCTGTCCTGTGAGAAAAACATATCTAAAAAGTCAAAATTCTACCTCAATTGTAGCCTGATTTAGTAATTTCTTTACCACTTTGGATGTGTGTTTGGGATCATTGTCCTGTTGGAACACCCAACTGCACCCAAGAGCCAATCTTCTGCTGATGATTTTAGGTTTTCCTGAAGAATTTGGAGATAATCATCCTTCTTCATTATTCCATTTACTTTCTTTAGAGCATCAGGTCGACTGTCAGCAAAACAGCCCCACAGCATAATACTACAAGCAGTTCATGAAAGTCACTGCATGGGCTCAGAGTCAGGATACAAAACAACCTATGAACAGTCTGACATACCGACCACAGGACCACATAACAAAAATAACTCAGACAAATGTAAAAAGTGAAGAGCATGTCAAGTGATTACGTACATTGACCTTGAGGGGCAGCTATAGAGTGTTTTGCAGTGGTGGTAGTGCAAAAGTAAACAGTGCAGGGATTTAATCAGTGCAAAGCTGTGTATGTTGTTAAATATGACTATGTGAGTGTGAACATAATAGAATTTCTTAACAAAAATAATACAAAGATAAAATAAATAGAACAACAGACACTTAAATTAAAAAGAGAAAGATAATACAAGCCAACAGGGGTAAATGTTAAGACCACAGTCCAGATTGTGTAGAGGGGCTAATGTAGCCTGTAAGACAATGAGATGGATAGTGGATACTATACAATAGAAAAAGTGATGTGATCGTTGGGTCAGAAAGAGACTTTTCTCTGCAGTTGATGTGATGCACTCCAGCTCCATGCCAAACACAGAGCCAGCGTTCCTTAGCAGCCTGTCCCAGCAGCCCTCTTCTTAATGCTGCCTCCCCAGCACACAACAGCATAAAAAAGGACTCTGGCCATGACAATGCTGTCTAGTCTTGCTCAGAGTCAGTACCGGTATGGTCCTCAGAATCACTGTCGAAGTTGATTTCTGTTTCAGTGAGAACTTGAACATAACAGTTCTTTGCATGCTTTGCCACGCTGTTGCTTGCTTGCAAGTTCTTCAATGTCAAGCTCTGTAGATCTTGGATCCCATCTTGAAGCAGACCCCAGGTCTCACCTTACACGTAAAAACACATTGAGCCTTTATTAATTAGAAACTTTAAGATATATTGTAATGTATGCCAAGTATAACTTAAATACATACCTGATGTCATATTAGAGAGCTGGGATGACATCTGTTTCAGGGTGTCTGCATGGGTGCAAAGAGACTTCCAATGATTGTTCATCTCTGCAATAAGAATCCTCTTCTCCTCCTCAAGTCTCCTTACTGCCATCACCATGTCAAACGCCTTCCTCTTCATCCTTAGATCTACAGAGTCTGGAATACATAGATGAAACATAAGTCAGTTGTATTTAAGATTAGTATTTAAAGATTTTCTGGGGTTACAATCGAGGCATGACAGATTTTGTGCCACTATGTAACTATTTCACATAGTCAACGGAATTGTGTACATAACACGGTGTGGAAGCTGCCATGGCCAAACAATCTCGTCAGACAGAATGGTGTCCAAGGTCAAGTTTTCTGCATTAGGAACCATGGTGTTGTATTTTTCCACTGCAGAATTTAAGATTTTTTTTCCCTCCCTGATCTTTCGGCGGATTCGAGCATGTCCTTTGCACCCGTCATTGTCTTTATAAAGACGCTGGGACCTCCTCTTACCACTTGCCACCAGCTCCTCGATTCAGCTGGCCACAGCGGCAACATCAGCATCATTTGGGGATGTTGTTGCTGAGAAGAAGAAATGAAGAGATAAGAAATATGCTTCTTGATTCCATGAAAACATATTATTTCTGGTGTATGGGCAAGTGAGCCTCAACAATCTTTTCATATTTCTCTGTAACTGAGAGGCTACACTTGTAGCTAAGGTTGAGTATAGTTAGGTTAGTTAGGCTCTTTATTGTCCCCATGGGGTTTCATCATTCTACAAGCACAGAAGTGATACATCAAGCAGCATATCAAACAGTATATTCTACCTTCTGCCCACTCATTGATGTCAATGATCCAGCTCTCCAGTTGATTGTCTGTGATGTCCATTTCCATTTTCATTGCCTCCAAGTTATGCAACTGGCTTTGAAGGGTTACTGTGGCCTTTAAACACAAATAACAAATGACAATGAGGGAAATGCCTACAACGTTGAATATGCTTGATAATGAATGTAAAGTGCCTTCACTATTAGGAAACCACATACAACACTGATTAAATATACAGTATATTCGTATATAAGTGGACTATCAATATATGTGGTATGAAATATGTGTAAATAACATTTAATATTTTATATCAAGACACAAAATACAATTGACACTACATATGGAACCATCCGTATATTCCACTGTATTGAAGAATATCTGGGCAAGTCTTCCCTATATTTTTGTGATAACATCGATATCGGTGGGCAAGGGTGGAGGCCAAGTTGTCACACTTTTGTTGGTTCCAGCGCATGGCCATGCTCGTCAGCATGTCAATGCGTCCTGCAAACATCAAAAATATGAGATTATCACCCTTCTTTCAAAAAGCAGTAGTAGAAGAAACTGTGCAGACTTGTTGGGTACCACAAACTTTTCCGAGATAATAACTTAGTACTATGGTACTAACCTGCTGTCTTGTGCCATTTGACTACTGTCCCATGATAGGGCTAGTAGGTAAATGGCACAGGATAGTGAAGAAGTAGCACGAAACAGTGGCGCAGGACAGTAGGCAAATGGCATAGAGCACTATGGCAGGACAGTAGGGTAATGGTACTCTGATGTGGAACAGTAGGCGATAATGGTATGGTATGCCCAACCAACAACAGTACAGTACATTTTTTGATCACACTGTCCCTCATTATCCTCACTTCAAATAAAATAGGATGATAGTATTGTAATCGATCCATCCATCTGTGTTGAATATTCTGAGCTTTATATTTGCAGAGTCAGCATATACATGTATGCATGAGCTCAAAGTGGCTCACCATTGTCATCAGGATCAAAATGTACTGGTTACCATACCTGCTTTTGACATGTGCTTCGTCGTAACAGCAATCCTCGAGAGGAAGGCCTTGCACTGCTCCACCTTCTCCCCAAGAGTCCAACCAGCCCCCTCCTGATACGCTCCACTCCATTTTACCTTTAAAAAGAAAACAAAAAAAGAAAACCTAAGTGGCAACAATCTTATGCATGTTTTCAGGGAAAGAACATCTCATTGACAATCGTTTTTCTTACCTCACATTTGAAATCATGAGCTTTGGCATGAAAAACCGAAAGAAATGGCCTCATGGTGAGGAGATCCTGAAGCTCAGGGCATTTCTCGGTCACTTTCCGGAGGTAA